>NW_024425341.1:7063647-7311024 GCF_017311325.1 Ursus maritimus | reverse complement strand
TATATATATATATGGCTTAAATACATATATATAACTTAATCTGAGTGGTTTAAACTGGTCTCCTTATAATATACTAGTCTCAGAAAACAGTGAAGACTCCAGAAATTAGTGGAAGCAGATTAGTAGACTTTGCAACAAAATCCACTGCCAGCCATGGGAGTTAAATATAGATGTACAATCCCTTTCTTATTTCAGAGTAGGGTATTATAGGAGTCCACACCTTTAACCTATTCATCAAATTTAAGAAACGTCACTTTTAGGGGTACCTGCGTGGCTGTCAGTCAAGTGTCTCACTTCAGCTCAGGTCATGATCTCAGGGTCCTGGGATCAAGCCCCATGTTGGGCTCCCCACTGAGTGGGGAGTCTGCTTCTCCCTTTCCCTCTGCCCCTCCCCCATTCCTGCTTGCGCACTCTCTCAAATAAATAAATAAAATCTTTAAAAAAAAAACTTAAGAAGCGGTCACTTTTAAAAAGTGATCAAATACCCGATCGAACAATGTTATTTCTATTTCTGTTTCAGTTCTTAAGACTGAAACAAAAAGCCTACTTTCCTCAGGCATCTCTAACATTTTATCATTTTTGTGCTAAATAAAAATGGAAAACAGGAAATATGTCAGCTATTTGGAAAAAAAAGCCAAAAAATGGAAAAAGTTGTATAATTATACAATTGTTATATATATATCATATTTATAAGTTTATATACTACAAATATGAAGTATAGTGCCATTGCCTAAGTTACTTATTTTATTTAATATAAAAAAGATAATCTAATAAATTTAGTTTTCTTAAAATATGAAGACTTCCGGAGAAATCAGAGGAAATATTCTTCAGAGTTTTGTTTTTAAACACTGAAAAGACTTTTTTTTTTTTTTGGAGGTGGGGAATAACCTGCAAAACTTGTTTGTTTGCTTTTCCTTGGACACTAGCCTTCATGTGCTTAAGCTCATTGAAATGAAGTGCTCATGTATGTGCTGCTTCTTTTTTTTCTAAGTGCTTCTTTTTTAATGATAATCCTGAGCTAGTGGAAAATAAGAATAAATAACCATTGCTCCATCTGAGAGCCTTTGGAGTCTCATGACTCTTGGATGCGACGATTTGCCCAAATGAAGAGAGAGAGAGGGCAGCCAGTCCCCTGGTGGAACACTCCGAATGTGGGGTCAAGCTCCATGTCACCTCAGAGTTCAGCAGTAATCACAGTGAAGGAACACAAGCCTTCACAATCACTACCCACACTTTGCAAACCCTTTAGTGCCACCTGGGAATCAATACTTCATTTGGATTGAACTAAGTGAAACTAGTTCAGTGTTTTGCCTATTCTTTATAAACTTTCCCTTGGATTCCATTCAGAGACCTTTCCTGAATCTCCTCTCTTTGGACAGGTGGAAAATTCTGGTGATCCCTGGCTCAAAGGTAGAAATTCACAGAATATATCATATTTTGAGTCTATTTACCTGGTCATGGCAACAACGTCAACTGTTGGCTTTGGAGATGTGGTAGCCAAGACATCCCTAGGACGGACCTTCATCATGTTTTTCACTCTGGGGAGTTTGGTGAAGAATATTTTTAATATCTTTGAATATAGCTACATAAAGCAAAAACATGTAGTTAATGGTGAGAAATAGAACGATATAGGTTTGAGAGTGAATGTTGCATTATTCAGAGTAGGTGTCAAATGAAAATGGAAAGATACTTAGAGCCAGTATTTTCCAAACTGCATCCCCTGGAGTGCATGACATAGTTGCTTGATGGCCAAAGATGAGGATGGCAGACGAAGGAGAGCAGACTTTCCTTATTTACTCTATATTGAATTGAGCAACCCTATATTCCTTTATCTTTGGCCATCAGACTAAAGTCTTTCTTCCAAAGAGGAAGAAGGGCGTTTGAGAGTTGATTTGAAGAAAATTATCTTCTTTCTAGACTAAATGAGTAAGCTCTCTCTGAACTAGCATTCTATTTCAGATATGTGAACAGCTGTACTTGGTTCAGGAGTATGTCATGGAGAAAGGAAACCTTTTCTTTTAGTGACTTTAATTTCAATCCCTTAAAAACCATTAACAGAATTCTCCACTCCACCTTGCTGATATTCCTCTGTCCATATTGTTACATCCCCTCATTATATTCATTTTTCCTGGACCCCTCTCTGTCCCACATGCTTTATTTTTTTCTAAGGCCTTAAGGAGTACTGAATCAAAGAGTCAGAAAGACAGTTAGATGTGACTAGGGGACAAAATGGGCAGGAAGGTTGCCTTACTGCTTGTCTTTGCTTTCATCATTTTGAATGCTGCAAAGCATTTTATTTGATTTAAACCAAATCCAAAGGTTGAAGTAAGAAAGAAAAATGGTCTGCCTTCTAAAAACAGTTCCATAGTCACACCCCTCCTAAGTAAGAGAAAGTTTTATGTACCTTCTTTCTCCTTAATAGCCTCAGAATTTTGGACTACCCTTGAAAATAAAGGCACCTAAGATTTTATTTGCTAATCATTTTAGATCCTATTTGCGAATTATGTCCCTGAAATGGTGGAACTTTTTGCTAACAAGAGGAAATATACCAGTTCCTATGAAGTAGTCAAAGGGAAAAAGTAAGTATGGCTTTCAAGTATAATTTCTACAGTTTGAGAGATCCTACTAGTCACATATCCCTTTCTAAATACCTATCGCCTGGCGTAGGTGAATATATTGGCAAGGCCCTTCATTCAGCTAAGAGGGTTGTGCTAACATAAATACTATAAGAAGATATTTGCTATTTAATAATCACTGCTACGTAGATGCTTAGCCCTTAGTAAATCAACTAAAGTGACAGATAATGTTGTCATTCCCTGTCAAATATTGATTGGGGCCATATTTCTACATCTCTTATCACTAACTCTTCTCTTAATCTATTACCAACTGTCATATTCATTTTAATCATGTGGTTAACTTATGGCTAACTTCACATAATGGATCAAATTAAAGCCACTAAAATAATGACTTCAATTCTGTTGTCTTAGCCAAAATGTCCCTGTGCCACATGGGGTCTAATTCACGGGCAGAGGTTTGCTAGCGGGAAGAGCAATTTCCACATCTTCTACAACACTTCGTAGATCACCTGTTTTGTCCATGTCACAGCCACCTGTTCTAGAAGGGAAACAGTTGGCGTTGTTTTTTTACCCTATTTCTCTGTGATGTGTTACTTCAGTTTCTATTATGGTTTTCACATCTAAGAAGGAGAGAATGGATTGGAGATCTTAAATTTGAAGCGGTTCGTTTTTATTTAGTCTCCATCTGCTCTAGAGGAAATAGGTACAGTGAAGAGAAGCTCTCTTGGAGTGGTCTCAGCACAACTGGATGAAAACCAAGACTGACCTAGTAGTCTGAAGGGGAAAGTAAAAAATAAATATAATAATAATAATAATAATAATAATAATAAAATGAGTGAAAAATATTGAAAATAGTGAAATGAACTAGATAAGCCAAAGCCTGATCCAATTTATTACGGGAAAGAGATGCAGAACACATGCCAAAGTAGCCCAAAAGGTCTGGAAAATTTAAGGTTAAGTGAATGTACACTTGGTTTCCTTCAATGAGTAATAGAGGGAAAAATAGCTTCTTTGAATGCATGAAACCCGAGGAAAGTGACAGCTGTTTTTCACTGTAAAAGTTACGTGCATAGATTTTTGTACCTGTCCTAGATGTCTCTCCATTGGACTCACTTTTTTGTGGGGACAAGATAATTTTTGATGTGGAAGATAAACCAGAATAACCTAGAAAGTACTGCCATCTCTGCCATACTATTTGACTCTGAGAAAATCAGTGAACCATGCTGAGCCTCTGTTGTTGCTTTGAAAAAAGAGACAGATCAGCTAATCAGGAATCAGGTGAAAAAAATCAAGTGACTTAACACATGCACCAGTCCATTATAAATTATAATAACTATGAAAAACATAGCGATTATGGTAGTTATTATTGTATTCCTGAAAAGCTATGTGTAATTCATATGTTTGGATTCATACCCAACATGGGATGAATTAGGACTACAGAAGTTTGTTGTCTCTTCTCTTTATTGGAAATGCAATCTTCAGTGTTTCTATTTTTAAGATCTGGGTAATTCAAATACCAGATTGATTTAAAGCTAAGTTTAAGCAAATTGTCCATCTCTAAATCTTGACAGGAAGATACTTCTGTTCCTCAGATGATCCACCTCACCTAGTCTTGCTCCCTAGGTTCATCGTGGTCTGTGGAAACATTACAGTTGACAGTGTGACTGCTTTCCTGAGGAATTTTCTCCGCCATAAGTCAGGGCAAATCAATATCGAGATTGTTTTTCTGGGAGAGTAAGTATGGTTCATGGGTTCTAAATTAATCCTTGAAATATGCGTGCATTTTTTAATGGAAGAAAATGACCCTTGCAATATTCATAGAAAAATTAGGAAATAATAATAATTAAAAGAAAAGGCAATCTTAAAAACCAGAGTTAATCTGAGAGAATATTTTCGAATATATCTTGCCTGATATTTTTCTGTATATGTCCTAACACTGTTTGAAAGAGTTCCCATCATTTAGGAAAGTATTCCATATTTATTATTATTACATACGACCATCATTGTGTGCACAAGTCTGGTAGACTTTATACTTGTTATTCTGTTAATTCTCAGAATTGGAAGTGTGAGTTCAAACAGATGCAGAAAGGATTGTTATTGATGAAGTTTTTGTTCTACGAAGCTTACATTTCCGCAGGTAGGGTCCAGGTCAACTATTTGGTGAAAATGCATACTTAGTACAAAAAGATTTTTAAATAGACAAAATGGTTTCCTCGTTTTATTTTACAATTTTGGTTCATAGTGAGATTGAACAATTTTTATATGTTTTGATGGTTTCCTTTTTGCTTTTTCTTCCTACAATTTTGTTTCCTAGTGAGACTGAACAATTTTTGTATGTTTGACAGTTTTTTGATGAATGAAGGAATTTGTCTTTTCATTCCTGTCTGCTCCTTGAGGATGGTCATCTGTTGCTTTACTGACTTCTAAGCAGTCTTAATATATTTTGATACTAGCCTTTTTGTGTCGCGTGTTGTAAATATTTCTCTCTCTTTGCTTTTGTCTGTGTGTGTGTGCACATGCTTTTATTTTAATACAGAGCATTGGATTTACATGCACTATAATCCATCAACTCTTTCATTTTGGCATCTGGCTTTTGTGGCATTTTTTGGCCTCTCTCTTCTAGAATTAAGCAAATATTCCTCTGGCGTTTTTATGTTTTCATATTGAATTATTTTATATTTAAGCTGTCTGGAATTGATTTTGTGAAAAGTGTGGTGAGCTAGCTTCTTCATTTTGTCTAAAAGGCTCATCAGTCATCCACACGTCGCTAAATAAGTCAGACGTATTCGAAATGACATTTTGATCTTATACAGCCTTGTATACAGGGTCACTTCAACCTTCACCCATTTTATAGTTAACACTTTGTACGTTTTAGATTAGGGCATGCCCAGTCCACTGTAACTTAGGCTCTCATGTAGGAGATGACAGGCATTTTGAACTCCTTCTTGGTGCTGTCGATGGACAGCCAACAGTTCTGTTTCACTATCGTCGCATGCCCGTCTTCTCCATAATTTGTATATTACTTGAATCCTTATTTTAAAAAATAGTAAAAAAAAAGAGCAAAAAAAAAAGTGCTAAAATTTTCATAAGGGGCTAATAATTATAATCCAGTCGAGACAAAAAGGAAATCATTAGATGTATTTACTGCTGTATTTTCATGAACTAATGTAGGTTATTATAGGTACTTGTCCAGAGAATGAATGAAATTTTTTAAATGATATAAAATTCATCTAGAATTTTTCCAATTACCTATAATTTCTGATGACTCTAAAATTTATGTCCTCTGCCAGACATTCTCTGTGGCTCTGTATTCACAAACTAATTGCTTACTGGATATTTCCATTCCAGTGTTTCAAAGGCCCCTCAGATTTAACATTTTCAAAAGTAAACTCATGATCTTATGTCCCTCTCTCCAGCTAACAAGGCAAATAAAAAAGTATATAAAGGAAGGAAAGCAAACCTCATTTTCTATCTCAGTAAATGGGATGTTATCAGTGTAGTTCCTTAAAACAGAAAATGAAGCATTGTGTTTGCTACTCCTCTCCCTCAAATCCTATGTACACTTTCATCAATATCGTCAATTTTGTCTCCTTAATAAATACTAATTCTGTTTCTACCACTTCATCTTCACTATCACAACCCTATTCAAAGTTAAGATTTTATCTCTCCTTAGTTTCTAGAAAGGCCACTTTATTGATTTGTGCTTGTTTCTCAGAAGCTCTTCTCCTACTGTTATATGATCAATTTATTTTTACCCTTCAGCACTCAGAGAGTCTCCCCACACCCCCAATTCAAGCTCTAAACTAGTGTCTTCTAATCCTTCTTTCTCACTGCTCCATTATATTTCCTTTAAAACAATGATCATGATCTGCAATTATGGTAGATTTTTCTTTAACATAACTATTAACATTTCCTCCCCTGGCTGTATATTCATATCGCTCCTCTCAATAAAAGGTGGACTCTCCTCCTCTTCCCCTTTGAATCTGCGCTGGCCCATGACTTGATTTGATAAATTGAATGCCACAGAGGTGACACTTTGCTGGTTGCAGGCCTAGCCTTTAAGAAGATCAATAGTTTCAACTTTCACTGTCTTGGAGTGTAAAGAGTCAGAGTAGCTCGCTGGGGAGAAGGTCCGACTAGCTGTCAGCTGCTCCAGTCACATAAGTGAAATAATAGTCATGCGGGTAAAGTCATTTTGGACATTCCAGCTCTCAGTCAAGCTCCCTGATGAATGTACCCCAATGAATGGCCACAGTCAACACGGTATGGAACAGAAGAATTGCCTTGCTGAGACAGCCAACCCACAAAGTCTTGAGAAATAATATATTGTTGTTGTTTTAGATCAGTAAGTTCCAGAACGGTTTGTTCTGTGGAAAGGGATAATTGATACAAAATGTGGTCCTGGAAGTGGGCTGCTATCATAACAAAAGCCAAAATGTGGCTTTCTCCTTGGAACGGGTGGTAGGCAGAGGCTAGATCCTGGATTGCATGGAGACTCTTACTAGAGGCTGGAAAAACAGTGAAGAACACTGCCATCGGGTATGGAAAGAACAGCACAATTTTGGTAACAATGTCCCGCAAAATAACATGATAGATAGGAAATGTACCGAGTAAGAATGCGAGGGTGGCTAAGAAAATTTCCTGAAAGAATGTTAGGTGTCATTTGCTTTAAGTATAATCATGTATGATGGGATATTGTAAGAAAATGGAGGTAAAAAAGAAACTCTTTAGTTTTTAAGAACTTAAAGAAAATATAGAAGGCTCAGAACAGTCTCTCCAGCTGGCCAAAACATGTCGGAGGTAAATTACCTCAAGGGGAAAAAATCAAATCCAGGGTACTATAAAATGTGACCTCAAGGTCAAAGGGTAGGATCTAATCAAGGATGCAGCTGTAAGATCCTTTGTTAAGACCTCAGAAAAATTTAAGGTGGCGACTTGCAGATGCTCCTTTTAGGCAGGCAAAGGGCTTCGAAGAAGCTGAAGGACATTCTTCCCAGAATTCTGACTTTCTCAAAGTAGAGATCTGTCTCCAAAGGAATCCAGAAAATACGAGTTGGGGGGCATGAACTTGAATAACACTCACAGAAGGTCATCAGTGCTTTAAAGAAAATTTTACTGCGAAATTAACTGTCAGCTTGGAGTAAAAGGGACAGAGAGGCTTCACAATGGAAACAAATGCCTCTTGGCCCCCAACCCAGCATAGGCAGGAATTAGGCTGAGAAAGCTACTCAGGGACAAACCTGGGCCATTTATTAGGAAAACAGAAGATGACTCATAGGGTCAGAGGGCAGAGATAAGAATTGAGAAAAACAATGGATTGGCTCATGAGAGCAGTACTGGGCCCTAATCAAAAACATGCTCTGCCCTCTGAGTCAGGGGGCATAATATGTGCTCAGATAGATTTCACAGTTTCAGTGGACCAGTGATTTCTATGTGCCATCCATTACCACCACAGCGTCTTTTGGTTGGGAGTGTCTGTTGCAGTTTTCCTATCCCTGCCTCATCTCGGTATGCTGGGTGTTGAGCTGGAGACGACTTGTCTACCTAGGTCATAGGTCATCAGATGAGGAGAAGCTGTGCCTGAGGAGCCCCATCCACATCTAGACTTGACGTAGATGACAAGATCCAGGACTTTAAGCTGATGCTTTAACGAGATAAAACTTTGGGAAAGAAAGAATATTTTGTACAGGGGAGGGATGTGAATTCTTGTGGTAGATTGTTTTTAGAAGATGACTGCCAGGATTCCTCCCAGTTGTTGACACATATTCTACTCCAACAAAAGTAGAGTCTGTTCTCCCTTCTGTTGAAACTGGACTGCCTCTTGACTCATTTTAACCAATAAAGTATACATGACTGGCTGGGCCAGTTATGGGCCCAGCCCTCAAGAGGTCTGGCAGCTTCTGCTTCTAGTCTCTTGGAGCCCTGAAGCACTGTAGAAGAAGTTCACCTACTCTGATGGAGAGGAGGCCCAACTGGGTGCCAGCTCCTTCAGCTAGCCCAGTTGAGGCAATAGACATATAGGTGATGCTATCTTGGATGTCCTAGCCCACTAAAGCTCTCAGCTAAACGCAGACATAGGAGTGACTCCAGCAAAACCACAGGGAGCAGAAAAGTCACCCATCCGAGCCGAATCAAACCAAAGAATTTCAAGAAATAATAATTTGTTATTTCAAGCCACAAAGATATTGCAAAATTTTAAGGAAAAATAGATAACTGATAGAGAAATTGTTACTTTCCTTTCTTTGGTTACCTGTTATTTAAGAAAAAAAATTCCAAGATATTATGATATAAATTGTCATAAAGATGAACTATTAATTTATATTCCTGTATATCAGGGTACTTAGTGGCATGCAACAAAAACTACTTATGGCTAAAATTAAGCAGAAAGAAATGTATAAATAGATGTTATGTAGCCCTCAAAACTTCCAGAAGAGTCAGATAACTAGGCTTAGAGAATATACAACATAAAACAGTAATAATGTGATATTTATTTTATGTATGTTTATATTTCCAGGTACTTGATTTTTTCTGATATTATTGGAAATACTGTCTCATTAGTTACTTTTTCTAGTTGTTTGCTTTTGGTATAAAACACAGAATTGACCTTTGCATATTAATCTTCTATCTATCTATATTACTAAATTTCTACATTACTTAAATCTTTTTTTGTAGTGTTGTTAGGGGTTTCTATGTAAATAACAGCTTCAAATAAAGACCGTTATTTTCTCCTTTCCAATCCTTCTATGTACAATTTATTTTATTTTCTTATTGTACTTGATGAGACATCAAATATAACATTAGCAAAAAAAGTGGCGATATTTTTTCTTTCTCATTTCAAAGAAAATTTTTCTAATATTTTGTCATTAAGGACATCCTTTATTTTAAAGATATTCCTTATTGGGTGAGGGGTATTTTCTTCTATACCTCATATACCATGAGCTGTGTTTCTTAACTGTGAAATATATTTTTATCACCATCTTTTCTGTATCGGAGATGACTCTATTTTTTTTTTTTACTTTAAATTTGTTATTGTGGTAAATTAATAGTTTTGGAATTATGGTTAGTTTGGTTTTGTAGTATTAGCTGAAAACTATTCCCTCCTTTTTATATCTTCGAAAGATGTTGTATAAAAAATGGGATGATTTGTTGCTTGAAAGTGTGGTAGAAGATACTGTAAAACCATTTAGAAGTGGTGGATTTAAATTTTTGTTTGGTGTTTGTGTGTGTTTTGTCTTCGTTTTGTTTGGAGAGATTTTAAATTATGGCTTCAATTTCTTTAATAGTCATAGGACCATACAGGCTTTATCTTTCCTCTAGAGTGAGTTCTGATAAGATACTTTTAGTAATTTGTTTTGTTTGAATTTTAAAAGCTGTTGCATTTAGTTATCTGTTGTGTTCTCTCACTCTTATTTTTTTTTAAAGATTTTATTTATTTATTTGACAGTGAGAGAGGGAACACAAGCAGGGGGTGTGGGAGAGGGAGAAGCAGGCTTCCCACTGAGCAGGGAGCCCCATGCGGGGCTCGATCCCAGAACGCTGGGATCATGACCTGAGCCAAAGGCAGACGCTTAACAACTGAGCCACCCAGGCGCCCCTTTCACTCTTATTTTTACCTCTACTTTTCCTGTAGGTATTTTATCTTCTTCATTCAGTATAATGAATTCAGTTCCCTGTATTTTTGTCTTCTCTCTCTCCCCATCAATTTTACTACAGCTTTGCCTATTGTATTAGTTTCTTATTGTTTGTTTGTTTTCAAAGATCTAGCTTTTAGTTTTATTGATCTTCTTTGTTTCATAATTTCTTTTCTATTTCATTCTTTGCACTCCTATTTTTGTTGTCTTTCTCCTTCTTATTTCTTTGGTTTTATTGCAATATTAATGTCCGAAGCCATACATTTCTTTGAAAGCATTGCATTTGTTGTATCCAAAGGCTTAGATGTTTAGTGTTTGCAACATGATTTATTTCTAAGAATTTTATAACTTCTGTTATAATTGCTTCTTAGCCCATGTGACTTTTAGCAGTCTATTTTTTTAAGAAATGAAGAATTTTTTGTTATTAACTTATAACTTAAAATGTGTTGTGATCAGAGACCATAATGTGTATGACAACTATTTTTTGTAGTATGTTGAGGCTTTCCTTATTGGTCAAGTAATTTATCACTTTGATAAATTGTGTGCTCTCAAAAACACAATTAGGAGTATTCACAATAGCCAAGGTATAGAAACAACCTAATTTAAGTATCTAGTAATGGATGAATATATAAAACATATATATACACACACAATACATATATGTTTATACATACATATATATATACCCATATAGATTTGTATACATGCATATATATATACAGATACATATGTATATATATATATACAATGGAATATTATTCAGCCTTAAAAAAGGAAATCCTGTTATTATGACAACATGGATGAATCTGGAGGGCATTATGCTAAGTAAAATAAGCCAGACAAAGAAAGACAAATATTGTGTGCTATCACTTATATCTGGAATCTTAAAAAAATAAAAGGCAAACTCGTAGAAGCAGAAAGTAGAACGGTGGTTGCTCGAAGCTGGGATACAGGGGGAGGACATAGACATGGGTTGGTAAAAGGGTACACATTTCTAGTTTTAAGATGAATAATTTCTGAGGATCTAATGTATAACATAGTGATTAAAACTAAAAACATTATATTGTGTAATTAAAATTTGCTAAGTGATCAGAACTTAAATGCTCTTACCCTGAAAGAAAGATAATGATGTGAAGTGATGGATGTGTAAATAAAGTTAATGGGAAGAAGCCTTTTACAGTATATGCAGGTACCAAATTATCACATGATACATTTTATCTATCTCTCCATTTTATTTGTCAATTATACCTCAATAAAGGGAAAAAAGAAAACAAAGGACTTAGAAACATCAAACGTGACAGTTTTTTTCTGTTTAATCGATCAAAAATTGAGAGAATAATTGTAAAATCTCATTGCATTGTCAGTTCATCAGTTTATCTCTCTAGTTTTGTCAACTTTTTCTTTATATGTTTAGAAGCTATTTCATTAAGTTCATCATTGTTTTAAAATGCCATATCTTTTTGAATAATTGAAATGTTTTTATCTTATCCTCCTTAGTAATTCCTTTTTTAAAATTTTCGGACATCAACCTGAGTTGCACTTTTTCATACCGTGGTGATTGACTAGGTCTGAGCTTCAGGCCCATGCCTGGAATAAGGCTAGTATGGATAAGTAAGGGAGGATGGATGTTTTCCTAGAGGAGATTAGGAGTTCTGTTATGGGCGTTAAATAAATATAACAACCCCTACACCAAATTCAGGCATCTTTTTACATCTTTGGTACTATATTTTTTGCCCAGGGTCCCTCCTTCCTTGGAATTAGAAACCATATTTAAGTGCAACATGGCCTTTACAACTTTTATTTCTGGATCTGCACTTAAGTGGGATGATCTGAGGCGGGTTGCGGTAAGAACTAGTTCTTTTTCTTCTAGTTTCCCTAAGCTGCAACAATTAAGATGATAAGATATATTGCTCTTTCAAAAGTATTACTCCGGATGCTTAAATTGGAAGAAAATAAGACTTCCTCAATTTAAAAAAGTGATCATAAAGGAAATGTAGTAATTGATCTCCAAGTCCTCCTTGACAGATATCAAGCGGAACTCACCGTTTACCTATATTTACATTTTTTTATTTCATGAAATTCTCTATTTATCTAATGCAGTGTTATTTTATCAGTCTAAGAAATCTGAAAAAGTTTTGGATAGCAAAAGTGTGTTTAATCTTATCATCCAAGTAGGATCATTACCAGATGACAGATTTCCCAACTTTTTCTAAACACACTGATATGCCGTCTGATAGAAGAAACATGAAGGAAAATAGCAGAAATCTCATTAAGGCTGGAAGAAAAATAATGAGCAAAGTCCAGCCATCTAGACAGCTTTCAAATAAGATCAAAGCCAGCTTCTCCCCATGTTTTAGGTTTCACAGAATCATATAAACCAAGGGCTGCAGTTTTTAGAATCAGAGATCTATAGAGTTAACATAAAGAATTGAAATAGAAAATGACAGACTCGAATAAGCTTTCTCTTTCCCACAAGTTGGTATTACAAGAGCCACTTCAATAGTTTTCTAGACCTTTAAGATTCAGAATCCCCAAATATTGAATGCTTACTTTGGGCCAGGCATACTTCCAGTTCCCCCATTCTTTGCTGTCCTGAAAGGGACATAAATATACAGACAGTTGCTTAAAATCTTGGTTTTGGACAATAGGAAAAATGCAAGTATGCACTTTCCCCATTTTAAAGCAGTCTTGCATCTTTGTTAGAGACCCTATGCACAGATCTGTCTGCTGCAGCACTTCCAGCCCTTACAGCGTCTGTAGGACTCTGATCCTGATGTAAAGACATCCTTATCACAACTTCTTCCCAAGAGTGTTCTCTTTCTTATGGGAAATTTTATGATGAAACCATAGGAAAACCCACAGGGGGAACAGTAGAGCATTTCCCATGTAATTAACAAGACAGCTGCTGTTTAATCTTGAAGAATAGGTGGAATCTGCAGAAGCATGCCTGATTATAGCCAACCCTTTGTGCAGTGATTCGCAAGCTGAAGACACTTCAAACATTATGAGGTAAGAAGCTGGCACATTGTTTTATATGCTTCACTGCTGATTTTATTTCCACCTCTTTTAAAATAAAGCCTAGTGCAATGGACTAAAGAGGAGAAGATATCATCTGTCACAGCACTAGGTTCATCATATTCCAGGTTTCTGCCTTTTTTTTTTTCTCTCCCAGAGGCTGTGAAGATGTAGGAATAAGGAAGTAAAAAATAAAGTATTCTGAGTATCTCTGTGCTTCTTCACATACTTTCCTAAAGTTTCATATGGATAATAACTATTTAAATTGAAAAAGCAAGCATACAAATAACTGATCACTGTTCAGATAACACCATTATAAATAACATCTTTAACCCACCAAAAATAAAGATGCCATTTGTGATTGGTCAGCCCTGTTAGTAGACTTTACTTCTTGGGGTTTTTCTCCAGTAGTTCTGCTGAAATATTGGGTATCATTTGGTATAATGTGCTTGTGATTATTGGCAAGTATCTTCAAGATGACTAGAATTGGTGTTGACCACCTTTAACTATGGGCTATCTATAAGCAGGAACTTGACTTGTAGTAATAGCTTCATTATGATAGCAATGGTATTGTGCCTAACCCAGATGAACTCCTGGTCCCCAGAGCGTAATAAACATACATAGCTGAAGGTGATTCTACAAATAGCAAGAAACAGTTGAGAACATATGCTGTGCATAATACAGTGTGTATGAGATAAACCTTAGTTTCTTAATATGTATAATGAGAAAGTTGAATAAGATAGTCTATGAGCTATGAGTCTATGAGTCATGTTATAGACAGAAATTCAATCTCTGTTTTTTCCTGTAATTAATGTGTTTGAGTCTGAAGGCTAAAATACATGAAACTGTCTATTTCATCCTCAAGAATTGGTTCCAGAAGACCACAGTCTCCTAGTACTAAGAGCTGACCTTTTCATTCATTTCATTCACTAAATCACTAAAACAACAGCACTGTTTACTGTGTATGCTATTAAACAGAACATTTTTAGAAAACAATATGACAGTGAATTTTATGTGTTGTTTTATTAAGCTTACCCACATCAATTTAATTATTAATTTAATTCTTAATTTAATTATATTGCAAAGCCATTGGATATAGCACATCACTGATGAGTGTATTTGTTATTTATGTAGGGTTCTCTCTATCAAGAACTATTACCCTAATACCAGAGTCATCATACAGATACTTCAATCCCATAACAAGGTATGATAACATTCTAGTCTATCTATTATCCTCCTCTTTTAGTCTATGGAGTTAAATGACTTATTTCATCTAAGTAGTAGAACTTATTAATTGCTATAATTAATAGACCTATAGGTCTACACGCAAAAAGGTTTTTCCAGTTACAGGTGAAATTTGGAGTATCATTAAGATTGTTAATCACTTCGGGTATCCTGGGTGTCTCAGTTGGTCGAGCATCCAACTCTTAGTTAAAGCTCAGGACGTGATCTCAGGGTCCTGGGATTGAGACCCACATCAGGCTCCATGCCCAGCAGGGAGTCTGCTTGAGGATTCTCTCACTCTCCCCTTGCCCCTCCCCCTGCTCTTGTTCTCTCTCTCTCAAATAAATAAATAAATCTTTTAGAAAAGATTGTTAATCACTTAAAAATGTAAATTTGTAAAGAAGTATAGTTTCATATTTTAAGACCTGCTGCCTGAGAGTCTAACTTCCAATCCACCTGAATCTAGGTGCTGAGATCCTTTCCTTTGGGACGTTGACAGCTCTGGGCATACCCTCAGCTACTGGGTGTCCCTAAAAATGAATTAGGCTGATTTGACAATCACAAAGGTTTGAGAGAGAACCAGAAGCTATGGCAGGGATATACAGTAAGGTTCAACTCCTACACAAGGCCATTTCTTCAAAACTGGGTGAGGTGGCTGTTTTAGCTAATGCAGAACTTCAGGGGAAATGAAGGGAGAGAGGAATATATTCTAAATGAAAGAATAAGATAAGACCTCAGAAAAAGACCTTAATGAAACAGAGATGAATGACTTACCTAACAGAGAGTTCGAAACAGTCATAAAGATGCTCGCTGAGCTAGGGTGAAGAATGGATGAAGAAAGTGAGAATTTCAACAAAGAGATGGAATATGTAAGAAAGTACCAAATAGAAATCACGGAGCTGAGGAATTTAATAACTGAACCAAAAAATGCAATAGAGGGGTTCAACAGCAGACTAGATGCAGCAGAAGAATGAGCAAACTTGAGGACAGGGTAGTGGAACACACCTAATCAGAGCAGCAAAAGGAAAAAAGAATGAAATAAGTGGCGATCGCTTAAGGGACAATGTCAATTGCATTACAGGGGTCCCAGAAAGAGAAAATGAAAGGGGCAAAAAACGTATGTGAAGAAAGAGTAACTGAATACTTCCCTAACCTGGGGAAGAAAACAGTCATCCACATCCAGGAAGCAGAGAGAATTGCAAATAAGATGAAGTAAAAAGACCCATACTAAGGCTCGTAAAGTATCAAAAGTTAAAGACAAGGAGAGAATCTTAAAGTCAGCAAGAGAAGAACAACATTTGATCCACTGTGGGACGCCTGGTGGCTCAGTTGGTTAAGCATCTGTCTTGGCTCAGGTCATAATCCTGGGGCCCTGGGATGAGAGTCATTGGGCTCTCTGCTCAGCGGGGAACCTGCTTCTCCCTCTCACTCTACCTGCCTCTCCCCCTGCTTGTGCTCTCTCTGTCAAATAAATAAAATCTTAAAAAAAAAAAAAAAAAAAGGAAACCACTGTAAGACTACCAGCAGATCTTTTAGCAAAAACCAGAAGGGAGTGACCCAATCTATTCAAAGTACTGAAAGAAATAAAAAAGACTGCCAACCCTGAATATTCTATCTTGCAGTGTTGTCATGCAGAATGAAAGAAGAGAGTTTTCCATACAAACAAGTCTAGAGGAGTTCATCATGACTAGGACTACTTTACAAGAAATGTTAGAGAAACTTCTTAAAACGGAAAGGAAAGAGCCACAATTACTAACAGGAAAAGATACGAAAGTATACGTCACAATGGCAAAGGCAAATATGTTGTAAAATTCAGAATAAACTAATGTTCTAAAGATGGATTAATCACTCATGAAGCTAGTATGAAGGTTAAAAGACAAAAGCAGTAAAAGTAACTATAACTGTGACTCCTAGAGCTGCACAAGGCCAGAAGCTATAAATTGTGATATCAAAAATAAAATGTGGGAGGGGGAGTAAAAATGTAGTTTTAGAATGTGATCAAACTTAAGTATAGATTGTTATAAAAATGAGTTATATAAACCCCATAGTAACCAAAAAGGAAAAACCTATAGGAGATACACAACAAATGAAGAGAAAGAACTCTAAGATCTACACAAAATCAGATCACAAAGGAAGAGAGCAGGAGAAGAAGAAAGGAACAGAGGATTTACAAAACAGCCAGAAAAAAATAAACAAATGACAATAGGTACATACCTATCAATAATTATTTTAAATATAGATAGACTAAATTCTCCATTTAGATTTAAAGAAAAAGATATATATATATATGTATATATATATATATATATATATACATATATACATATATATAATAAAATATATGATGTAAATATAATGGAGTTTTGTTCAGCCATAAAAAAGAAGGCATTTCTGCATTTGCTACAGTATGGATGGGCCTTGAGGGAATTATGCTAAGTGTAATAAATCAGAGAAAGACAAATACCATGTGATTTCCCTCATACATGATACCTTAAAAGTTAAAAAAAAAACAACCCGAAACATACAAATACAACAGATCAGTGATTGCCAGAGGTGGGGGTGATGGGGGGGGGGTGAAATGAGTGAAGGGGATCAAAGAGAGCAAACTTATGTTTATAAAATAAATAAGTCATGGTAATATGATGTACAACATGGTAACTATAGTTGATAATACTTTATAGTATATTTGAAAGTTGGTGAGAGAGTAGATCTTCAAAGTTCTCTCCTAACATTGAGGTGGTGGATGGTAACTAGACTTACTGTGGTGGTCATTTCAGAACATGTACTAACATTGAATCATTTGCTTGTGCATCTGAAGCTACTGCAGTGTTATATAACAATTATATCTCAGTAAAAACAAGGACAAAAGCAAACAAATAAGATTGTACATTCAGGACAGAATCAGAGGTCTACATCATTTGACCCGATTTTGCAACTCTCACTATTTTTGTTTTAAAAAGTGGGAGCAGTAGACCACTCACAAATTTTAAAAGCCGAATTTGTTCTTATCCTTTCCACTGATGTGAGCACAATAAATGCTTTCAAGTAAATGCTTTCAAATAAATGCAAGAAAGATGTCCATTCAGAAAAACAAAACAAAACAAAATAAATGACTTTCTTGAATTGTATTTCTTCTTAATGTCTGACCTACTTTCTATCATGAAACAGGTTTTTCTGCCAAAGATCCCCAGTTGGAACTGGAATATGGGAGACAACATCATCTGCTTTGCAGAGTTGAAGCTTGGCTTCATCGCCCAAGGCTGTCTGGTGCCAGGCTTGTGCACCTTTCTCACGTCTCTATTTGTTGAACAAAACAAAAAGGTAACCTTGTAAATTGTTGAATCTTGGCTTGTTACCCCCATATCCTCACATGTTAGGATCAGAAATAGAAAACAAACAAACAAACAAACAGGGGTGCCTGGGTGGCACAGTCCTTAAGCGTCTGCCTTCGGCTCAGGGCGTGATCCCGGAATCCCGGAATCGAGCCCCACGTCAGGCTCCTCTCCTGGGAGCCTGCTTCTTCCTCTCCCACTCCCCCTGCTTGTGTTCCCTCTCCTGCTGGCTGTCTCTCTCTGTCAAATAAATAAATAAAATCTTTAAAAAAAAAAGAAAAAGAAAAAAAAATTGAGGAAGACAAGAAGGGCCCAAGAAATGAGATTTGACTTCCATTTGAACTATGAGAGGATTGAGAGGTTTAGACTGAAGTCCCAGGTACTGCACTGACCTTGAAGAAGTTATCGATCTTATTCTTGTCTAAGAATATTTATCTGCAAAATAGAAATCATAGCCTTGCTTCCTACCTGCAGTCCACGATGTTATGAATATAAAGGTAGAAGTACTTTGAGTTATTGAAAGCAGAAATATAAATAAAAATAAAGGTTATATTATTAGTGGTAAAACCATATACTTAAATATAAATTAAATACATAATAATTGATAATAAATGTATTCATTGAACAAATAATTAAAATCAAATTTTTCAGGTTATTTTGGGGACATTCTATACAGTAATAACAATAGTCACCACATACTGGGTACCTACTTTGTCACTCATTTTAAATACCTTATGTTTCCTTTGCTGATATTTCAAGGTAGAATCCCAGTAATGGGTCAGTGAAGCTAACTAACTTGATCGATAGTTATGTTAATGAGTAGTAGAGGTAGAATTGTCTGACCTAATGACTTACCACTCTGCTCGATGCCTGTGGTTGTTGGGTATCTACTCACAGTCTCCCACATCAGGTCCTTTGATGTGGTCCTTTGAGACAAGCGGCTCACGGGGACTATTGGGATGACTGTTACAGCACAAAGTATAGCCTTCGAAATGCCACCCACATGAAATGTTTCAGGAAAGGTTCCAACCCTCAGCTGGACCCAGTATCCCATTGTCCAGAGGCTCTCCAGAGAGTGACGTTTCCTCTCCATTTATTAGGAGTCTATATATGCCTTCTCTTATATTCAGTTTCCCTCTTGGCCTTTCTATACACTTTATTTCCTTCATTAATAGATTTCAAAAAATTTTACATCTTTTTTTGGTTTTGTCCCTGGCACTATCTAAAACAAAACAAAACAAAACAAAACCCAAACAAACAAACAAAACAAAACAAAACCATGAAAGATGCTCTGGCCAGCAAAATGCTAGCTGGAAAACACGGAATTCTTCTGTAATTCTTTCTGCGAATGTGAGGAAATACCACATGCAGATAAATAGAGATTACCATCAGACAGTAGGAGATGAGCCTTGATGCTGCTGTAAGGAAGCCGCCTTAGCCTTCTCTTCCTGCGCACTGTGCATGGCCTCAAAAAGCGCTTGCGAGGAAATTGTCTCTGCCTGTGCTGTGTACTTAGAAAGTGCAAGGTAACTTCTGCAAGATTGTTATTCATGTATACATGTACTCAGGCTCTCCATGGAGTCTCCAACCAAGACATTGGAATTTGTAAACTGTTGCCACTCTGTGGGTTGGAATTAATCCCTTTCACCAAGTCTCAAGGACAGGGATGTTTGAGAGGGTGCTTCCAAAATGTTAATTGTGCATGCACATCCCCTGGGGATCCGGTTAAAATGCAGATTCTGATTCCAAAAGTCTGAGTGGGGCTTCATTTCTGAAAAAAGCTCCCAGGGGTGTCCTGCATGCTGGTCTTTGGGCATTTTAAAGACTGGAACACATTAACAAAAGTGAATGACAGTAGTAGCATAGTATACACAGTCCACATAGTAACAAGATAACGTGTCATGATGGCTCTGATTTTAATCTCCGTGGCTGGAGAAAGTAAATAGAAAGAGAGCTCTCTCTGAAGACTTCATGTCTTTCCTGGAAATAGAGGAGGAAGAGATTTAAAACCAAGCCTATATTATGTTGTTCTTCTTTCTGTGTAATCTAAAGTTGTAACCATCTCACTGAAGGTGGTCGTCTGTCAATATTCATCATAAGAAGGCTTTGGGTATAGGAATTAAGAGAGATTCGTGGTTACGATTTTTTTTTTTTTTTTTTTGGAAGTGAAGTCTAAAACCTACTTTCTGAAATCCTAAACGAGGCAGGATCAGGGTAAGATTTTTTAATGCTATACTCATAGCTCTGGTGTTTTAGATTCTATAATAAACTATTAACTTAAGTTTAAGAACTAGGACTCCAGTGTCTCATGATTGATTTTTCTCGGATTGGACACTTACTTTCTCTGTCAGTTTCTGCATCAATAAAATGAGAGTTGTTCATCTTATAACCTGATTTTTCTAAGTATTACGTTAATATCTGTAAAACTTCCAAGTACTCAGATTCCAGGACCTTCAACTGTATTAATTATATGGTAAGAAATTATAGTCCAAAGAGATTTCCAGTTGCTTCAGGGCACAGAGCATTGCATTAGGCTTCAACTTAGATTAGATCTACTCCAACTGACATACTTGAGCTCCCTGATTCTACTGTCTAAATCCAAAATCCATCTTATCTTCCTGTTTCCCTCTCTGATCTTTAAAAAATGAACACAGAAAGCCTTCTCCATCTCTATCATTTTTTTACCCTCTTTCAAAAACGGAAACATTTACATTAGAAGCAGTGAGCCCGTTTTTTTAGTTACGGGGACTTAAGTAGGGACTCCCAGTGAAATGAGGGCTCCTCAATAGAGAAAGTTAATAGAGTGGATGGGAGAAGGCAGGAGATTCAGCTGAATTTTGGAAAGGGGATTGCAGGGCCAGTGCCTGGATTGCTTGATACAAGTAGTTACTTCTTTATAAGGCAGGATATTTTTCTGTGTGTGTGTGTGTGTGTGTGTGTGTGTGTGTTGTGTTGTGTTGTGTTGTGTTTTCTAAACCACACACTGGCCATCTGAGCAGTATTTCTGAGCTGGTCTTAACCCTTCACAGCCACAGTGTTTCAGAGCTTATAGAAATTCCAAACATTCAGATGGGATTCTGGGCTTTACGAGCAGCCTGCCCTGCCACGTCAGAGCAGTGTGGTGGGGGTCTCATGGCAGCAGATGGGGGGAAAGATGACCAGGATGAATGGAGAGCCTACCAAAATTCTGAGTTCTTACACACATATCAGAGATGAGTTACCCAACAGGCCACCCGCCCCCACAGACTGTATTTAGACTTTTTGAGAGATATCCTTCTCCCTTCCCATCTCCCTTTTCTCTAGAAACCTACTGCTGTCCCTAGTTTTTATATTCTCATTTCCATTGATCAGGATGGCTCATTAAGTTCATTTGAAGCTATGAAGAGTTCTGATACTGGGAAAAAGCCTTGAATGTTTTTTCTTTGTGGCATATGGCTACTCAATAGAAAAATAATATGTTGAAAAACAATCTTGAACAGCCATATCTATGGAGAGACAACTTAGATTCCATATTATCCTTCTCCTCTTATTGTTACTGACTCAAAAACCAGTCTACCTTGCTGAAATTATTAGGAGAGGAATTCCAGTTTCCAGCAAGGAGTCTTGAATGCACTCTGGGAGGAAACCAAGTCATGATGCTTTCACTTCATTCTGAACTCTCTCGTGTAAATAGTTGAGATGTATGGTAGAGTTTTAGTTCTTCCTTTGACATTTCTTCAGTTAACCACTAGGACGAATCTCTTTTCTATGACTTAAGCGCAACGGGTGCTGGTTGGCTGCTTAACAGGCTATACAACTTGCATTATAACATCCCATATTCCCTGTCAGTGTGGTACATGTGGCATGATTGTGTATTCCAGGTCTCTCCTAAACAGCCCTGGCAAAAATATTTCTTTAATGGCCTGAAGAACAAAATCCTGACTCAACGTCTCTCTGATGACTTTGCTGGAATGAGTTTTCCTGAAGTTTCCCGGTAAGTTAAAAGAAATACTTTTCTCATTCTTCACGCAATGACATTCTTTCAACAGTGTTCACTGGGGGGGTCAACGTAGGCCAGGCTCCATGATAAACACTGAAGGTGTAAGAATGAACAAGTCTGCATCTCTGCAATTTAGAAGCTTGCAGTCTAGGTGGGACAATTTCATATTTGTCACAGTCGCCATGCTGGCTACGCTATACTTTAGAATGGATTCACTTGCATTCGGGAGTCTCTTCCTCTGCCGAGGTGCTAGCGTTTTCCCAGGCACAGAGCACAAAGTGTTGGTCATGTTCTTGTGAATTAGCACCCTGCTATCCGCTTTCCTCACAATTACTTGTCTTCTTTCCTAGGCTTTGCTTTGTGAAGTTGGGACTCATGCTGATAGCCATCGAACACAAATCCATCTTTCATGGTTACTGGTAACAATGAGAGTTTGAATCTCTGCAGCTTTTTAAAGGAGAATCTTTATGATTAAGACTTTTCCAAAAATACAGCCATAACTAAGCTTTTGCCATTTGTTGAGAGCCAGCCTGTTGGGCACCCACTATGCTGTGGTGTACTGTCTCTAATGACTGGGGTTAGAATCTAATGATTGGAGTTAGGATGGTTACCCTAGTGGGTAGACAGGGGCTTTGTCTTTGTTCCCATGGCCCTCCCCAAATTCTCTTTCATGAGCAGGGGAGAGAACAATGGTCTCCTTCTCAGATCTGTTCCTTTTAATTTATTCCTAGATATTACAAGTCTTGACCATGAAATAGCACTATGAATTAGAATTATTTATGACAAAAAAATGTTCCCACAAACCGTAGCTTTAGAAACTAAGCTACAAAATATGGCAAAATGGGAATTTGGCCTACTGAACAAAGTCTGCTATTGGTAGGGTACATAAAAGAAAGAAGCAACATTATTAGACCATTGGAATTTCTTAAGAACCCATAATGGATAATATGAGAAGTAAGATAATTTATCATGTAATAAAAAAGAAAATCCAGGAAAAATAGCCCATCAACTACAATGATATATATATAGAGAGAGAGAAAAAATGTTGAAAAATAAGAAAAACTGAGGGTTTAAGTGGGATGGGGAACAAGAAAGACCATTATATTGACTTATGTATGTTGTTTAGTGGAAAACTAAGTTGAATTAAATTGGAATCAACAGACTAAATTCTGATCCTGATTATGACTCGCTAGCTCCTTGGTGTTAGAGAAACATCTATCCTCTGCGAAATGAGGAGGTCATGTTAATACCTGAGACCTTTTCTAGCTCTAAAACTGACAGGAGCCTTAGAATTATAGGGAAATAGTCAAAATTCAACAAGTTTGAATGATATCAGACAGACTACAAAGGAACAATTTTATGTGAATGGTTGGAAAGAAGAAAACTCTAAGCAGAGATGTTGCAAAATATATTTCCAGGCAAAAGAGGTCAACGGGGTACTGTACAAAGGAGGTCCCTAAGGAGAGAATAACAAATAGTATTGTCTGGCTGGCTAAATTCTATTTAACAGTCCTGCCGTGCTCAAGAAAATCTCAAAATCTGAATCTGTACACAAATGACATCTCTGCCACAAATAGGTTATGGTAAAAAGGATAGAGTCTTGGAACCATAAGCCAGGCATTTTGAGTTTTAGATTGGCCCAGAACTTGGCCTTCAGCAACATGGGCTATGCATTGGAATTATTTGCAAAGCTTTAAAGGCACATAGATTCCAAAATCCCACTCTGAACTTTACAAAATCAAAAATCTCCAAGGGTGGGACCAGAGAATTTTTTAAAGTCCCCATGATATAGTCGGTTTTTTCACTGATATTTGTAAACTACTGGACCAAATGCTCTTGAGGTCCTTTCCAACTTTCGCATCCTACTTTTATTAGGATGACTGAGGGACATCGCAGACCAGAAGCACAAACATTTACTAAGCAGCTAATTTCTACATATATTCAAGGTGTCCTGGTGCTGTTATTAGTTAGCACATATGTACCCCTAATGAAAATGAAACCTGCTCCAACTTACATTTAACTTTGGTTTCTCACCGAAGAGTCAGGTGACTCAAAGAGATTAAGTCCTGATTTGGATAATAGCAGTCCTTTACACGATCGCTAGTTCATGACCAACAGTGTTACAGGCACTTTACTTATATAACCTCTTGAATCTCTACAACAATGGATACAATTATTAGTGCCATTTTACAGAGCAGGAAGATGAGGCCCAGAAAAGTTAAATAATTTTCCCAAACTCACATCGGTCGCAAGTGGCAGAGCCAGCATCTGAACTCAGCATGGCTTTGGGGTGGTGATTCTGATCACTATGCTGTACTAAATCCAGCACAGCCATAAGTGGAAGGAAAATAGGGCATCTCAATGGCTGCGGTTGAGACTAGTATACAGAAAAACTGGAGGGGAAACCCATCTTTTCTCACCTTTTATTTTCTCTTCTTTTTTTTTTTTTAAAGATTTTATTTATTTATTCAACAGAGATAGAGACAGCCAGCGAGAGAGGGAACACAAGCAGGGGGAGTGGGAGAGAAAGAAGCAGGCTCACAGCAGAAGAGCCTGACATGGGGCTCGATCCCATAACGCCAGGATCACGCCCTGAGCCGAAGGCAGACGCTTAACCGCTGTGCCACCCAGGCGCCCCTTTATTTTCTCTTCTAATTGATACACTTGAATAGACTGTAAAACTTGGAAAAGCCCAGGGCGCCTGGGTGGCTTAGTTAAGCATCCAGCTCTTGATTTCAGCTCAGGTCACGATCTCAGGGATGTGAGATGGAGCCCCACGTCAGGCTCCGAGCTAGGTGTGGAGCCTGCTTAAGATTCTCTCTCTCCCTCTTCCTCTGCCCCTCCCCCTGCTTGCCTGCTCATGCTCTCTCTCTCTCAAATAAATAAGTTAATAAATCTTAAAAAAAAAAAAAAAGAACACTTGGAAAAGCCCTTGACAAACATAAGGATTTGTCTTAGGGAATAATTTACCATCTGCTAAGAGATAAAGCTGGATCTGACCATAGTCAGATGACGTTCTAAGTTTGTTCCAGCAGTGAACATTCTCTAGAGAGCAACTGGCCATGATCCATGAAGGGGCTATTAAGCCAGTTTGGAAAAATCTTCAAAGGGAGTTCACCTCTTCTTTCAAATGCAACCACAGCAATTATTGTGACAATATCTTCATAACTAAGTATTTAATGTGAGTTTGGAGGACACTCCCTTAAAAATAAGTGTTATGAAGGTACAATTAAGCTTATGCTTACTAGCTAGTGGTATCAGCCAGTGATAGTGGGGTGGGGGCACAAAGCCATGTTCTTTTCCTTTCAAAGTTAAAAGCATTTATTCTGCTCATTAATATTGGTCAGTAAACATTTGGAAAATGCCATCCAATGTCTCAGATAATAAACTACCTCAATATAGCCTCAACACAGCTACCCAGCATCTTTCTATTCTTAGCATAGTATGGAAGTGCTTTTGTGGTACTACCCCTTTTATTTTTGTAAGGCTCTTACACTAGCAAGTTACTTTGGAGTACCCTAACAACAGAATAAGCTTTGCCAAAACTAAGACTTCTTTCCAAAGTTAATATAAAAGGAATGTTTTAAGGGAGTAAAGGAGTACTTTTACCATGTGCAAATAAAGTGACGGTAGTTTCAAGGTTATAGGACCTCATCGTGTTGGAGGTCTGAATTAAAGGAAATAAAAATGGGACAGCCTGACAAACAGAAGGAGAAAGTGAGGAATTCAAATCGTCATAATATAGTACTGAGTCAAGGAGTATCACGGGTGAAATTTATAAGATGTCATTTTCAAACACACAAACCATAAGGAAGGAGAAAATCAAAGTGTTCATGTAGCAATAGAAACAATTCATGTGGTTCCTACTCTCAAAAATCTGTCAATCAAGATAGAAAAAAAATGAAGTCAAAAGAAATATGCAAGTTCAAAAATTGCATAGGCAAACAAAAGGAACTTTGGAATCCAGCTGGTTAAGTAGACATAATTTAATTTTCCAGGGCAAGTAGCCTAAGGATAAACACCACTACTATGACCGTGAGACTTGCAACCATGTGGCCATGGCATTGGGTAGCCTAAATTAGCAAGGCTTCATGCATCTGAGTTGGTTTAACCATTTCAGATTCAGGACACAGTCCAGGAAGGAGCACACCCTTAGCTCAGCTGTGTGCAACTTAGCAATCATGTTATGACCTGACTCCCTTCTGGATATTTAGCAGCAATCAAAGATATGTAATCAAATGCAGTTTTTCTACTGTGTTTGGCAGTAAAAGGGGAGGGAGCCTTATTAACGCCACAATTTAGAGAATCCATTGGTAATGACAGACAGAATGAAACACCAAATATTGCCACAGAAATTGAAGGGGAAAATTACTGTATTTTTATTCTCTGTTTCCAGTGGTCTGGTACTAAACCCACCCGCACAAGTTAGGCTGCGTAAGAACACACTAGGGTTCTTTATTGCTGAATCTACAAAGGAAGTCATAAGGTAATTTCTTTATTACTTTATGGGGAGAAAGTCCTAAAGCAAATGCAACTTAATGGAAGACAGACTGAGTCAGCGCCATGCTTCCTTAGCATTGAGCCTCACATAAGTCATTCTTGATTTGCTTTCATTGTCCAGAGCCTCCTTTTACTGTGCCACCTGTCACAGTGATATCTTTACTCCGGAGCTGATTGGAAAATGTAGCTGCAAAGCCAAGATCCATCGACACTTCCCAGGTAACTGCACTTTATATCTGGTTGCCGTCACCCCAGCTTCTGGGGGCATGGCCAAAGGAAGAGGAGAAGTTCTCTCTCTTAAAAGATAATACCCATTGAACTTGGCCAAGAAGTGGCAGATATTTCCCCACTGGGCATACAAAACCTGAGAATCAGTCTTTTAGAGCTGGAAGAAATCTTGCTAGGTATCTAGTTAGGCTCCTTCACAGGCCAAGCAAATGAGTACTGAAAGAGATTCAGTAATGTTCAAAGTCAAGAGCCAACTGGAGGCACCCTCCCCCAACTCAATGCCATACCTGCTGACTTTTAGCCCATTCCTTTTCACTCCATCACAATGGTCTCCCCATCTTCAGTCTCAAGGCCACCTCATGACCATTCTTTTAAAAAAATTATTTTATTGGGCTCTGTTTATTTGACAACATTGTGTAAATTGAAGGTGTGCTACATACTGATTTGATATATTTATATTGCAATATGATTGCCACTGTAGTGTTAGCTAACACCTCTCTTTTGTCACATAATTATCGTTTCTCCTAGTGTTGGGAACAGTACCATTCCTTGAATACTCGGTCTTCTGAATGGATTATAGGGGATTTAAAGTTTACTCATTCTGACATAGTGATGAGGAAATGTAATTTTTTCTTTTGTCTCTAATTGAACTCAATAGCTTACCAACAATCTCACCCTATAGCAGCAAAGGAGAAATCGTCTCAAGCATTCATGATAACTTTGTCCCTTGTAGTTTAAAACTTAGTCTCTTCCAGGTACTTTAAGATTCTGTGAATAAAATCCCAGTGTTTCAGCATTTAAACCGAATTCAGAATTTGAATTTCCTATCAGAACTATTCTTATCTCTAAGGTTCTTACCCCTCAAGTTCTTATCTTTTCCTTCCCCCCAGTAGTCTATTTAAATGCAGGAGTAAATTTGCTCAACATCATGGTTGTTGCTGTTTTTTGTGTTTTTTTTTCTTTTTTTTGAGAGAGCAAACGTGTGAGCCGGGGTGGGGGAGAAGAGCAGAGGGAGAGGGAGAGAGAGAGTCTTAAGCAGACTCCACACCCAGTGAGGAGCCCCAGTCAGGGTTTGATCTCATGACCCTGATATCATGACCTGAGCCTAAATCAAGAGTTGGACACTTAACTGACTGAGCCACCCAGACAGCCCTGCGGTTGTTCTTATAGTGGACAGCAAGATACCCTTTCATGCAAGCCCTTCCTGGTTCCTGAGGTACCTCATTCCCTCGTAAGTGTCAGCTTCTGTGACCTCTCTGTCTGTAACCAGTATCAGTTCTTCCTGGGTTGGATCACCTTCTGTCATTTGTTACTGAAATCCATCATCCCAGCCATAGCCTCTGGTCTGGAGGTCTGCAAAGCCCGTTTTCTTGTATTCCTGGTCTTTCCATTCCATATGTTATTTTGGCCCCTCAGCTGTTTGGGATTTTTCAGTCTCCTGGTGTATATATATGCATGTCAGGAGGTGGGAGCCCTCTCAGGCCACTTGCTTCCTCGTCGCCTCCTCCATAGTTATCTTGCATAGTTACCAAATACTCTTCTAAGCACCCTCCACCAATGAAAATCCATATGAAAATGGAAAAACATCCCTCATTTTCCCCCCTTGCACACCACTAAAGCTGTCGTATTTCCCTTGTCCAGCCATGCCTCACCAACCTGAAACACAAGTTGTGTGTGTTGGCTGTGGGAGAGTGGGTGGGTCCTTTCTGAGGAATCCCAGCTCTAACATTTTTATATCTCAATAGCTTTATTAAGATATAATTTAAATACCATGAAATAAGACTTTTAAAGTGTGCAGTTCAATGGGTTTTAGTGTGTAAGCAGATTTGTGCAACCATCACTACAATTTTAGAACATTTTTCGGAACTCAGAAAGGAACTCCGTACCCAATAGTGGTTACTCCCCATTCCCTTCTGCCCACACCACTGGCAACCCAACCACTAGTCTACTTTCTGTGTCTATACATTTGCATGTTTTGGCCATTTCATGAAATGGGAATCAGACAGCATGAGGCCTCTTGTGTCTGGCACCCTTCACTTAGCCATGTCGTAGCATGTAACAATACCTCATTTCTATTTATGGCTGAAGAGTATTACGTTGTATGGATATACTTCATTTTGTTTATTCATTCATCTGTTGATGGACATTTGAATTGTTTCCACCTTTTGGATGTTGTGGAGAATGTTGCTATGAATATTGGCGCTCAGATATCTGTTTGAGTTCCTGCTTGCAATTTTTCATGTATATACCCAGAAGTAGAATTGCTAAATCAGATATTAATTCTATATTTAATTCTTTGAGAAACTGACACTGTTCTCCACAGCGGCTACATCGTTTCACATTACCAGCAGCAATGCACAAGAGTTCTAATTTCTCCACATCCTTTTTTAAAAAATAATTTTCCTTTTTTTTGTTTTTTTTTAATATTAGCCATCCTAATGGGTGTAAATTGGTATCTTATTGTGGTTGTAACTTGAGTTGCCCTAATGGCTAATGAAGTTGAGCATCTTTTTATGAGGATATTATTGGCCATTTGTATGTCTTTGAAATGTCTATTCAGATCCCTTACCCAGTTTTAAATTGGGTTGTTGTCTTTCTATTATTGCGTTGTACACAGTCTTTATATATTCTAAATACATGTTCCTTCTCAGATGTATGATCTGCCAATATTTTCTCCCATTTTGTGGTTTGTCTTCTTATTTTCTTCATATAATTTGAGGTACAGAAATTTAAATTTTGATGAAGTCCAGTGATGTATTTTATCTTTTGTTGCTTGTGTTTTTGTGGAATAGCTAACCTGAGGTCATAAGGATTTACTCCAATATTTTCTTCTAAGAATTTTATGTTCTTAGCTCTTACTTGGAGGTCACTGATCCATTTTGAGTTGATTTTTGTGTTTGGTGTGATGAAAGGGTCCAACTTCTTTCTTTTCGATGTGGATATTCAGTTGTCCCAGCGCCATTTTTTCAAAGAACTTCCCCATTGAGCTGTTTTTGGTAACCTTGTCAAAAAACTGTGGACTGCAAAGGTGTGGGTTTATTTATGAGTCTCAGTTTTATTTCTTTGACGTGTATGTCTAGCTTTGTGTCAGTACCACACTGACTTGACTACCATAGTTTTGTATTATATTTTGAAATTTGAAATATGAGTCCTCCAAGTTTGTTATTCTTTTTCAAGATTGTTTTGGTTATTCTGGGTCCCTGCATGTCCTTATGAATTTTAGGATAAACATGTCAATTTGTGCAAAGAAGGCACTAGGGATTTTGATTGGCATTGTGTTGCATCTGTAGATCAATTTTGGAAATATTGCTATTAAGATAGTAAGTCTTCTGACCCATGAACATGTGATGTCTTTATATCTATTTATATCTGTAATTTCCTTCAATAGTGTTTTATTCTTTTTAGTGCTACTGTAAATGCAATTGTTTTCCTTTTTTAAGATTTTATGTATTTCTTTATTTTAGAGAGAGAGCAAGAGCGTGAGCAGTGGGGAGGGGCAGAGGGAGAGGGAGAGAGAATCTCAAGCAGACCACGCTGGCACAGAGCCCTACATGGGGTTCAGTCCCACAACCCTGAGATCATGACCTGTGCTGAAACCAAGAGCTGGATGCTTAACCAACTGAGCCATTCAGGTGCACCTGAAATTGTTTTCTTCACTCCATTTGCAGATGATTCATTGTTAAGGTATAGAAATATGGTTGATTTTTGTGTATTGATCTCAACCTTACTGAACTTGTTTTATTAGCTCTAATACCTTGTTTTATGGCCTTTTATTTCATTTTCTTGCCTAATATCTGCTCATTAATTTATGATTTTAGTAATATTGGTATTTCTTCATTTTTATGGCCAGTCTTGCCAAAAATGCTTGTCAATTTTGTTGGGTTTTTCAAAGAACCAATTTTAATTTATTTTTATCTACCACTGTTCAATCTTTTGATTAAATTATGTATACTCTAATTTTTATTATTTCCTTCTTTCAACTTGATATGGGTTAATTTTCTCTTCTCAATGTCTTAACATGAAAGGTGATTAGGTCATGTGATTTTAGATCTTTTTTTCTTTTTTAATAAATAGAGGCATCAATATCAATAAAATTTCCTCTAAGCACTCTTTAGGGGCATGTCATATTTTTGATGAGCTGTGCTTTCATTTTCCATTAATATAAAAGTATTTTATAATTTCACTTGTGATTTGTAGGGGGAGGACCCATTGGTTATTTAGGCATGTGTTGTTTTTATTTCCACATATTTATGAATTTCCCCAATTCCTTTGTTACTAATTTTTCATTTCATTTCATTGTAGTTGAAGAGCATATTTTGTATGTCTTAAATTCCTTTAAATTTATTCATACTTATTTTATGGACTATTATTTGACCTATCCTGGGAAATATTCAATGTATAGTTGAGAAAACTATGTATTCTTCTGTCACTGAGTGGAACGTTATATAAATGTTTGTTAGGTCTAGTTGGTTTATAGGGTTTTTTAAGTCTCATATTTCCTTGCTGATCCTTGCTGATAGAACAATGGATAGTTGTTCTGTTATTGAAAGTGGGGTATTAAACTTCCAGTTATTGTTGTTGAATTGTCTGTTTCCCCATTTAAATATGTTAGTTTAATGAATCATGTATTTTGGATTTCTACTGTTATGTGCCTATAAGTCTGTTATATCTTAGTGATAGACTAACCATTTTATCATTATAAAATGTCTTTGTCTTCAGTAATATATTTGTCTTAAATTCTATTTTGTGCGAAATTAGTATAACCACTCCAGCCCTCTTTTGGTTACCATTTGCATGAAATATCTTTTTTCATTCTTTTTCTTTCAATCTCTTAGTGTCTTTGAATCTAAACTATGTATCTTGCATGCAGCATACAGTTGGATCATGTTTGTTTGTTTTTTTTCCATTCTGGTAATCCCTGCTTCTTTATTTTATTTTATTTTTTTAAAGATTTTATGTATTTATTTGACAGAGAGCAATAGCAAGAGAGAGAGAGCACAAGCAGAGGGAATGGCAGGCAGAGGGAGAGGGAGAAGCAGGCTCCCTGCTGGGAGGGAGCCTGACGTAGGGCTCTATCCCAGGATCCTGGGATCATGACCTGAGCCGAAGGCAGATGCTTAACTGACTGAGCCACCCAGGCGCCCCCCCCCCATTTCTTTATGGCAGAGTTTAATTCATACATATTTGATGTAATTACTGATAAGTTAGTATTTACAACTGCTGTTTTACTGGGGTTTTTTTATATGTCATATCTTTTTTGTTTTTTAAATCATTAATTACTAATTTCTTTTGTGTTAGATATTTGCTAATGTACCATTTTAAATCCCTTGCCATTTATTTTCATATACATATTTTAGTTATTTTCTTGGTAGTTGGCCGGGTTATGCTGTTAACATGACAACGTATAATAATCTTGTTTGGATTAATGCCAAGTTAGTTTCTATAGTATATAAAAACTATGTTCTTATATAGTTCCATTTCCTCCCTTTAGGTTATCATCACACGCTATGTACTTACATATATGTGGCCATCAGCATAGATTTGCAATTATCTCTTTACACATTCATCTTTTAAATCAGATAGAAAAAAAGAGGTTACAAACAAAAAGCCCTATATTTTCTTTTATAACTACTTATGGAAATATACCTCAACCAGTGTTCTTTATTTCTTCATGTGGATTTGAATTACTGCCTAGTATCCTTTTATTTCAAATTCAAGGATTCTCATCAGTATTTGATGTAGGGCTTGTCTAAAAGCAATGAACTCTAAGGATTTTTAGATTTCATTTTTGAAGGATAGTTTTAGCAGATACAGAATTGTTTCTTGGCGTTTTTTTCATTCAGGACTTTGAGTATGTCATCCTACTGCTTACTGGCCTCCATTGTTTCTCATAAGAAATCAGCTGTCAATCCTATTGAGGAGCCGTTGTACGTGATGAGTAACTTCTTGCTGCTTTGAAGATTCTTTCCTTTTCTTTGGGTTTCAGTAGTTTGATTATGGAGTGTCTAGATGTTGATCTTTTTGAATTTATCGTATTTAGAATTTGTAAGCTTCTTGGTTGTGTAGATTAATGTTTTTCATCCAATTTGGGAAGTTTTTGGACATTATTTCTTCAAATATTCCTTCTTCCCTCTCTCTCTCTCTTCTCCCTCTGTGACTCCCATTAAGTGGATGTTGGTATATTTATACGGCATCCCAGAGGCTCTCTCAAACTCCATTCACTTTTCTTTCTTTATTTTTCCTTCTGTCACTCAGACTGGGTAATCTCCCTTGACCTATCTTTGAGCTGACTGATTCTTTTTTCAGCATGCTCAAACTTGATCTCAAATTACAATAATTTTTTATCTCAGTTATTGTACTTTCAACTCCAGGATTCCTATTTTTTGAATAACTCTCTTTTTTTATTTTTTTAGTTTCTTAAAAATTTCATTTATTTATTTGAGAGTGAGAGAGAGCGAGAGAGAGAGTATAAGCTGGGGGGTGCAGCAGAGGGAGAGGGAGAAATAGACTCCCTGCTGAGCGGGGACCCTCCATGTGGGGCTCAATCCTGGGACCCCAAGATCATGACCTGAGCCAAAGGCAGTAGCTTAACTTAACTGACTGTGCCACCCAGGTGCCCCTAATAACTTCAACTCTTTATTGGTATTCTCTGTTTTGTGAGACATCATTCGCATATTCTTTCAGTTCTTTAGCTATAATTTGCCTTAGTTCTCTGAACATACTTAAAATAACTTTTAATAGATTGAGAGTCTTTGACCAGTAAATGCAATGTCTGGGCTTCCTCAGGGACAATATTTATTGGTAGCTTTTCATTCTGTGTATGGATAATACTTTCCTGTTTCTGTCCGTGTCTCATAATTTTTTGTTAAAAATTAGATATTGCAAATATAAATGTGGTAATTATGGAAATCTAGACTTCACCCACCTTATTCCCCAGTGGGTATTTTTTGTTGTTGTTGTTATTGTTATTGCTTGTTGTAGTTGTCAGTATTTTAGTGACTTTTATGAACTATATCATGTCTGCATCTTTGTCATTTGTAGCCACTGAATTCTCTGTTGTGTTAGTTTAGTGGTCATCTAATAATTGGACAGAGATCTTTTTAAATACCTGCAACCAATAAATCTCCCAGTATTTGTCAAGGTATTTTGTGTTTTTGTTGAGGCATGCCTTCAATACTCAGCTAGGCAGTTGACAGCTCTGCTTTAGCCTTCACTTCCTGCTTGCACAGAACATAAAGGTCAGTTAGAGGTGAGAGCTTAAGGCCTTCTCAACATGCACACATCTATACATGGTCCTGGAGTCCTGTGCATGTGTGTCCTTTTTACATTTTCAGGACTGTTCCAGAGTTTTTTAAAGTGCCTATGGACAACTCATTCCCAAGCTTCCCCTTTAAACTTTTATTGAGTCTATCATTTGCCCTATCTTTTATCCATTGCCTCAGACAGTTGTGATACTAAAACATATGCTATAGCTTACTGGGTAGAGGATTTTAGAATGAGGTAAGTTCAAATAAGGTTGAGAAAGATAAGCCATTCAAGTCGTATCATCCAGGGAACCACCACACAAGTCAAATAATGACTCCTCTTTGGAAATAAAGCTTTGAAAGAAACGCAGTTCTGCTCTACTCCCTCTGGCGCCAGGAATATGGGGCATTCTTTTGCAAGGATACTAATTAGGTAGGGAGTTGGAGATGGGACTAATATAAGTTAAAACACCACAAATATTGCTGTTTTTACTGAGATATATTCATTTTTCTGGACTAATTTTTCTTGGATCAATGCCAATTAGTTTTCAGAATTCTAAAAAAAATCATTCTGATCACTTTTGTCAGTTTATTCTTTGTTTTTATGGGGGAGCAAACTTTCTGAAGCCTTTATCATTTTTTGTGTGTGTGGCTCAGTTTCATTTTTGAGAGATAGTTTTACTGGGTATAGAATTTTTGGTTGACAGTTACCTTCTAGCCTTCATTCTTTCTGATGAGAAGTCATCTGTTAATCTCACTGCTAAATCAAGTTGTGTCTGTCTCTTGCTGCTTTTAAGAGTTTATTTTTGTTTTTAACTTTCAGCATAGTTCCTATGATATGTCTGTGTCTGGATATCTTTGTGTTTATCCTGTTGGAGTTCACTGATATCTTTGGATGTGTAATATAATAGACTAAGTAATGGCCCCCAAAGATAGCTGTACCCTAGCCCCTGGAGCCTTGTGAATGTTATTTTCATATGGCAAAAGGAACTTTGCAGATGTGATTAAATTAAGGATCCTTGAGATGGGCAGATTATCCTGGATTATCTATGTGGAATCTAAATGTAATCATAAAGGTCTTTATGAAAGGGAGGCAGAAGGAGGAGGTTCAATTATGTAAACAAGAGAAAAGGGCTTGTGGTGAAAGCAGATGGAAGCTGATTCAGAGAGAGAAAATGTTATGTCATTGTCTTTGAAGATGGAGGAAAGGGCCACAGGGTAAGGAATATAGGGAGCCTCCAGTAGCTGGAAAAGGCAAGGAGATGGATTATCCCCTAGAATCCCTGAAAGGAATTTAATGCCCTGATTTTAGCCCAGGGAAAATTACTTCAGACTTCTGAACTCCAGAACTGTAAGAGAATAAAAGAATGTTGTTTTAAGCCAACATTGTGAGTAATTTGTTACAGCATTCACTGGAAAATAATACAGGCATACCTCAATTTATTGTGCTTCACTTTATTGCACTTTGCAGGTATTGCATTTTTTACAAATTTAAGTTTTATGGCAACCCTGCATGTAAGTCTTTTGGCACCATTTTTCCAACAGCATTTGCTCACTTCATTTTTCTGTGTCACATTTTGGTAATCTCACAGTATTTCAAACTTCAGTATTATTAGTATTATTTAATATTATTATATTTATTATGACGATCTGTGATCAGTGATCTTTGATGTTACTATTGTAATTATTTTGGGTGCCATGGACCGTGTCCATGTAACACATATAACTTAATTGGTAAGTATGGTATGTATTCTGACTGCTCCACTGACCAGCTACTCCACTCCTTGTCCTTAGGCCTTATTCCCTGAGACACAATATTGATATTAGAAAAGTTAATAACTCTACAATGGCTTCTATGTGTTTAAGTGAAAGGAAGAGTCAGTTGATGCAGGAAACTTCATTGTTTTATTTTAAGAAATTGCTACAGACACCCCAGCCTTCAGCAACCACCACTCTGAGCAGTCAGCAGCCATCAGCATCAAGGCAAGCCCCCTCACCAGCAAAAACATCGCAATTCACTGTAAGCTCAGATGATGGCTAGCATTATTTAGCAATAAAGTATTTTGTAATTAAGTTCTGTACTTTTTTTAGACCTAATGCTCTTGCACACTTAGACTATAGTGTAGCATAGACATTATATATGCACTAGGAAACCAAAAAATTCATTGACTTGCTTCACTGTGATATCTGCTTTATTAAAGTGGCCTGGAACCAAACCTACAGTACCTCTGAGGTGTGCCCATATATGTAGATGAATATTTTTCATCAAATTTTGAAAGACTTAATTCATTATTTTTTTGAGTATTTTTTTTCTCCTCCTTCATCTCTCTTCCCTCTACTTGGTCCTATCTTTACATATATATGGTACACCTAATGAGAATCCACATATTTCTGGAATTGTCTATTTTTCTTCCTTCTTCTCTCTCTCTGTTTCTCTCTCTCCCTCTCTCTCTGTCCGTCTGTCTCTCTCTCTTTTGTTCTTGCTCTTTTGGATTGCAGTATCTGTCAGTCTGTCCTATATTTGCTATTTTTTTTCTTCTGGCAGTTCAGATCTAGTGCTGGGCCCTACATTGGTCTCCAATTGCTACTGTAACAAATTACCACACATGAAGTGGCTTAGTGATAAGTTAACATTATTTTATCATTCAGAAGTCTAAAATGGGCCTACCTGGCAGGGGTCTTTATGGAAGTTCTAAGCAAGAATCCATGGCCTTGCTTACTCAGGTTGTAGAGGCTGTCGGTACTCCTTGGCTCATGGCCCCCTTCTGTCTTTAAAGCCAGCAATGTCTGGTCAGGTCTTTCTCACATCTCATTGCGCAGACTCTGCTTCCATCGTCACATTACCTTCTCTGACTCTGGATCTTCTGCCTCCCTGTTCCACATTGAAAGAAATCCTGTGATTACATTAAGCCACCTGGTTAATCTGGGAAAATCTCTCGAGGTGAGCTGATTAGCACCTTTCCATTTGCAACCTTGAATCCCCCGCACCATATATAGCATGACATACTCACAAGTTCTGGAGATTAGGACATGGACATCTTCGGGGGAGGGTGTATTTTGTGCCTATCCCAAACCCCTTGACTTATTTCCTAGGCCTGTCAAAACAAATTACCCTAAATTGGGTAGCTTCAAACAACAGAAAATTATTCTGTCCCAGTTCTCAGACCAAAGTCTGAAATCAAGGTGTCAGCAGGGCCACACCTTCTGAAGGCTCTCGGGAGAATCCTTCCTTGACTCTTTCAGCTCTAGAGGCTGCTAGTGGCCCTTGCCTGTGCTGACATCACTGCAGCCTGCCTCTGTCTTCACATGGCCCTCATTCCTGTGTCTCTCCTCTGTGTTCTCTTCCTCTTTTAAGGACATCAGTTTTGGACTTAGAACTCATCCAAAATTCTGGATGATTTCATCTTGAGATTCCTAACTAATTACATCTTCAAGGATGTCATTTCCATTTAAGGTCACCGTAGTAGGCAGCTTGGGTGGCCAAAACAAAATACTACAGACTGGGCTGGCTTAATCAGGAGGAATTTATTTTCTCAAAGTTCTGGAGGCTAGAAGTCCAAGATCAAGGTACCAGCCAACTCAGTTTATGGAGAGAGGTCTGTTCCTGGATTATAGATGGCCACCTTCCCCCAGTGTCCCCATATGGCAGAGAGCAAGCTCTGGTCTCTCTTCCTCTTCTTATAAGGACACTAATCCTACCAGATCAGGGTCCTTATTTGGCCTTAATTACTTTTGTAAAGGCTCCATCTCCACATACAGTCACACTGGGAATTAGGGCTTCAACATGTAAATTTGGGAAGGACGCAGTGCAGCCCATGGCAGTCACATTTTGAGGTTCCAAGTAGACATGAGTTTGGGGGACACTCTTCAGTCCATTAACCCTCCTAGTGAATAATTAACTTCAATTAGTATACTTTTCAAGTATAGAATTTCCATTGGGTTCTTCTTTATAATTTCTGTTTATTATTATATCTTTGAAAAGATATTGTCATCATGCCTTTATTTCTTGAATCATGGTTTTTCAAATTCTTTGAACACATTTGTAATAGCTGATCTCAAGAATTTGTCTGCTAAGTGTGACATCTGGACCCTTGCACAGGCCATTTCTGTTATCTGCTTTTTTTTTTTTACCCCTGTGTATGGTTCATGTTTTCCTGTTTCTTTACATATCATAATTTTGCTGTTCTTGTTGAAAACTAGACTTCTAGATAATATATTGTAGCAATTCTGGATACCAGGGCTTGTTGTCATTGCTTGTTTGATTAGTGAATTAGTGATTGAGCTTGACTCTTTATTGAAATCGATCCCCCTGGCAGCATTAAGGCTCTGATATTGCTCATCAGAATGCAGTCTTGGGGTAGCACGTGGTCACCTGGGAATGACGGTGGTTTTAATAGGGCTCTTTGTCTCTATTCATCTCTCGGCCTCTGTTGGTATCATACCCAGCTCTTGGTGTGCACTACTGGCTGCTGCTGACTCTATTATTCTTGACAATACCCTCAGGCATATAGTGTTCTAAGGTATTATTTAATTAAATGTGGGCCCCATTGCAGGACTAGTTTTTGAGGTCCTTTCTGACCCAAAGAGAGCACTCGCTGTCTGTTTTCCTGTCTCACTGTAGTAAATTCTGGCCTACAGTTTACTTTTTGCTCTCGTGGAGCTACCAACCTCAACCTAATTGTTTGCCACCAAAATCACCATTGTTTTCAAGAGCCCCTTTGGCCTTGAACTTTTCCACACTGTTCCAAATAAAGCCAACTCCCTTGGGAAGAGCTTCAGCACCTGCTGTTCTAATGCCCTGCCTCTCCCTCTGGGCAGAGTGTCTGAGCCACTGCTCCAGAGCTGGAGAGTTCTCTCAAAGTGACACATCTGCTTTTTGAGCAGGGCACTAGGCAGTGGTGGAAGCCTCTGGTCTTCTCGGTTTGATTCTCTCACTGTAGAAATTCAGCCTTAGATGTGAGCTGGGATGAAGGTAACCTGAAATCCCTGTTGTCCATAGGGTTGCCACTGAATGCTTACGTCTGAAGATTGTGAATTAAATGGGCTTTGAGACCCTATTTTGGATTCAGAAGCTATACACTGACTATTTTTGTGTTCTGTAACCTATGAATCTTTCTTGAGGCAAGGGATAAGACTGAATAGGATAAAAATCCCATTAAGAAAAGGAGTGAAGAAAGAAAAAATAATACATTAAACGTATCCTATCACTACATGTATCTTTATAATATATGAAAATTTAGCATGGTTTCACACAGTAGATGTATTCCTGTAAACACAGTATGCAAATCAAACTTCTGCAAGCTCAGTATACCCACTCATATGCATTCACTTCTGTTGGTCATTTTGCAAAACAAAAATGTTTTATAAAAATTAATAATCACCCCTCTAGCAAGCTTTTAAGTACGATTTTACTATTTTTTATTTTATTTTACTTTATTTTATTTTACTTTTTATTTTATTTATTTTTTGAGAGCAAGAAAGAGAGAGTGCACAAGCAGGGTGGAGAGGGGCAGAGGAAGAGGGAGAAGGAGAATCTTAAGCAGGCTCCATGCTGGGTGGAGCTTGATCTCAGGACCCTGAGACAAAATCAAGAGTTGGACATTTAACCAACTGAGCCACCCAGGTGCCCTTACTATATATATTTTAAAGCAGGAAGTTGCTCTAGTATAAAGAGGGAAAGATTTTTGCATAAATAGAAGGCTCTGCCATCATTTGTAGATATGACAAATTTTACCCACCTCTGTAACATGCATTTAGTAGTATCTAGGGAATAAGTTAGTAAGATTTTTAACCTATAATCAAATGTTTGAGCTTCCCTATAGCGATCACAATTCTCAGAAACTTTGATTCTTCTCATAATAGGATCGTTTCTTCTTCCTGCCTGGCACTGATCCTTGGTCAGTACTCCTGCCACGCCTATCCCCTGTGTCCTGGTTATCAAACAATCTGGTACCCAGATGCTGAAATAGTGGGTGGTGTCAGTGCTTCCTGACTTCAGCTTGCCAGACGATGGCAGCAGAGTACCATGAAATGCTCACAGGTCTGGCGGCTAGGGAGTGGGCTTGTATAGGAATTTGAATCTGGAGAGAGCTCTAGTCAAAATGTGCTGAAGAGGACATCACTGTAGAAGGCGGCTCTTTGACCTTATAGATTTAAAATCCATAATAACATCTGGAAATTCTCCCATCGAATTAACTTTCAAAAAGGGCTTAAGAACCTAGCAATAGATAGCAAAATAGAAAAAATTTCTGACTTCGGATTAGTAGAAATTTCAGGTTGAATACTTCATGTTTCAGAGCCCGATGCAGAGTATCCGCGGTCCACTCTTTTCTAATAACCATTTCTTTCTTGAGCTAATTGAGTTTGCTCAGTCCCACCAATTTCTTCCTCCTACTATGCTAATTGAGAGTTCAGCAAACTCGAATGCTAATGAAAACTATGCCACTGATTCACTGTGGTTAAGGGAAGACATGCGACTTTTCGGGGTCTCAGTGTTGTCATTATTGCCACACTGGACCGTTGTTGTCATCTCAATAGCCCTTTTCAATTCTGATGTTCAGTGATTTATAATCCCTCTTGCCTTTGATTACTTGCACTTTTCTAAGCTGAAACCACACCAGAGGTTCTCCACTTAAATTCATGATCTTGACATTTTCGAGAGGCAGCCGAGTGTGGTAGTGAAGAGCATGGATCCTGCATTGGTCACCTCTTAGCTGTGTGGCTTTAAGCAAATTATTCAAACTCTCATTGTGCTTCAGATTACCGTAAAATGCTGATAATAATATCACATATCTCAGAAGATTAAATGAGAATATTAGCACATAAAGGGTATACAGATTGAGCATATTAATATAAAAAGCATTAAGACCAATACCTGGAAAATAGTAAGTATATGTATGTTAATTATCATATTACCCGTGGGAACATAAACTCAAAAAGAATCTCATTATTTCTTTTCTCATCAATGAAATGCAGATGAAATAAGAATTGGCAGAGAAGTCCTAGTGGATTATACTTATTTTAACCCACTCCCTGATGTTTTGGGGTTCAGAGCAGGAAGACTAGCAGGGTTAGCCTTCAGATCAGGAGTAGTTGTCTTTCTGTTTTTCTGCTTATTATAGTTAGATAAATTATTGGGCAGGGACTTCTCCAGCCCTGTCTATACAGTTCTCTGTCTGCTATTGCACCACTGAAACCTCTCATGCCTCAGGTTGTAGAGTAGTGGTCCTCAACCAGGGCAAGGAGGAGCTTACAGGAATATCTGTATGCACTGGAGTGGCATACAGATGGGCAATAGGAAAATGGCCCTAGGGAAAGTAGGGTCCAGATTTCCCTAATCTCCACCCCCCTGAGCACTGTTTTAGCGTCCTCATTAAAGTGTTAATTTTTTCCCTGGAGTCACACCTAAAAGAGAGAGGAATTTCGAAAAGGAAATTGGAAAGAGAATGTGAAAGGAGTCAAGGACAGGAGGCAATGATAGGAATGGTTTGGGTCCACGGTCCAAATCTGAATTTACCCCATTTCACAGTTCTCCTTAGGTTTGTCCGTGGGTCACTTTTTTCATTAACATCCAAGACTAATTGACCCCTTTAAGACAGGTGTCATTCCAGCCACTGTTTCCCAAAGAGGAGAATTCTAAACCAAGAAAGTTGAGATAGAAATTCCCTAATGAATCTACCAGCTGGTCTCCCTGGCTTGGCTTCCCTGAGCAGCTCTGAAGTCCAGTCAGAGCTCTCCTCCTGTGCCAGCGGCCCTAGGTAGGAGAGAGAATTGAAAGGGTTCTTAGATGACTCTTCTCTAAAGCAGGGTCAGGGACCACATGTCCATTGAATTACAATAAAAAGAAAAGCAACTTGATAACTACAAAGACCATACACAAATATCTTGTATTCCTATATTCATGACAGTTGTTATTCGAGTCCTATGGTTGACAGGCAGGGCTCCATTTTCTCCAGTCCTTGGTGTCCATCTCCACCTCATCTCTCGCCCTCTGTGTGTCTCATCCCAGTGATTATACTAGCTTCTGAGCTGTTTTCCCTGGATCTAGCCTCTTTTTATGCCAATCCATGCCATCATTCATGGCTATAATAATTTTCTTGAAAAAAACTTCTGATCATGAATGGATATATAAATTAAAAAATAAGCAGATGGATGAATGCTGTCCTTCCTTTTGCAAGACTAAGGCACTGGCTTGATCTGTTGTCCTGCTTCTTCTTCATCTCCTAGAGTAGTGGTTCTTATCCGGAATACATGATATCACTTTTTAAGGGTGTCACAAGTTTCTTGAAGGAGATAGGGTTAGAATTACTACTGTCCACATGGAAATCATATATGAGGCATGTCTTCATATGCAGTCCTGTCACATACGCCAAAGAGGAAAATGCTTGCCTGTAGCTTCCAAGGTTATCACTTCTTGAAGAAGAGAGACACATAATCAAAATATTGTCCTTTTTATGGGGACTTTTTTCTTTCAGTTATTCACAGATGTTAGATGCCATGTCCTTTTTGATGTCTAATGCTTTATCCAGAAACCTTTGAAATATCTATAGGGAGGTCGTAGGAAGCCATGACAAGATGTTAACAGGGTAGCTAGAGAGTAAGGCAAAAATCCATTCTGTTCTTTTCTCGCCTAAAATATGAAAAAAATACTTGCACGCTATAGATAGATAGCTATAGATAAATAAAAACACAACTAAATAAAATGATTAAACCACCTTAGAACGTAATCAGAGAAACTTCAGTTGCTTATTAACTGCCTTGAGAGAGAGAACTCTGGCTTCTGATTTTGATGGTATTCTTTGCTTTTTCCTCAGTTGTTGGAAGCAGCATAGAAACTGGGGGCAAAGGCAACAATAGATGTTGCATGTTCTTAACAGCCCTGTGTGCAACCTGCTGGAGAGAGCACTTTTAGGCAGTTTACAAAGATCATTAGGATTATAGAATTAGAGTTGGAAGGGACCAAGAGAGGTCATGGGTCCAGTTCACCTTTAACCTTCAGGCAGTCCGCCCACGGCCAGAGGTACCCCAGCCCTCATGCAGGCTGCTCTTTCTGACCTGCACACGCACATACTTCCATAACTATGAAAGCTTCCAAGATGATACAGATCTTTAATGTGTTCTCAGAAGAGATTTTCTTAAGAATGACACAAGGGAAGATTCAAAGCTTTAGCAAAACTTTTGAGCGGTTCATACCTAGCATTTGCCTCACCTACTTATCCCCTCCCACCTGTTTCTTAATACCTGGCAAATGTTGGCTGCCGAGTTAGGCTTTGAGAAAGCAGAGACTTCCCGAAAGTTCCATTGTTCCTAAGCCAGTTTGGGCATATTGCCTTTTGCATTCCATAGCTCAGCTTCTATCACATGTACTCAGCGGCTAGCTTTTAAAGACTGACAGTTGACACACCGGTCGTCACTCAGAATTTTCTTCAGATGTTCTGTCCCTGAGCCACTTCCCCCAGGGCAACAGGTAACCAGGAAATAAGGAAACACCAGTCAACCTGAAAACCCCCATCAAGCCTCCATACGTAAGTGAGGGCATCTGAGGATTACAGGTAGGGAGCAGTCTTATTCCAAACCTGGCTGTTAGAACACCTGTGTGATGCAGTTACTGCTGATTTAAGTTGACAAATCACACATCCAAAGGAGGTCTCTCTTCTTCCAGAAGTGTGTTTTCACTCAATTGATATTTTCCATGGATTAGAATGGGTCAGAAAGCATTACATCAAAAGAAGAGGGAAACCAAAATGTATGTGTGGCTCTTTCTGCCAGCCGTTGTCTAAAACCTGGTGATATGTGGATTTAAAGGTTTGTTCCACATGAACAAAGAGGAGTCTTAGTACACAGATGATTCTTAAAGTGACACAGGAAGAAAAGGCCATGTTTCTTTTCTCCACTTGGGTGGGCAAGGAAGAACAACAGTGATGGCTACTCTTTGACTTTGTCCATCTCCTTGATAATTTCTTCTCAGGCAGTTCTGCATCTCTGATCACCCAGGAATCTCGTTCAGGCAGGCCAATAACGCAGGGTCCTTGAGGAGTGAAAGAGAAGCATTTAACTTCCAAGTATCCTTTGGAATGATAATTTCTTATCACAATACTAAGTGCCAGTTCTTATCGACCAATAATGATGCCCTAGCCCAGGACTCCTAGGTTGAATCAAGGTTCTGAAATAAGAATGGCATGATTGAATACCAACATATGGGTGTAGGAAGAAGTAACGGCTCATGTGTCAGTTTCTTTTCCATCTCAGAGCAGCTTCATATTGCTATTTAATTTTTAAATTTCAAACATTCTTGCATTTATCTTCACAGTCACCCTTTGAAGTCCCAGTATTATCCCCATTTGGCAGATGAGAAAATTATTAGCCTTTGTGTTATTTCAGGTTTGGAAATTCACAAATGTTTTGAGACCTAGCCCATGCAAGCTCAAGATTCTTCAAAAGTTAAAATTAATAATAAAGGAATCCTTTGAAGGAAATAAATAAAGTAAAAGGCAGTATCCACTGAGAATAAATTGCAGCCTGAGTAGTATCTGCAGAAGGGGAGAAGGGGACTTGTATAATGATCCTTTCTTGGAGTCCAAAATGTGGCTGCAGACCCTGCCTATGGCAGGAAAGATCCCCAGATGCTACACTTGGGTGAGACAGAGGGGTGACGCCTTAGGAAGGTACAGCAGCAACTCGGTAGGTGCTTGTTGAAGCATCCCATGTGGTATTGAAATCCTTACAACCATGTTCCACCCACTAACTCTGCAGAAGGAAATGAAAGAGATTTCTGTTCCATCCTCTTAGAATTAGTCTGTGGCTAAGGATCTCTACCCTCTCCCTAGCCAGGGGCCTAGAAATGTCTTAGTCAGTAGGGATGGTTCAAGAATACCTCCCAGAAAGGTATGCCGACTCACTAAGATTGCTGTGTTCTTGCAGGGACAACAGTGGTGGTAAAGAAAAACAGCATGAAGGAACTCTCTGATTCTACAGTGCATGACTGTATGCTGGGACAGACAAGACCGATGAGCAGTATGAGCTTCACCACCAGGTAAGAACCTCAGAGAACCCTGGTTCCCTGTGGGTTTCTGAGGATCACTGGGCAATTAAAAATGTGACATAAACAAGAATGTTAGCTTTCCAGCCTTTATAGTGACCAGTGGAATTTATCCTCACCGACATGAATTCATCTCTGCTTCTCCCAATGTCAGTAAGCTAAACAAACAGACCTCCTTGCAACACGGATCAAAATACTTTATACCGGTGATAAGCAAAGGTCATATACCCAGTTTTCTCTCAGATCAGCTTTCAGGCACTCTACACATGTGGATTGAGGTGAAATTTCAGTTATTCCCAATTTCTATTATTAATCCATCCCCTATTTCCAACAAACTGATGATGAGATTGCTTTTGTTTTTCAATCTGCAGAACAGGGTCAACAAATGCCTCCTCCCTCTCTTTTCCCTGCAGTACGTTAAATTCTTGATTAACCAGAATGTGGAGTTAGAGGTGAAGGGTGATTTGTTCAGTTGATTTTAAATAGAGGGTCAACCTAAAAGTTCCGTCACTTCAGAGTTTATTGTGCATAGCTTTGTAATATGTTACCAGCATTTTAGTTTAGTGCCTATACTGTGCCGGGAAAATTTTTAATGGTTGTGATTATCTACAGGTAAATACTGTATTACCAGCAGAGTGTGGTCATCGTGCACTGACATTACATAATGTGCGTGTGGGCTAAGGTTAGCATTAAGTTCAAATGCTGACTCTAAACTGTGTGATCTTGGGCAAGTTGCTTTACTTCTAGGTGTCTCAGTTTTGCTATATGAAATGAGTATAATAGTCGTGAATACTTTGGAGGTTTTTCTGTAATGACTGAATAAGATTAGGTATTTAAAGTGCTTTGTTTGATTCTTGGTCAACAGTAAGTCCTCATTAGATGTTCCTTATTATAATTAGTAGTAAGTGCAGAGCCTTCAAGGAGGTAGATTTTGAAATAAATCCTTAATCTTTTTTTTTTAATAACTCACCTCTTTTAATATGTGAAGAATCATGCTTCTGTTTAATTGGGGGTTCTTTAGAGATGGGCCTGGTTAACAGAGGTTTTATTGTACCACTCCTGTGGGTGAGGCTGGCATCAATTCTGAGCCACCAGAGGTGCTAACTCTTCATGAATGCACTTTGCAAGAGGAATATAAAAGTCCTAGGAATTATAGCTTCTGCCCTTCTTTGCCTTTTATTCCAACATTTTATCAAACCAAGACAATCTGTGGGAAAGGATTAAGAACTGTGTGGAGGAAAGTGCTATGGTATTGCAGGAATTCACATTTTGTCTTACTCTTAATGACAACAAAACAGCTACTCACTATAATTGGGATTTTTTTGGCACTTTTTTTTTCCTTTTAAAATAAATAGGTATTTATTGAGTATCTCCATGTGCTAAGTAGGCACTGTGCTTGATGCATTTGTAGATATAGAAATGATGTTTCAACCCCCATGCAATCTAGTTGGGTAAAAAAAATGAATTCCTATAAAGTAAATCAGAAGCCAAATAAAGCAGCACTCCTTCCTGTGCTACATCGGTGATTCTGGCAGGAGGTCAGAGGAAGAAGAGGTCAGTGAGGGATGGATAGATTGTTTCAGAAAGTTTCCTGTGGCAGGTAGGATTAAAGGTAGGAGAGAGTGGGCATCTCAACTCCTTTGAAGGCTACGGCACGGGCAAGGCATGGGGGAAACCTGGAGCCTTCCATGTACCAGCTAGTCTGACTAGAGGTGAGAATGTGCGCTCGAGTGTTGTGAGACATAACATGTCAAATTTCTCAAGAATACATTCTTGGGGGGCACCTGGGTGGCACAGCGGTTGGGCATCTGCCTTCGGCTCAGGGCGTGATCCCGGCGTTATGGGATCGAGCCCCACATCGGGCTCCTCTGCTATGAGCCTGCTTCTTCCTCTCCCACTCCCCCTGCTTGTGTTCCCTCTCTCGCTGGCTGTCTCTATCTCTGTCGAATAAATAAATAAAATCTTAAAAAAAAAAAAAAAGAATACATTCTTGGCTCTTGGTATTGTCCATGTGTGTATTTGTGTATACTGTGTTTATGTTAATGCACGATTGTTACAAAAGCATAATTCACATTTAAAAATTGTTTTTGAGAATATAAAGACCACATGTAGGATAACACATGAAGCGCTCCAACCACGCTTATGCTTTCATTTATTCTTTCCCACATCTTCTCTGGGATAATAGAGGATCGGCAAGTAATGGATACCAAAAGCCACAGAAAATATTTAAATGTAAAAGTCGCCATTCAGTTTCACAGACTTTTCCCTGCTATTCTTTAGCAGAGCTGTAACAATGAAATAACGTATTGGTATGTTTCCTATTGTCTTTAATCCCCCCACTACGTTCAATAAGGAAATGGTCCAAAACAGGTGTGTAAAAGGAGGATTGATCTGGACGGCATGGTCCATCCACCGACTGGGCCTGTCAGCCCTGTGTCTGGCTAGGGGATTCCTGAATATGCTTTAAAAGCCCATAAGTAAGGTCAGAGATCATGAAAATTAGCCATTCAGATCATCTTTAAAGATGATGCTGAAGTTATCTGTACCTTTTAATTGAAAAGCAAGATATGTTCACTTGAGCTACAGATTTTTAAAAGACCAATTAGAGTCATACTACTAGTTAGACAGTGTTATACACTTGTGTATATATAAGTGCCATTTGTGGGTACATTTCTGTGATATTTCATCAGTGGAGTTGGTTAGCTCAGTTGATTTAAGTACAGTGTTAATGGGATCAATGACATCCTACTCCCACTTCGTGCTGTAGAATAGGGTGTGTTTTTGTTTTGTTTTATTTTTGGTTTTGTTTGTTTTGTTTTTGCTTTTTGTTTTTTTGCAGGGCAAAGGTAACTCCAGTTAGCAAATTGACAAACCTATGTCCTGAGTAACAACAATGAGTGGTAAAATAAACCCGATGGCTTAATAGAGACAAGTAGGTACTATCCGGGGAAAACATGTAAAATGTGTGGTGTGTGCTATTTGTGATCCATTTTTGATGTGTTAGTAGTATTACGTTCACATACCCAAAACAGCATAATGTTATTTATAGTTTTGCTGACAAGGGCTTGGTGCTTTTAAAGATGTAATCTTCAGGCCACCAGTGGGTTTTCCAGTAAGTTCAGAAACTACTATCTTCTGTTCTTAGTACTTGAAGCAATACAGACAGCCCTAACTTATACAAAAGTTATAGTCCAATATTTCTTTGCATCCCTGGGGGTCTTTCTCTTCACATAGAATAAGCAATGTTATAAATAGCGGTTAGGGTCTCAGACTAACACACAAAAGTCTATTTAATAGATGGTAGTTAAATGTGTATTTGTCAAATAAATAAACAAACACTAGCTCTATTCACTTGAGTTCTGGGTCCTTAAGTCAAGAGATCATGTAATAGGAGAGAGTAAAGATTAATATTTCCTCTTCCTTTCCATGGTGATCCAGTTAGACTTATGAAAAACTTTATGATAAATAAAAATGCATTTCTTTTTTGTCATGAAATATTTATTTCTAAAAACAAAACAGAATTTAAAGAAATTATAAATTACAAATCATTTGCAACCCAAACCAACAGAATTTCATAATGATCATAAATATAAGTTACTAACATGATGTCTAAAGTCTTGTAGGCATTGGAAGAGATCCCAGCAGTACTTGGGGCTCATTCTTCAATTTTCTTTTCTTTTTTTTTAATAATAATTTTTTTTATTATGTTATGTTAGTCACCATACAGTATATCCTTAGTTTTCAAAGTAATGTTCCATGATTCATTATTTGTGTATAACACCCAGTGCCCCATGCAATATGTGCCCTCCTTAATACCCATCACCGACCTATCCCAATCCCCCACCCCCTCCCCTCTGAAGTCCTCAGTTTGTTTCCCAGAGTCCATAGTTGAAAAATGCATTTCAACTGCTCCTGGACCCCCTCTGCCCTCATTTCCAATTTCTTTATTATGGCCACCCTACTTTGGGTGACCTTGAAAGTGTTCTGCCCATTTTACCATTCTACAGTTATTTACTTCTTCAGTAAAACTGATTTTAATTAGATATTACAAAGAAAAGATTTAGATACAACTAGTTCATTTTATGTTGTGAGTGGCTGGTAACACAATGACCACACTAAGCCATTCAGTATTTTTAAAACGTAGGTGTTTGTTAGCTCAAGTACATACTGATAGGTATCTAATCGAGCGAAGAAGAGGAGGCAGAAATTTCCAAGCAGTTTATGATAGATCTCGGTCAGGAGAAGAAACCATTTCCAACAGAAAGATTTGTCTTCTTTGGGCCTATCAGCCCTTCTCTAGAAATCCTCCCCCTGGATCTGTTTAATTCAATTGTTACAGATGATGTTGAAATCGAAATCCTGTAACTTCTTGCATAAAATCCCTTCCCACTATAGCTTTGCGAAACCTATGACGAAGATCATGTGTAAATATGATATCAACTTCATCTTCATACTCTCCATGTTCTTTTAGAAACACCAAAGGCAGAGAATGCCATTTTTTTCTCTCTTTCTTCATGTCCAAGCCAGCCTTAGCACCTTAAAGGTGCAGTGTCCCACAGATATCAGTCACGAGCATTGTCCCTATAGCAGGCTTGAACCCTGGATCACCATCCTCTTTAGCCTTTATGCTTCAGTTTCCTCTTCTGCAAAATAGAGATAGTATTAGAACCTAAATAATTGAAACATTTGTGGATAGTATTAGAACCTAAATAATCGAGATAAAACAGATGAAGTTCTTGCGTAGAGCCTAAGCACAGTCAAAATGGAGCAAGTGCAAAGGGGTCCCTGCTGTTGTCGTTCTGCTCCCCCATCCTCCTCTGTTACTATTTCCCTGGCTTTTAGATTTTCATGCTTTTGCAACCAATGTCTTTCATATTCAGAGGGAGAGGATCTGAAGTTTCAGACCTTCCAAGATTCCATTCACTGTCTACCACCCACCTTCCACAGACCATCAGCTCAATGGAGCATATCATCAGGGTTTTCAGTGAAGATCTATGATACAGAACCTCCCACTGGTGCAGTCACTCCACCATGTCCAAATCTTCCTATAGTTTGCTGTGCCCCTTCAGCAACACTCTTTTCCATGGCAATTCCAGCTCTCTCTTGGGCTGTTTCTCAGTGTCTCCAGCACAGCTGATTGCATGGTGATCTTCAGTTTCTGAACAAATTATAGTCCATCCAGAAGGACTGCCCTTATATCCTCTTCCAGGCCAGAAGCTTGTTAGTATCGGAGGCACACCATCCATAAGGACATGGGGAAATCCATCTAACTGGGAGAAATTCTTTCTCTTCTGGCACACCCACGCCCAGCCCTATATAATTTATTCTCAGGGATGACTCCTAAGACATCTGCCCCTATGATTGCTCACTTTCAGATACTATGCACCCTCAACCCCCCTCACCCCCCCCCACACACAGCTGGGAAAGAAAGCTGGACCTTCCTTTCTTTTTATTCTCAGTTCTACACACCGTATTGAATGCTGAGCCCCAGATGATCCAAGCAAGAGAAACACCATCTTTTAGCCTCAGTGATGTCTGAACTCCTACTGAGGACTGGTTTTCAGGTCCTTCCAGGGTCAGAATATTGGGCATAAATCACCGCACATGGGTTTCCTCTTACATCCTGTCAGAGCTTTCTACAGAAACTGAGCTTATAACATTGTCTGAATGGGTACTTTTCTTCCTGTCTTTCATAGTAAGCTTTTAAAATGACTTTCCCTCTGGACAAGCATAGATTTTTTTATTTGAACAAAATATAGTCCATAACTAATAAATCAAAAGTGTTTTTGTGATTCTTTTGTTCATATGTGCATATTGCGTTTGCCGTCACTGTAGGATTTCAAGTCATGTTCTAGAAACCCACATGTCCTTTTTTTTTTTAAGATTTTATTTATTTATTCGACAGAGATAGAGACAGCCAACAAGAGAGGGAACACAAGCAGGGGGAGTGGGAGAGGAAGAAGCAGGCTCATAGCGGAGGAGCCTGATGTGGGGCTCCATCCCAGAACGCCGGGATCACGCCCTGAGCCGAAGGCAGACACTTAACCACTGTGCCACCCAGGCGCCCCTAGAAACCCACATGTCCTTAATACTGTACCGCCAGCATTTGATCTTCCAGCGTTACCTTTCTCTGAGAGTCCAGATAGCACTTATGTTTTCAGTCTTGGAGATTCCAGAACCTCTAAAGATGTCCTCCTCATAGCAACTGATGGTATTTGAATATGTAGGAATCTCTACCAGGGAGGTGGGTTGGTCATAAAGTGTAATAAACATCTTCATCAAGTCTTAATACAAAGTCCAAAGAAAACAGTAATATGAATGTATCATGTACAGATAGGTATGGGGGTAGGGATAAAGATAGACATACATGTACAAAGGTAGAAATGATATTTTTAAGCACACTGAGCCTGAGTTCCAAAAACAGATGAAAGAGTTAGGGTGCTAGCAAGTAGAAGAATAAGAATTTGTTAAGAACTAGTTCTTGTCTTTTACCTAGAGACAAAAATTGGATTTCTGAGAAGCAAAGTGACACAACACTAGCAAAGTACTACATATAGAGGAATAATTCATCAGGTATTTATTAGATAAATGAATTATTTAGATTAACAAATAATATTTTATTATTATTACTTAAAAATAGAAGACAAAATAGCTTCAGGCTTCATAAGAATGTCAGAGGAGTTCCAGGGAAAATTCAACATATTCCTTCCATCACTCCTGTCTTCTTTGCCCTGTCTGTTTGATTGGCTCAGAAGGCTATAATAAAGAAGGGACAAAGGCCTTTTTTAACTTCTTTGTTACGCTGTGGACAGGTCTTAAGAAAAATGAAGTCAAATTCTCCTAGGACTTATGGGTATGGAAATTTCCATTGATTTAGCTGGTTGGGAAGATGAGGAAGCAGCTCTCCTAATATGGAAATAAAAATTACAGTGGGACAACTGATCATTTACTGAGTGCATACATTTATTTGCATTAAGTAGTTAGTTTTTGCATGTTTTCATTTTTGTCATTTATAATCTCTTAAAAGGCAGGAATGAGGCCTTGTTTGTTTAAGGTCATATATAAAAGGCCAACTCAGTAAGACAAGGTGAAGATTATGGGAAACTTAGTCACTGTTTCTGTGTAAAACTCTATTCAAGGACTAGGCCATGACTTACATAGTTTCTAGGAAAAATTGTCACACTTTTCGTTCTGTTTTGTTTGCTCTCTGTTTGACACCCACCATCACCCTTCTCCAGGACTCATACTTTCCAGCTACTTACTATCTCCATCAACATCTGAATCATCATTTACAAAAACAGAAGTTTAAAATATTAGCCCTTCCAAGGGTAGCTTTTCTCTTATCAGGGAACAAGGGTTTCAGCTAAGGAAATCCCCCTAACTACGGGCTTTCAGGCATCAGAATGGGAGGTATGTTTTTAGGGGACATTCAATGAGGGCCTTTCGGGTACATCTAAAATCACAAATCAAAGCCTATTGTGTGGTATGGCATTTTAGTTTTTAGGTTGCAAGAGTGATAAAGTAGGAGGCTGCTACTTTAGTCCCATAGGTAAAGCGGACGCACTGGAAGTGAACTGTCGGGAATAAGATCTCAGCTCTGTGACTCCCATGCTATGTGACCGTGAGCAAGGCACTTACTGAACTGTGGCTCCGAGCCCTCTTCTGTAACACGAGCGGCGCCGATCTCCGGAGGCTGATGAGAAGACTAAGTGTAAGACTCTTGGCCAAGTTCCTAGCAAACAGTAAACATTCAATACATGTTGGCAATTATCATGACACAGGAGGCACGACTGTCCCACAGATAATTGAACCCCCGGTGTGGAGATTCACCTCAAAGCAGCTAAAATTGTATTAGTGCTCTCCATCTTTGTTACCACCAATAGTATGAGTAGGAAAGACAGAGGCCTTAGAGAGAAATGTCATTTCAATTTAAATCTGAGGGGTGGCAAAGCAGCCACAGTACTCACCTTCAGTAATAGGAGAGGGAGACCCAGTTCCTTTCTCCCCATGAGGCAATATGGTCTCTGTCTGGTAGGAACAACTGCCTTTTTAGCTGTTTCCCCACGGATGTAAGAATATCAGAATTCAGCCTGTGTTAGTCCCATGCTAGGCTCCTAAAGACCATGATGGCTTTGATAATGAAAGTCAAGGACAGGACCATAATTGTCGTCAACTCAGCATCAAATATCAAGGATGTTCACCTAATACCTTTTTGGCTTTCATGCAACTATTTATAACTTTTCATCCAAACTTGCCAAGAACAGCTTCATTCTGAGTCTCTAACAGTCCCCACATAATTGGGAAATCCTACTTGTCAAGAGAGGATTGAGAAAAGGCATTTATAACAAACTCCTCTCCTCTCCAGTCCAGGACTCACCTCCCTTTGTCTCCCCGCATCCTGTTCTGTTCAGCTGCTGGACGAAGGCAAACCCGGGCAGGCAAAACCCTGGGGTTGCCAGGTAACTCCACACCCCCACAGCTGTCTTCACACATGCGCAGCTACGAGGACGATAAAATATTGTTCATTCCTCCTACCCCACAACCAATTAGGTCAGCTGTAAATATTGGAATTGCTTGGTAAACATGCTGGAAGATTGTGCTGACTTGTTAATATAAGTGAAAATGTAATTAGATTTATAACACTTTTTTTTCCAAACCATAATTTACAACAACAACAGAAGAAAAAAAATTCCCCTGCAACCTGCTGAAATACCATTATTAAAATGCATATGAAAAGTCAATTATGCCAGAGGGAGGTATTTAAGAGAAGTGAGTTTCCATACCCTGGGATTACACCGTGGGGATTACATATTTCTTATTTATTTTTTTTTCCCTGAGATCTTTGCTGCTACCAAATGAAAAGGAACAGATATTTTACTTATTTCACTCTGAAATATTGCTGCAGATAGTGCTAAAAAGTAAACTAAATAAACTGGCTCCTTGAAAACCTACTCTGTTCTCCCCAAAGGCCCAAGACAAGCTGAGTAGTCACTGTTCTTTTTTTTATTTACAAGCCCACCTGTCTTGAAACAATAGTCATGTTCCTTAAAACATGTGGAAATCAAGTTTTGTTTTGTTTTTTTTCTCAGTGTTACTCTGGTTTATGCTCTAAATGAGTGGATCATTAATATATGTACTTCTATGGAGAGCCCTTACGTAAAGACAAGAAACAACGCCTTATTTTTGTTTTTTAAAACCCAGAGTTTCCTCTACTCCCAGGGTCATATTGGGAAGACAGCTGAACCCCTAGACGAGATGGTATTGGCGCCACCACTTGCCCTTGCTAGGCGGAAATTTCTCCGCTGCAGGACCCTCTGTCCCTCAGGCGAGGCTCACCCCTCTTCTGGAGGCTGCGGTTCTAATCCCAGTTCCGGTTTTAACCCAGACAGGTTGCTGCCTCTCCGCTTTCTGGTTTTCTCATAATGAAATGGAGGTATTATTATATCTCATCTGTGTTTAAGGTACCAGTGGGGAAAAGCTAGTTAAAAAAAAATCATAAAGCAATTTGTCAGTGTGAGAGAAGTTGCCATTTCCAGTCTCAACCTTCCAGTAAAATGTTCAGTTTAGAAAATGGAAGAAATTTTTAATACATCTTTTTTAGAGTTGCTAGTGCATACATTGTGGATAAATTACTCTTTGGGGGAAGATTCTGGTGTTGCTATGTAAGAATCAATCAATAAAGTAAATCACATATATCTGTGGATATCTATATGATTTACTTTATACATTTATACTTCAGCTACACCTATATATACACGCATTACATATATACATGTTTACAGGAAGATCTAGAGGAGACTGAAGTGGGAGTAGCAAACTTTATAGACTTTGATTCCAAGTAGCGTCTTACTCCATTGGCACGGCTTAGTAACTGAGAACAATGTAAATGGTCTTCCAACATGAAAATGTTCACAATCTTTTATTGCTTGACTGATGCGATTATTAGGATTAAGACCTTTGTATTTGCATTGTATCACAAGTAAGAACACGTTAATATTTCTGGTTCTTAAAATAATATTTTATGGAAAACATTTTCATACTGATCAGCTAGATTTGCTTCCACTGAAGTATTCTGTTAGATTTTACAGTCAGCCAAACCTCGTGCCTTGCTTTACACTGCTTGGGGGTAGATCTGAATATTCTTGAGCCTTTCTAAATGTCCCTCGTTTCAGTTTTTGCTCACCATGTAGGTATTCAACTGCCAGGATCATGGGTAATATGTTTCCTTTTTTCTTGCTTTATTTGTGTTTTAATCCTTGAGAAATCCTCTTTGTGGATCAACACCAGAAACCAGTTTTAAGAGACTTAGAGATGGCTCAGAGGGAGAAGATAACTGGGAAGGAGTTGTAGGGCCAGGTCAAGTATCTGCTTGGCCTATGAGCTCAGTCTTCCAGGAACAGTTCTAGGCACCCACACCCCACCCCAAGTAATTGATTTCCATCTGCATCCCTTAAGCTCACCCAGGCACAAGGTCTGAGGTAGGGGAAAAAAAAAATCAGTGAAACCAGTGGTGTAAGGCTCTGACCTCTTTATATGGATTCTTTTTTGTTTGTTTGTTTACAGTTAATTTGTAGGGGGGGGAGGTGAACATATTAAAGAATAAAACAGGCGGAAACCATCCTGGGTGAGTTTACACTCATCTGTTTTTCAAAGGCACAGGCCTATGTCAGGTGACTGACTCTAAATCTTAAAGGTTATTTGGGACCAGGAAGAAGAACACAGGAGAACCATGTTTTTACAGTCTGCATAAGCAGATTATCTCTGCCAACTCTGATTCTATTCCTTCATTCAGAGGGACTTTCTTGGTCTACCTGCCCACTCGGAATCTTTTTCTTTCTTCAGGGCAGTGGGAGTAAAGGAATACCATTGTAACCCATCAGTTTCTCACTCTTTAGCCAGATACTCTCAGCTCCACCTCCAGGTCTGTGCAGCTGCCTCCAGTTCTTTCTCCTTCCCTTACTCCTTCTTTACTCTCCCTTGTCTTATTGTTTCAGCCAACGGATCTCATGATAGTATTTTTCCAAGCCGGGAACTAATAGAAGAGTAGAGAAGGGATAACACAGTAATTCGCAGGAGTGTGCCTGTGTATGTGGGCACAGAATAAAATTTTCAAGGAATGGGAGGCCTCTTTTCTTAAAAAAAAAAAAATTTTGTTTATTTGACAGAGAGAGAACAAGCAGGGGGAGCAGGAGAGGGAGAAGCAGGCTCCCCGTTGAGCGGGGAGACCGATGTGGGGCTCTATTCCAGGACCCTGGGATTATGACCTAAGCCGAAGGCAGACACTTAACGACTAAGCCACCCAGGCACCCATGGAGGCCTCTTCAAACTGTATCCCAACCCCTGATCCTAATACAACCCCTGGCTTGTTTTCACACCAGAATCAAAATGTACCAGGTGAGATGTCATTGACGGGAGCACTAAAGTTGAAAAGAAGTGAGAAGAAATGGAGAAGTAAAAAAAGTAATGATTCTGGAACCAATTTCACTGTACCAAATGTGCAAAAAATTCTAAAATTAATACTTTCCCCAAGTGCCTGATTTCTAACCTGCCTCTATTCACTGTATTCAGAAACAAACTCTAAAGTAGGTAAAGACAAAGGCAAAATAAACAATAAAACCAACGGTGAACCCAGCCAGATCTATTGGCAGCCAACACCTGGGCTAGTGGTCCTGGTGAGAGGTAAGAGAAGCAAGTGAAGAAGTTGTGAGATAGGTTTCTCTCCTGGATTCAATCATTTGCCCCATTTTCTCTGTTTTACTCCTTAAAATATCTTGAATCTCTCTACCCTTTCCATCTCCAATTCTAATCCCAATCCAAGCCACCATCTTCTTTCTTCTTGGACCACTGGTGCAATTGTGATAGACCCAGTCTCCTCACATCTCCTCTTATCCCCCATTATCTCTCCTTCTTTACACTTAGAATGAGGTATGAAAAATGAAAATGTGACAGTATTGTTTCCCTTCAGCAGTTTGTCAGTACCTTTAAGGATGAGATCAGAATCCTTAACAGTGCCCTTCATCATGTGGTCCCTGCCTCTCAGAAAACTCCTCGGGGCTCAAACACGATTATATTTTCTCATTTTTCCAAATATGCACCATACTTCTTTTCCTGGCATGGGCCTCTGTGTATTCCTAGAGTGTGCTTCCCTTCCCATACTTGTCTAATAAAATCTCACTCTGTTCCAAGGATACTACAAAATTCAACTCAAAATACCCTGGATTACCAAGACACAAAGGGCTTTGTATTTGATTCATATCCAATAAAAATCTGGCTTCTCATTATAAGGAATGAACTCCTTTCAAACAAAAATGTGTCTCTCATGTCTTTTATAAAGCTGATATATCAATGAAATATAAACATTGTAATGAATGTCCAATCACTTGCACATGATAGAAACTCTTTTAAACTAAAAAAAAAAAAAAAAAAAGGAAATTCCTAATAAGGAATCACAGAACAGTAAAACTACAAGGGAGAAAGTGCTACCTGTCTTCTGGTGAGATGGGAACCAAAACGTGGGAATCTCTGGGCCCTGAGGCAGTGCTCTCCAGCTGCACCCCCACTGGGTCATGGGCGTCATCCTCTGCACAGAAGCTCTCTGTAACTCTGTTCTGCAGAATCTGGCTACGCCTGTCCTCAAGGCACATCCCAGCTCCAGTACCATAAACCACGTGACGAGATTCCCAGTATCCCCGTTTCTCATTATCGGAATAGAGTGTCTGATTGGCTCAGCTCAAGTTAGGTTTCCTGACTTGTCCAGTGGAGTCATCAAGAACAAACTTGGCCATGAGTGGGGGATGAGACAGTCCTCAAAGAAGTAAAGAAGTGCAGATAATGGGCTTGGTAGACACTCCAAAGGATCTACTCCAAATAAAGACAAGAACCATAATCATAATAAGTAAGCAGATTTAAATAATATCATGTCAATTAGAGGATATATATATGTATCTGTGTGTGTTTATACATATATATGTAAAATATATATGTGTATATATATAATGTATATATAACATACACTTTAATGTATGTATAACATATATATGTATATTATATATATATATATATATATATATATAAAAATATATAATTCCATCCCCTTATAGGGTGCACAGTGGCATGGTGAACACTTGTGCCCATCAAACAGTAAATCCGTCTTCAAGAAGCGTATGTATGATATGCAAGAAAAAAGGAGGCATCCATTCATTGTAGAGTGATCAAATAAATCTTTGTATTTCCATCTAATATTTGGTGAGTGCCTTTGAGGTGCACTGTGCCTTTATGGATTCGTTAATTAGAAGTTATGGTGCTAGAGATCAGAAAATTAGTGAAATTAATAAGGAAGGCTTCCTGCAGGAGGCAGATCTTGAGCTGCATTTGAAATGCCAAATGCTTTAACAGCTGGCATACCGTAAGCCGCATGAATAACAAATAATTAATGCAAAGCAAAGCAAACCTGATTGAAGGAAAATGCAAGTTGGCTTCCTGTGAAATTTACCTGGCAACTAGTGAACCATTAGGACTTTGCTCAAGTCGCTTTCTCGGGTATTCTGGAAGGCCTGCCTCGAATGGGTACTGCAAAGATTGGTTTATGGCTCAGATATTTGTTACATTTTAATAAGGCTTGGAAACTTAGATGTTATTCACTGCAGCTGCCAATCAAGTACCTGCGTAAAAAGCAAGACAAACATAACGATAAATGCTAAGCACTCCAGTGTTCAGCGACTCTGGCAGGATGCACTGCAGGCTTTATGAATGTGTGAGAGTGAATATACAGAAGCTTGGGGAAAAGGTCATTGGTATTTTTGGAGCAATAAATCAAGTATGGAAAGATTTGCATTTTGGCTGTGTAACATACAGGACTGGATTAGAGGGAGAGAATACTTTGAAGTAATATTTCTCTGCTGACTTGTTTTATTAGCTTCCTTTAAACATGTTACATTATTGCTTATAGAATTTCATTTACTCGGATTGGCAGCTTGATAAATACGTCTATTGGCGATGATTTGGATTGCTCTGGGCATTAATATTATTAAAACCTGTCACAAGGAAATGTCTGAAAGATGACTTACTGTAAAGATTACAGCATGAAATAAATCATCCAGTGGTATTTGTTACCATTTATGGCCTCTTGGAGCTGAGTCAATCCCTTTTTATGTTGCATTATTTTTCAAGTTTTTATAGCCTTACATTATATATTGCCGTCAGAAATGAACAGATGGGGTGTCGAACATGAGCTTTCTGAATAATTCCCACCCTCCAGTTATTTGTATGAAGGACAAGTGCAAAACTGTGTGTTCTCGAGCAAAAAGGAGAGAGAAAGAGGTGGAGAAGCTGCTGTTAAGGAAAAGGGATCCCTTTTGTCAGATTGTGCAGGCCAATTCCACCAGCTGGTTGGAATCCCTGACTGGCAGTCACCCTGTTTGGGTTTCAAGCAAGAGATGAGGTGGCTCTATTTGGCTCCAGTGAGCCAACAAATGCCATTTTCAAATGCATTTTCTCAGAGTGCCTCTTGCTGAGACACTTCCACGTTTGGAGGTGAATGTGTCATACTCTTATCCTAAAAAGCTGAGAAATTTGAAACACACACACAAACACACAGAACAAGAAGAAAGACACATTGGAAGCATTTACTATTCTTTGAGTGAGTGACAAATAGGCGAGCATCCTGTGGTGGTGCACAAAGGAGTCTGTGCAGTCTGAATTGTTCAGCNNGTCCCTTAAAATCAATATAAAAGAAATAAAAGTCACCCCATGGAGGTTTTCAGCCCTTTATGGACGATCCAGGCATAGAGGTCTTCAAGGCCTTGTGCACAGTGAGGGAAGGTATGTTCTTGGGAGGCTTTGGCTGTCCTCCTCTGATGGGACAGGGCAGCTGCCTAATTGTCACATGAGCCCCTCTGCAGAGTCCTGAGGCCCTGCCACTATTGGTGAGGAGAGAAAGCAAACCCACTAAGAAGCCAACCAACTTTTTAAGAGGTGGGGGTGTGACTTTTTCTCACTTACCTTCTCTACTTACCACTACATCCATTCAGAGCAGTTCTCTAAAGTCCCACCATATTGTAGAGGAACACATGGTAGACACAGAGTCTAAGTGATGGGAGTCCAAAGTCGTTGCTTACCATCTTAGGACATTGAGTGAGTCGCCTAATTTCTTATCATCATAAGAAATGTGTAAGAGCATGTTTCCTGTTTACCTTATGGTGTTGCTATGAAAAGTCAAATCATACAGTGCACACACACACACACCACCACCACCACCACCACCACCACCACCACCACCATTAAAAGTGATTGGCTCTCCAGGTGATGGGTATTAAGGAGGGCATGTGTTGTGATGAGCACTGGGTGTTATACGCAACTAATGAATCGTTGAACACTACATCAAAAACTAATGATGTATAATATGTTGGCTAACTGAACAAAATTTAAAAAAGTGATTGGCTCCTGCATCTCTCAACAGATCCTTGCCTTCTCTTCAATAAAGCTCTGCATTTTCTCGAGTTTATCAATCTTTCTCACTCATCTCCTCATCCCCAGATCCCTTTCTGTCAGACCCTCCTTCCACTATCTCTTAAAATTGTTACCTTACTAGGAGTGTCTTGTAGACACATAATGTGAGCTTCAGCAGCCCCCTCCCCAAGACCAGACCCATTCCCTCATGCGGTACCTCTGACTCTCTTGTCCCTCATCTCTTCTTCTGTGTCATCTTTCCCGAGGCCTTTCATGTTTGCTTATTTGTCACATTTGCATGAGGATGACATCCGGATATATCTGTGTAATTGTTGACATTCACCTTGCACACCTGAAACCAGCAGGACTGAGGACTGCTTCATTCTGGGCCAAGTTCACAGATTTGCTGCCTTTCACTTGAGATCTCAGAAAGTTTTCTGCCCATAACCCGAGGAGAGAGTACCAAAGGATAAATTTCAAATAGCTACTAAGTTTGTAAAGTCAGTCAGTTAGTTATGTAGGTTGAATTTCTCACCCCTCTCTCTCCCTCCCAGGGCCTCTCTCTCTTCCTCACCCACACTCTCTGTTTTCCTCCTTGTCCCCCACAAAGGAACATTTGCATAAGCTCCACCCCAGCTGAGATGAACTGGCAATGCTGAAAGCCCTACAATCTAACTGATACATAAATGTAGAACCCTTAAATCTATAAAGTGTGCTTTTCTTTTTTTTCCCTCCCTCTTTTTGCTTCTCCCTCCTCCACTTCTTTCCTTTTCCTATTCCTCCCTCCCTTTCTTTTTCTTTTACCTTTTAAACTTCATTTACTTTTGCTTCCCCAGACATGTGTTGATTGAGTCATCAAAGTTCTCAGGCTCTTCTGAATAAGAATCTTGATGTCTCTGTTTCCATAGAGCAACTTTCTTGTCTCAGATGAGACTATGATTCACCAAACTAAACCACAGTGGATTACCTTTTCCAGATCCAGATACTTAGTGTGGACCTGCCTTCAGTGTTCTCCCCTTATGAGAAAACTTTGATGTTCACCAATTTCCCTATCAGTCCACGTCCTCCCACATGTTAGGGAGGAAAAGCATGGCACTAAGCTTGAAGCCTGACTCTCTTATTCACTGGCAGCCACATAATTTCTCTTGGCTAAATCCCCATCTATAAATTAGAAAGGAAGTAGACATGATCATCTAAAGCTCCTTTAAGCTTTATCTCTTGCTCCTGGTTCAGCTTCCATATCTTGAAACATCCTCATAGTAACTGATTTCTCCTTGTGTCACTTTGCCTTTTGTAGAGAGAAAGGGTTCCCCTGATGATAATTACCAAATCTCTTTCTCTGACCAATTTCAAGATAATACCTCATGCAGAGTTTACAAATCCTTCTTTTGTTTTAGCTCTCATTTTAAAAAGTTCTTATAAATCCACTAAAACCATTAAGCCATTTAGTAAATTATGTTAAAGGGATGTGTGTGTATGTGTGTGTGTATGTGTGTGTGTGTGTGTGTGTGTGTGTCTGTGTGTGTGTTCTGTTGCGTTGGATGTGGGGTCAGGAAGAGAGGCAGTATGACCCAGAGTGACCTGATATAATAAAGTTTCATAGTAATGTCTAATTACTGCTACTTGCCTCTTTATTATTAATTCCACAATTCCAGCACATAAAATAACTTAATCATTTTCAGAATTTGCATGACTAATGGGCTGAGTTCTGATAGAATAAGGATAAGTTTCATAATTAGGTTTTGCCAGGAACTTGTATAAACCAGTCTATTTATAATTTGGTCAGCTCCTCATTTTTAATGAGGGCACTGAGAGTGACTGAAGCCTCTGGCAGCATTCACTTCATATTTTAATTACCCACAGTAATTCTGACAATTACACACATGTCATAAATCACATCATAATGACCCATAAAGAAAGTATATTTAATTACTGGAAGGGGAGTTCTCAGATTAAACAGGTAGATGGGATGTGCTAAGATATGAACCATATTTGAAAACTGAGCTGCCTGATTCTGTGATATGGAAGAACCAGCCTCCGAAACTTGCACCATAGAGAATAAGGAAAGCCATTGCCAAATTTCCAGTTTTAGCTCCAACATGTGAAGAGCTTTGAAGTCATCACTTCTGTTCTTATAACAGGAAAACAAACAAACAAACAAAAAACCCTGAACAAACTGAAAATTAAAGACTTTTCTTCACCCATCAGAGAACTGAGGATTGCAAGGCAAACCATCACTCTGAAATCTGGAGAGTCACAGCAGAGATCTTTATGGGGGGAGAGAGCCATTGGAGCCATAAACTGGTATGAACACTTAAATGGTAATTTTGATGAATTCCTGGAGGTCTAATGTGGATTAGGAGAAGAGTGAGAAATTCCTTGGGGCTGCAGGCTTTCAAGGACCTCACCTTCAGGAACTCTACAAAATTCTCACAGTAAAGAGCCAGAAAAATACCCTCAGTAACTCTGACAGCAGAACAGGAACAGTAACTGTGGTGAAATACACCCAGGGATTCACCGTAACACAGGCGTACTCCCTAAAGAAAGATTTTAGAATGCCTCTCAGGTGAGGGAATGTCATTTCTCCCACTTGAGCCTTTTCTCACCTGAGTGGGGCAGGACGGAGCTAAGATAAACTTGTGGAAACCATAGCTTCAACACATAGAGCTACTGAAAACTGAGTTTTAATCACAAAATTAGGTAATCTTCACCTCTCCCATACTTCACCACCATACCAACAGGGCTCAAATATAATGACAGTGGATTATAGTTGAAAATGTTGCAAGGTGCCACGCATGCAAGAAACGGTTCTTAGAGAAACCCAAAGACAAATGAGACAAAAGCAAGGACACTAGAGGAATTTGAAGCTTCTGGGAACTTCAGCAACAGTGAGCATTAAACACAGTGCAACCGCTAGCCAGATTAACATAAAACCTCATATTCACATCTATTTACTTTAGTTCCTATTATTTAATACATCATATCCCATTGTAAAAACAAAACAAAGCAAAACAACAAAAAAGCATGCTAAAAGGCAAGAACGAACACTATTTGAAAAGACAAAGCAAGTATTAGAATAAGACTGAGAGATCTCACCAATTTGGAATTATCAGGCTCTGATGAAAAAAGTAGCAGCATGGAAGAACAAATGAGTAAGTAAGCAAAGGAATGGAATCTCTAAAAATTAAAAGGAAATGCTAGAAACAAAAAATACCATACCAGAAATTTTTTTAAAAATGCCTTGATGGGCTCACCAGTAGACTGGACAAAACAGAAGAGAGAACAAGTGAGCTTGAAGATATGTCTTCAGAAATTTCCCAAACTAATATGAAAGAAAAAAATAATGAAAAATCAGAACAATATTGAAGAAATGATACAATTTCAAATTGTATAGCACATGCATTATTGGAGTATGAAGAGAAGAGAGAAGAAAGCAGAAGAAATATTTGAAGTAATACTGGCTGATAACTTTCCAAAACTAATGACACCAAATCACAGAACCACAAAGTTCAGAGAATACAAAGTATGATAAATATGAAAATATCTACAACTATGCATATCCTATCAAGCTGCTTAAAATAAAACGAAGAGAAACTCATGAAGGAAACCAGAAGGGAAAGACTAGCTGACCTGTGGAGGAACAGGGATAAGAATAACAGTGGACTTATTTTCAGAATCTGTATTATAGAAGAGAGTGAAGTGTGTTTGTATGGTGTAAGAAAATGGTCCAGTTTCATTTTTCTACATGTGGCTGTCCAATTTTCCCAATGCCATTTATTGAAGAGACTGTCTCTTTTCCATTGGATATTCTTTCCCACTTTGTCAAAGATTAGCTGACCATAGTTAAGGATCTTAGCCATCAAAAAAAAAAAAAAAAAGAAAGAAAAGAAAAAGAAAGAAATTTTACCGTTTGCAATGATGTGGGGGAACTAGAGGGTATTATGCTAAGCAAAATAACTCAATCAGAGAAAGACAATTATCATATGATTTCAGTCATATGTGGAATTTAAGAAAGAAAACAGATGATCATAGGGGAAAGGAGGGAAAAATAAAATAAAAAATCAGAGAGGGAGACAAACCATAAGAGATTCTTAACTCTAGGAAATAAACTGAGGGGTACTGGGGGGGAATAGGGTAACTGGGTGATGGGCATTAAAGAGGGCATGTGATGTAATGAACACTGTGTGTTGTACGCAACTGATGAATAACTGACTCTGCCTCTGAAATTAATGATACACTATGTGTTAATTAATTGAATTTACATAAAATAAAATTATAAAATAAAAAATAAAATAAAAAAGAGAGTGAAGTGAAATATTTAAAATGTTGGTGGAAATAAACCCCATCAACCTAAAATTTTATATGAAGTGAAATTTTCCTTCAGAAGTAAAGGAAAGGGGCACCTCAATGACTCAGTCAGTTAAATGTCTGACTTCAGCTCAGGTCATCATCTCAGAGTCCTAGGATTAAGCCCCTCCTTGGGCTCTGCACTAAGCAGGAATTTGCTTGTCCCTCTCCCTCTGTCTGCCCCTCCCCCTGCTGTGCTCTCTCTGTCTGTCTCTGAAATAAATAAAATCTTTGGGGGGAAAAAAAGAAGCGAAGGAAAAATACTTTTTCAGATGGACAAAAACTTAGGGAATTCATCACCAGAAGACCTGCCCTGCAAGAAGAGTCAAAAGAAGGCAAGAAAGTAAGGTCTTTTCAGGAAGAAGAAAAGTGATATAGGTCAGAAACTCAGATCTACGTTAAAAGAGCATTACAGGAGGAATAAATGAAGGTAAAATAAAATATTTTTCTTACTCTTAATAAATCTAAAATATACTGATTTAAAGTAACGATAGTAAAATTGTATTGGTGATGATAACATATATATCCATAAATTGAATAATAGCAGTGTCATAAGAGAGGAGATGGAGGCATTGGGAATACTCTGTCATAAGCTACCAGCATGATGCATTATAGTTATTTGAAGGTGGACTTAGTTAAAAATGTATATTGCAAATTTAAAGGCAACTCCTAATTAAAAAAAAAAAAGGAGTTCAAACAATATGCTGAGAGAGGAGATAAAATGGAATAATATAAAATGCTTAATTAAAACCAGAGAAGGCAGGAAGAAAAGTGTGGGAGAAGAAAAAAATGCAACAAATAGCAACAATTACAAACATGGTAGATAATCCAACTATATCCATAATTGCTTTTAATAAGCATGGTATAAATAAGACAGCTAAAAGACATATTGTCAGAGTGAATAAGGAAACAGAACCTAACTGTATGAAACCCAGTTTAAATATAAATATTTATATAAAATATAAAAATAAATACAAGAAACCCAGTTTAAATATAAATATTCAGGTAGGTTAAAAATGAAAAGATGGAGAAAGATAAACTGTGCTAACACTAATGAAAAAAAAAAGAGCTTGAATTTTAGTCAAAGAAGATTAAAAACAAGGAAAATGGATAAAAAAGTGTCATTACATAATGATAAAGAGGTCAGTCCTTCAAGAAGATATAATGATCCTAAATGCGTATGTACGTAAAACCAGAGCATCGAAATACATGGCATAAAAAATTGATAGAACTGAAAGAGGAAATAAGCAAATCTACTCTTAAAGTTGGAGATTTAATGACCCCTCTTTCAGTAATTGATCAAGTTAGCAGGAAATCAGTAAGGATATAGTTGCTCTAAACAGGAGTATCAATCAACTTGATCTAATTGACATTCGTAGAATACTTCAACAATAGCGAAATGCACATTCTTAAGTACACAAAATAGACTGCATTCCATAGGGCCATACTGCATTCTGGGCCAATATATTAACAAACTTAAAAGAATCAAAATCATACAAAATCTGTTCTCAGAACTCAATGGGAATTAAAATAGAAATCTACTGCAAAAAAGAGCTAGAAAATCCCCCAACTATGTGGAAATCAATAAATAAATTCTAAATAGCACATAGGTCAAAGAAGAAGTCTAAAGGAAATTTTAATATGTTTTGAGCTAAAGGAAAATGAAAATACAAGTTACCAAAATTAGAGGAATGAAAAAAAAAAGCAGTGCCTAAAGGGAAATTTAGGACACTAAATTAATATATTTAGAAAATAGAGAGTTAAAATCAACAACCTAAGCTTCTACCTTAAAAAAATATATAAGCCTAAACTAAGCAGAAAAGTAATAGTGAAATTAGAAGATAAATCAATTAAAATGAAAACAGAAAAACAAAAGAGAAAATCAAAACCCAAAGGTAGTTCTTTGAAAATGTCAATAAAATTTTTAAACTTCTAGCCAAACTAAATGAAAGAGGGGTCACAACTACTGATTCCGTGGACTTTAAAAGGATAATTCAGGAATTCTATTAACTCTATGCAAAGAATTTGGTAATTTAGATGATACAGAACAATTCCTTGAAAGACACAAAGTACCAAAACTCACACAAGACTCTTTGAATAAGCCTCTATGTATTAAATAAATATATCCAATGATTAATACCCACCACCTCCCCACCCCCAGGATGTTTTACTGGTGAATTCTACCAAGCCAGTAAGAAATGAATCACTTCTCCACAACCTCTTTCACAAAATAGAAGTAGAGTACATACTTCCTAACTCAAGACCAGCATTATCCTAATACCAAAACCACATACAGATATTGTGAGAAAGGAAAACTATAGGCCAGTGTCTCACAGGAACATAATGCAAAAATTCTCAACATAATGAAAGTTATTCAAATGCAAGAATATATAAAAAGAACTTTTATTATGCCCATGTAAGATTTATTCCAGCTATGTGAGGCTGGTTGAACATTGAAAAATCAATCAATGTAATCATCTACATGGCAGACTAAAGAAGAAAAATCATATGACCATTTCAATCAATGCATTAAAAGCATTTCACAAACTACAACATTCACTCATGATTAAATAAAAAGAATACACCTCAGCAAACTAGGTAAAGAGAGGTTACCTTCCTCAACTTGATAACGAATATCTATGAAAAACGTACAGGTAACATCATACTTAATGATCAGAAACTGGATGCTTTCACCTTAAGATCAGATACAAGACAAGGCTATACCCTCTCATCACTCCTATTTAACAAGATATCGGATGTTCTAATAAGTGAAATCAGGCAAGAAAGGGAAAATAAAAGTTGCACAAATTGAAAAGGAAGAAGTAAAAGTATCTTTTTTTACAGATGACGTGACTATCTCTGTAAATATCCCAGAGACTCTACAAAAATATACTTGCAACTATTATGTGAGAATAGCAAAGTATTACAAAGTTAATATACAAAAAGCAATTATTTTCTTGTATCCCAGCCACAAACAATTGGAATTTGAAATTTTAAAAATACTATTTACAGTGGCATCAAAAGAAAATTACATATGCCTCACAAAATATGTATAGGATCTATATACCAAATACAAAGCTAATGAAAAAAATTAAAGAAGATAAATAATGCAGAATGATTCCATATTCACAAATTGGAAGACTGAGTATTTTTAAGACGTCAGTTCTTCCCAACTTGATCTATAGCTTCAACACAATCCCAATCAAAGTTCCAGTGAGGTATTTTGTAGATATTTACAAACTGATTATAAAATTTATTTGAAAAGGAAGAGGTCTGGAAGAGCCAACACAGTATTGAAGAAGAACAAAGTTGGAGGATTCATGCTTCCCAATTGCAAGGCTTACTAGAAAGCTACATTAATCAAGACATCATAATATTGGTAAAAGAATATACACATTAGTCAATATAAAACATAACAAACTAAAACCTAGGACCACACAAATGTGATAAATTGATGTTTGACAAAGGAGTAAAGGCAATTCAATTGAAAAAGGATAATATTCTCAACAAGTGGTAATGGAACCATCCAAAGTCCATATGCAAAAACCAAAGCCAAAGCCAAACCAAACAAAATGTAGACTTAAACTATTATACCTTAAATAAAAATTGCATCAAAACAGATTGCACGTCTAAACGTAAAAGGCAAAACTATAAAACTTCTACAAGAAAACATAGGAGAATGTCTAGGTGAAGTTCCGTTTGTGGAAGAGTTTTTAGATAAAACATCAGAAGTACAATCTAGGAAAGGAAATAAGATCATAAGATCTATAAATTGGAAGTGATTAAACTCAAAAGCTTCTGTTCTTTGAAAGACACTGTTAAGGAAAATGAAAAGATAAGCCACAGCAAATATTTGCAAAACACATATGCCACAAAAGACTTGTATCCAAAATAAACAAAGAACACCTAACATTCAATAAGAAAAACAATGTCATTAAAAATGAGCAAATAGCTAAAAGGATACCTCAACAAAAAAAGATATGCAGATGGACAATAAACATATAAAAAGATCCTCAACTCATTTGTCATCACAGAAAAAAACATCAACAAGATACCATTACATAACTTTTCATTTGGCTAAAATTCAACAAAACTGACAATACCAATTGCTCCCAACAATGCACAGCAACAGAAATTCTCATTCATTGATTGTGCGAATGAAAAATGGCAGTCACTTTGGGAGACAGTTTGGCAGTTTCTTACAAAACTAAATGCAGTCTTCCTATTCAATCCGCTAACTGTGCTCTTAGGTATTTACCCAACTTCTTTGAAAACATCCATACAAAAACCTGTGAATGTGAATGTTATAGCATCTAATTCATAAACACCAGAAAGTGCAAGCAAAGAAGATATCTTTTAATAAGTGAACGGATAACAAACTCTGCTGTTCAAAGAATGGAATTTTACTCTGTAATTTAAAAAAAAATATCAAGCTACAAAAAGACATGGATGAAACTTAAATGCTTATTGCTAAGGATTCAATCTGAAAAGGCTACATGTGTTATGATTCAAATTATATGATACCTGGAAAAGGCAAAACTATAACGGTAGTAAAAACAAAAGCCATTACCTACCTGGATAAACTCAGGCTAAATGGTTGCCCATAAACAAGATAAAATTTGTGTATGTTTTGAAACATAGCATGATGTACCATTTGTTCTCCCGTGAATTCATTACGCTGCAGAAATGCAATTTTTTTCAAAGAATTTCCAATACTTTTGCCTTTGTCAATGCTGTTTAAATGGGAGAAACTAACAGTATTTGCTTTCAAGCCCTATCATGGGTTGGTATTCCTATCGTATTGGTTATTTGCCACTTACTGGAGTTTTGGTTTCAGTTCGATCGGTTTTTATTTGGCCTTCCAGGAAAGGATATATGCCAACCAAATGGTAATCTGTTACTTTACAATAAAACTACATAAATACTCAAGTTGGCATGGCCAGTCTATCCCTCCTTATTCACTGAACGACAATGGGATCTTGATCAAGATACCAAGCTTCCTAAAATTCCTCATTTGAAAATAAGGTCATTGAAAGATTAGCAATAATAAACGTGAAGCACCTAGCACAGTGTCTTCCAGGTAGTGCTCACTCAATACATGGTACCCATTATAAAACAGATTATAATCTGAAATTTGCTTGAAGAACATGAAATTAGACCAGAATGAGTTACTTGAATGATTCTTACGCTAATCACAGCCTATTATATCTACATGTCAGGACCAGAGCTTCCTCTCCAGCCTGCTGCCAAATAAGTTTGAGCCCAGGAGTGAGGGAAATGTTTCCTATGGAAAGAATTTAGAAAGGTGATGTTGGCTCCAGCAGCTCTTCATTTCCTAGGTTGAAGGGAGTTTATTCAGAGGATATTTCTTCAAAAATGGTGTTTAAGAGATCCATTTGCTAAATCATGATCGTATTCAACCTGCTATCCTGAACATTTTTCCTTGGAATCTGGGGGTATTAGATAATCTCTTGGTTTGTTCTCTAATACATCCAATAGTATTTATCATGTTGATTTTATTACTTTAAATTTCACCAGTTATTTTACAGTTTGGGGGGAGCATATCTCACTGTAATTACAATATATCTACAAATAGATATGAATTTCCCTAACATCATGGAAGGTGACGGAAAGGAAAACTATAAGGAAGTTGAATTTTATTTTTGAGTTTGACTTTCTTAGTAGTAGGAGAGATGCTGGACTTATAACTCTTAAACCAATAAAATGTGGCAACACAACTGGCCAAGTGTAGACATACAGTCAATGGCTCTCATCAGTTTTTCAGTTTCCAAACGCTAAGTCAACAAATATTTATTGGAAATTTAATAGATGCCCCCAGTAATTTCAATGTGGAAGACACTGTGCTAGATGCCAGATCACACATGTGATCTCTATTCTCATGGAACCTAATACAACATGTAAAGGTTAAGCCTTAGAGAGGAAATTCGAACAGTACCTCATCTTCTATAAATCACAGTGTTATATGAGATACTCATTCCAAGATTTTTCAAACTCAATGAGTCAGAACTCTTGGAATGAATCATTCTGGGTAGCTTTGCCTAGAACTTACTTATCTAAGCATTATCATTTAACAAGTTTATATGGAAATAATCCTAGAAACATAGGTACTTTCCTGATTTTTTATGGAAGAAAGTATTAACTATAATCGAACTTCTCCTAAGCTATTCAGTTACCATTATGGCTGTCAGTGATCATATGTATTATGGTACACAGCACAATTACGGTTCATTGAATTGGAGGAGAATTTGACCCTACAAGAAAATAAGTAGTAGAATACTGTAGTAGTCCTATAATACATATACAAAATAATGAATAGTACAAAATAAATAGAATACTATACTTGTGGCTACTTTGTGTTTTTATTGAAAGCTTTATTGAGATATAATTCATATACTTTAATCTTCACCCTTTAACATGGTTTTTAGTATCGTCACAGTGGTTTTTAGTATAGTCACAAGAGTTGTCAACTATCATGAGTATCTAAGTTCGGAACAGGTTCCTCACTCCCAAAGGAAACTTCGTAGCCACTAACAGTCACTTCCCATTCACCCTCCTCATCCCCTCTGATACTCACTAATCTGCCTTACACTTTTATGGGTTTTTCTATTATAAACATTTCATGAAAGTTGAGTGATAGAATATATGGCCTTTTTAACCTGGCTTCTTTTACTTAGTATAATATTTTCAAGGTTTATAGCATGTCAATCCTTCATTCTTTTTAGCACTGAACAATATTCCAGTGTTTCAGCACACTATATTTTGTTTATCCATTTGTCAATTGATAAATATTTGGGTTGTTTCATTCCTTCACTGTTATGAGTAGTGCTGTAGTGAATTTTTGTGTCTGAGTTTTATATAAACACATCTTTAATTCTTTTGGGTATATACTTAAAAGTATGGGATATAGCAATGTATGAAAGTTCCAATTTCTCTCCATCCTAACACTTGTTATTACAGGTCTTTTTGATTACAGCCATTCTAGTGGGTGTGAAATATCTCCTTGTTTTGATTTGAATATCCTTGATGGCCAGTAATTTTGAGAATGTTTTCATCTGCTTAATGTTCATTTGTGTTCATTTGCATGTTTTCTTTGGAGAAATGGCTATTCAAACCTTTTTAACCATTTTTAACTGAGTTATCTTTTTGTTGTTGAATTGTAAAAGTTATTTATATGTTCCTGATAAAGTCCTTCATCAGATATATTATTTTCATATATTTCCTCCATTTCATGAGTTGTCTTTTCACTTTCTTCATGGAGTCCTTTGAACCACAAAAGTTTCTAATTTAATGACATCCAAATTGTCTATATTTTCTTTTATTGCCTGTGCTCTTTGGTGTTATGTCTAAGAAACTGTTGCCTAATCCAAGGCTTTGAAGATTTACACCTGTGTTCTTCTAAGAGTTTATGCTTTTAGCTCTTCTATTTAAGTCTTTGATCCAGTTTGAGTTAATTTTTGTCCAAGGTATAAGGGAAGAGCTCACCTTCATTCTTCTGCCTGTGGATATCCAGTTGTCTCATCAGTATTTGTTGAAAATGCTATTCTTTTCCCCATTGAATTATGCTGATTTCCTTATTGAATTGGCCACTAATGAAAGGGTTCATATCTGGATTATGAATTCTGTTGCATTGATCTATATGTCCATCCTTATGACAGTAACATAATATCCTTATTAATGTAATTTGTAATTCAGGAAGTACAGTTCCCCAACTTTCTTCTTTGTCTAGATTGCTTTGGTTATTCTAGGTTTCTTCAATTTCCGTATAAATTTTAGGATCAGTTTGCCAGGTTATCCTAAAAAATATAGCTAGAATTTGGTAAAGACTGAGTTAAAATTTCAGATCAATTTGGAGAGTATTATCATTTTAACAGTATTTAGTCTTTCAATTCATGAACGTGGGATGCCTTTCCATTTCTTTAGATCTTTAATTTCTTTCAACAAAATTTTGCAGTGTTCACTGTACAATTCCTGCATGTCTTTTGGTAAATTTATCCCTGAGTATTTTAATTTTTTGATGCTTTTGTAAATGGCATTGTTTCTTCAATTTCCATATAAGTTTTAGGATCAGTTTGCCTGGTTATCCCAGCCTATAATCCAGTAATCACACTATGGTGTATTTACCCAAAGAACATGAAAACACTAATTTGAAAGGAGCTATGCACCCCTGTTTATTGCAATATTACTTACAGTAGTCAAACTATGGAAACAGCCCAAGTGTCCATCAATAGATAAGTGGAGGAAGAAGACATAGGAATATTATTCAGCCAAAAAAAACAATGAAATCTTGCCATTTGCAATAACATGGGTGGAGCTGGAGAATATAATGCTAAGTAAAATAGGTCAGTCAGAGAAAGACAAATACCATATCATTTCACTCATATGTGGTATTTAAGAAACAAATGAACAAAAGAAAAAAGAGGGCGAGACAAACCAAGAAACAGACTCTTAACTATAGAGAACAAACTGATGGTTACCAAAGGGTAGATAGGTGAGGGGATGGGTGAAATAAGTGATGGGGATTAAGGAGTGTCCTTGTTGTGATGAGTACCAGGTGGTGTATAGAAGTGTTAAATCACTATATTGTACACTTGAAACTAATATAACACTGTTAACTAACTGGAATTTTAAAACAAAAGATATGCTTTCATTTATTATACTTTTTAACTCCAGAATTTCCATTTGTTCTTATTTTCCATCTCTTCATTGATATTCTATATTTAGTGATATGTTGTTCTCATAATTTTCTTTAGTTCTTTAGCCATGATTTCCTCATGTTTTTTTACTGTATTTATAACAGCTGCTTTAAAAATCTTTGCATAGTAAGTCCAGGGTCTGGGTTTCCTCAGGGACGGTGTCTCTTGACTGCTTTTTTGCTATGTTTGAGCCATACTTCCTTGGTATTCGTGTCTCATACTTTCTTGTTGAAAGCCACATGTTTTTAATAATAGAAAATGGCAACTCTAGAAATTATTTCCCTCCCTCATCCCAGAGTTTGCTGGTGGTGGTATTCCTGTTGTTTGTTTCATAACTTTTCTGAAATAATTCTTTGAAGTCTGTATTCTTTGTGGTGTGTTGACACCAAATCTCTACACACTCAGCTTTGTTGTTAGCTAATGATTGCACTGAGATTTCCTTAAATGCCTTGAACCAGTAAATCTCTCCACCTTTGCCAAGGGGCTCTGTGTGCATGTTGGGGAATGCCTTCAGCACCCTAGCAGCTTATGTCTCTGTCTTAGCCTTCACTTCTTGTTTGTGCAGATTTTCAAGAAGTAAGTCATTAGGGATGTCTCAGTTCTCTTGGGCATCATATGAACAGCCCTGTACATGCATGTGGTTCCTTTTAGATTCCTAGAATGGATAAATCAAAGCGTTCAAAGCTCCTGTGGACTTCCCATTCTCAAGCTTTCCTGTTTAAGGATTTTTGGCTGCTCTTCTTCTTCTTCTTCTTCTTCTTCTTCTTCTTCTTCTTCTTCTTTTTTTTTTTTTTGTCACACTGTATCTGTTCCTCAGTTATCTAGTTTTAAGCACTGCTGTTCACCAGTTCTGGAAAATTCTCCAGGGGAACCAGCTATTCCCACTGAGGAAACTCCGAGTCAGGTCATATAGAGACAAGGCTTTATTTGTGGGTGGTTATCTCCAAGGACCTGTCATAAAACTAAAATAATGACATTTATTATATTATTATATATATTATTGCAATATGCCTTATTACAGTAAAGCACTGGTTTAAAAAATTAGAAAATTTGAAAAGACTATTTAATCACAGAATTTGCAACAAAAGTTTATGATAATCAAGCAAGGAAAGTCATGTACTGATGGTAAGCCAATTAAATTGTTTTTGCAACAGCCAACAAGGGTGTCCAGAGAAAATAAAGTTGTTTAATACTATTAACCTTGCAGCGAAACTAGTTGCTTGAAGAGTTGACATTGGGAACAATATCAATAGTCAATTAAAAAACAAGGCAAAATGATTTTTAGTGGTTTCCCTTGGCTCCTTGTGAGTCAACAAATGTTACTGATACTGTCTAGTTGTTGTTCATTAAGGGAGCCAATGCTGATTTGAAGTAACTGAAAAATTAGCCTCTGTGAATAGTTTGCATGGCACAACTACCTGTGAAAATGTCTTCAAAAAAGTTGAAAAAAACACTAATCCAGTACAATCTGAAGTGAAAGCTGCTAAGATGTATTACAACGGGGAGTGCTAAAAAATACATGTAGAACAGGAAAAAAAAAATCCTACTTAGACAAATTTACAAAACTTGTGAAATGCAAGGTGTGTGAATACTACTGCTATTCATTGTATTATTCATCAGTAGGTGGTTTGTGGAAAATACTTGAATTTATCAATTTGGCCAGTATTGTCAGTGGTGAATTTCGTTTGCTTTCATGGACTTCACTCTTATTAGTTCTGTGAATTTTTCTCAGAAATATAAACTGAGTATTTTGACTTACCCTATGACAAAGCAGTTCAAGAGCTTACCAGTGATTTTTTTGAGCTCTAGGTCAAGACTGAAATTTTTGTGGAGAACTGCCCTAGCTCACTATCATAGAACACTAAGTGGCTTCAAAACTTAGCATTCACTGTAGGTTTTTATAATGTTTCTTAATGAAATCAGCATAAAATTAAAAGACAAAACAGAGCTTATATGTGAAACTTATTCTGTGATAGAATCATTACAATGACAATTATCATTCTTTGAATCACAAATAATGCCATGCTTCTTTATATACTTCCTGTCATGCCGAAAGTTAAAATAAGAGATGAGACCACTATCTCCACACAAATTTGCAGTTGACAGATTTTCTGATCTCAGTTCCAGGAGTGTGTTTGGTTTTTGTTTTTGTTTTTGACCCTGAATGCAAGTGCAAAGGAAATTTGCAGTTGAGGAGTTCCCACCTAATCTTCCATTGCAAGTGATTACTCTGCCATATAATGACCTGCTAAAAGACAAATATTGAGAGAAGAGTCTAATATAATTCTATAAAATGCCTTCTAAGTGATATGCTCAATTAGAATCATGCTCACGGAGTACTATCATTATTTGGCAGTACCCATCTGTGTAAACAGACATTTTCAAATATTATATATGTTAAAACTTATTAGGGTCATCATTAACACATGAACATTTGCAATTAATTTTAAATACAGAGAACACTAACTTTGAATGCCAATTAAGGAAAATCCCTTTAAAAATGTCTTTGTTTTTATTAGCAAATCTGTAATACAAAAAAAAAAAAGCAAAACAAAAACAAAAACTCCCCCTTCTTCCTCTCCTTCTCTTCCTTCTTCTTCTTCACTATTATTTAATTGTATTTTGAATATCATCAATGAGAAATTGTGAAAATTTAATTTCTCTTTTTTATACAACTACCTGGATAATATCACTTGTGCCTCTTGGCTTGCAAAATTTAACATACATACTATCTGCCCAGCCCCTTCACAGAAAATAACTTGTTGATCCTGTTGTAGATAGAGAAGTTGATACTATCTCATCAGATGTCTGGAAATAATAGATGAAGATTAATTTTATAATTTCACCAAGGCATTAATTTTCATCACAAACTACTACCAAATGCTTTGAGTTTAAATTAAAAGGGTGTGGAAGAGCTTGGAAAAGTAGAGGTGAATAAAAAGTACCCACATAAAAAGTGAATCTTCAATTATATAATCTCAATTTTCCACTGAAACAAAAAATAATAATAATAATGTAGATTAAAGAATCAACGGGTAGAATAAAATAACCATTAAGAGACCTGAAATCTGGTGTGGTTAACATTGGACTTTTGCCCTAGCATTCTGAGTGAGAGAGGATGGGTTCCTTTCAGATGCTCTAATGGAAGAGGTTAGAAGATTTCACAGAGCAGGTAATTTCTTTATTATTTCACAGAGTGATGAGAGCTCAGACATAACTTGAAATCTATTTCCATGGAGATTTTGATATGGAGGAGAAAGAGATGATAGGAAAGCATTTGCATTCTTGCAAAATAGTCAAGAAAGTACTCATCAGGAAGGCAGATACCATTTTTACTTGTATTAAGTGTCTGTATAAGTCTATACAAATGTCAGTTTATTCTAATGTACAAAAGAGTATTTAGCTGAAACCTAGGACAATGCACTATTTTGGGTCCTCTACTTGATATACGTGGGCAGTACAGAGGGACATGCATGCACTTCTGCCTGCTGGGTGACCAGTGTGTTGGACCATGAGATGACTTGCCCCTTCTCTGAAATAGGGCAGGAAAAATCCAAGCCCAAACTCGCTTATCAGCATGCACAGTGGTTCCATAGCAGGAGACACTTAGTGGAGACATATGAAAGAATTTTATCTGGTGGTGATTTTTTAAATTACAGCAAAGTTTCCAGAAGGTTTGTGGAACCATTCTCTTTTCTCTAACCATCTCTGTCTCTCTCTTCCCTCTTTCCTCCCTTTTCCTTCCCTCCCTCTCTCTCAATGGCTGCAACTAAGTAAACAACATTGGAAAGTTCCTTCTGGAGATTAAGCAGTAGAAGTAAGAGGTAGAGCATCCAGATAAAGATTTCTTGATGCAACAGGCTTGGCTTCAGGAAATCCCGATGTGAATGTCATAGTGACACGTTAGGAGAAGTGAAGGACTTTACGTGCTGCAGAAACTGAATTTCAAGTTAGAGGTGAACAGAACAAGATGAACGTTCTACTTCTTTCCTTCTTCGTTCTCATTCATCCTTAACTTGAAGAGCTAAAGCATAGGGAACCTCTAAGTGAGAGTGCCTGTGAACTTCCTGCCTTGTTAAGGCCACCTCATCCTTCAGATCCTCTTCTGCGGCCGCCACGCATGAAAAAACCCTGATTCTTACCTTTCATCCCTAATAACAGCCTGACTTTAATCATTTCTTCTTCTCGTTAAAGAACACTAACCACAGCCTTTTTCCTCCCACCAGAGGCTCCTACTTCTAACTTTTCACCTTTAATCAAGGCACACCACTTTTAAAAAAGAGCCGTCCTATAGCCCATTGAGCAGAAGGAAAGCCCCATGTCCTGAGTGATCCCAAGTGGCCTCCCCGTCCATTATCCCCATTGCTTCTTGACAGGTCACTGGTGCTAAGTAAAATGTTCTAACACTCAGGATGCCTTTATTCAACGACCTTCCCTCTAGTGATGGCTTCCAGATGGGAGGAAATTTTAAAAGTCTGTGACCCTCAACACATCATTTGGTCCTTACAGTGTTTCCAAAAACCTGTAGTCCCCAGAAGACTGACAATCTCTCTCCATGTTGACATTCAGCAACAGGAATGTCAGAGAAACTAAGGAATGTAGAGAAGGAGACCTCACAAATAATTTCCTATTTAGAAAGAAAACCCGAAAGTATTCACGTACCCCGAAATTAGTTGTGTTTCCTCTGCACAATTTGTACCTTTCAATTTGATACCCATTCCCTGTCTCTCTCTCATACACACAGGCACACAAGCAAACACACACACGCACACAAGCACATGTATACAAGCACACACTCAAACCAGTAACACTGTGGTGGATGCTGTTTTTTCCTGTCGTAATTTCTTCTGAGGGATTATGATTATTGATAATTGCCCAGACTGAGCTTCTTACCTGGTGCCTAAGGAAATCGTTTTGGTCATGCTAATCTCTGACTCAGGCTCAATCCCATGAAACCTTAGGACATGTATCAATACAATGAAAAATTAGTTTTCAGATATTTCAAATTCCTACTTCCCACCTCCATATCCCACCACAAAGGTAAAAGTTTTTGGCCTAAAATTCTCATTTGCTTCAGTAATGTGGTTAGAATCAAAAGTATCGTAACTGACTTGATTGTTCAGTTCGTAGTCCACTGAACAGAGAAGACTATATCCCAAACTCTGTGGAAAATATTTTTCATTTAGGTCAACCTCTGTGTTTAGTATGTCATTTGATATTTAGAAGGTGTTGGGTGGTATGGGAAAGAGCACCTAAAAACACAGCTTCATGCTGAGAAGATTGGCTATGGAGCTTGTTCTCCTAAGATGTGTGGCTTGCCCCAAGCCCCAGGCTCTTCTATGCATGGCACAAACTCCAGCCTTTATTAGAGGTACCTGCTGCTTTGGGTCGTGCCTCATTTGTCTTCACATTGTAGGAAATCCCAAATGCAATACCCATAAGATATAAAGGGATTTTAAATGAGTGTCTGTCTGGGGAATGGCGAGGAAGAGGGAAACTGTCTTTTTTATCTTTCTCCTTGACCTTCTGTCTGGTAACCATTTAAATTCTGAGATGCCTACATGCATGTTTTCATAGAAAATGCTCTGCAGAAAGCTGTCAGTTTATAGTCATCAGAAATAAAGCAAAGCTTAACAGAGAGATGCTCAAATGTGCTTTCAGATGTGGGTTTATCTAATAGAAACACCATTCTGTTCTTGCCTTCACCTGGTCTGGGACCACTCTGACCTTGTGTCTCACTTCTAAGAAAGAGGGTGGAAAAAATGTCTTTGTGGAGATTTTAAATTGTAAACATTGAAAACAGAGGTCATGGATTTGATAGACTCCATCTGTAAAGCAGAATTTAAAGGCAAACAGAACACTCTATTCACAGCTGATTTGGTTTACATTAGCACACAGTTTATATTCTCCTATGAAGACTGAAATAAGATTATACTGAACACAATGATATCTTGAATTTTAATATGTCTCCTTTTCAAAATACCATTTACAGATTTTTAAAAATCATACCCACAAGCTTCACTATTAAAGTTTATAATACCACAATGATTTCTTATGCAAAGAATCAAGAGACAGGAATCAGAGGAAGGTTGGAAGGTAAAATTCTCTGTATGTCTTAAAACATGTGGGGCTCTGACCACCCAACTGTCTTTTCTTTCATTGAACATCAACCAAACCCACCTATAGACAGAGGTATGGAAGGTTTTCTGGGCATAGGGTTTCAAATGTTTTATTCTTCCTTCCCTTTTCCTCCCTGCTTAGGGCCTTTTCCCCATTCTGGTAGTAGAGTGCCCAGTCTTAGGGCTGAAAGTCTTCTGTTCCGGGAAACCGCAGGTTTGAGCACACAGTAGCAGCCATTCCCCTCCCTTCCTAAGGCTTCCCACGTGGCGACCAAGAGGACACGATGCTTTGGAGATAAGCAGCCTGCTGTCACAATGAAATATCCCACAGGATTTCAGGGCAGGTTTTCTTGCATCTTACCTGGTAGTAAAGGACTGTCAGCAGCGATATCTGGTCACACTGGAGGTTAAGGCACAGAGCCTGGTACACATTTTCCCTTCTCATGGAAAAGGAAGTGATCACAGAGACCTTTCTAACGAGGAAGGTGGACTGTGTTCTCCTCCTTCCTGAGATTCTTACATGGTTTCTTGGTCCTGAAAATTTCTCATACCTCACAGGAACCCTTTTCCATTTGCTCATACACAGGTTCCCAAGGAAATGGACTGTAAAAAATTATCCATGTTTTTAAACCTTAAGTTTCCCTCCAAGGTAAAAAAAATGCCTTGTTATGAATAAGTGGCAACCAGGTGAAACCAAGAAAAATGAAATCATAATGTGGCCATAGAGGCTCGTAATCTGAAATTTGACGATAGCATGCATGTAGTGTGTAGGGGTGTGTGTTATGTGTGCAAGACAGAGAGAGAAAGAGACAGGCACAGGATAGAGGGGAAGCACTGGTTGTACAACTTGCTCTCACATTCCCAAATTTAGGTGATTGTCTTCTTCCCAGAACTCAAAAGGTGGTAGTCAGAATTGACAATCAATTAGTATTTTCAGATTAAGTATAAACGGAATAACCTCATCACTCTACACGAAGTCATTAGAGAGAGGGCAGCTGTAGCCTGGAAGATACATCAGTGGAACAAAGGATTTTTCCTCCATTTTTGGTGGGAACTTGATCACTACCTTCAAGATATAGTTTCAGTGGATTTTTCCAAAGATTGAACCAAGAAAGGCACTGGAGCTCCTGAACATACTGACACATTCCTCCCCACTCCTTCCCAAAACTTAGCCAAGGGGACTTGTCTTTTCTATGCTAAGACTTTGAAACTTGTTACTTTCGTTTAACTCAAGTCTTGAGCAAAAAAATATATTGTTCTGCAACCAGGCCAGAAAACTCTGTCCTAGGAATTTACGAGCCACCTATGGAGTTTTAAAAAGGCTTCAAATAGAATGGTTATGTGCCAGCGTTTCCCAACACGTCCAAAAATGAGGCCTGCAAAAGAGAAAAAAAAAAAACCAAGCAACTGTCAGTGCCTTTTAAACGTTATAATAGATATTGTGAACAATGGAGGATCTCATCCTGCGGATCATCTTCAAGCATAATCTGAGTCAGGTCTGTAAGTTGGAGGAAATAATGACAGCAGACTTTTATGCTCTTGGACACTGTGCTTCCTGACCTGGCACTGAAACCGACCCCGCCTTAACATAGGATTTCCTACATGGTTTGATCTCTCTCTTTCATCAGATGCCACCGTTGGAAACGAAAGGCACATGGTTCTTCACTTACAGTTTCCTTTAAGTGATAGGATTCATACAGGATACGTTGCTATGGACATGGAAGAATAAAAGTACTCTTCAGAATGGTTCCAGAAAGCAGAGAAGAAAGAGGTTGCCTTCCTTAGCTGGGACAGTTTCAAGCTTGTACTCACAAGGCAATTGGTGTCATGCGTAAGACAGCAGCGCAGAGAAAGGCGACTAGTCGTCAGCAAAGAAAACTGGAACCCTCATTCCCGTGCTGCTCTGCACATCTACAAGGGGACTGGCTACAAAAGCTATTCTCATCCAGCACACTAGACCTGTCAGCCTCGAAAAATGGCAGTCAGAGACCTAACTCTGAGGACATTTCAGGCTTTGATGCCTCCTGGATGCTCCCAGGTAGAAGTATCCTACTTCGCTTGGGCAGGAGAAGCCTATCTTGTGACCAATGAACTCCCCCACCCTCATCCTAAACATGTCCTGCTCCTACCGTATTGCTTGCCAGTCTTTCCTACACAGAAAGTTCCCTCACCCAAGAAATTTCTGCCTGTGGCTATGATGTGGCTTTTCCTTTTTGCCCTGGATGACCTGGATGGTGTTCTGTGGCTCCTTTTTCCTCCAATGGCATCAGCGTTTATGTTCTAATCTCCATTTCCTAGTTAATAAGACTGCTAGTGCTGCACATTCCCATAGATGATTTATTATTCTCTTTAGGAAGGTATATTTCTGCAAGGATCATGTCATTTGCAAGGCATATGGCAGAAGGGAGCTATAGTTAAGGGATGGTGAAATAAGTTGCATCAGGTTTTGCTTGGCAAGGACACCAGATGGATGCTTTTATGATGAAGTGGGGCTCCTCCAGCCTTTTCTTTTATGCAGGTCTCCAACAGGTGTTTCCTCTAAGGCATATCTGTTTTCCATAACATCAGAATGAAGAAAGATGTTGTCTGTGACAGCTTGTGTACATAGATCATGCTTTTATTATGATAGAAAAGTGTACAGTGATTGATTTGGTATTCTGAGTCAAGCTAAAATGTGCTTGGGAGAAGATCATTTTCCATTTGCCAAAAGGGCATTTAATTTCCAGAGAAGGAGTCTTCATTCATTATGGGGTTGGAGGAGGGGAGGGGAAGAGGAAGAAGGAGGGGAAACGTGAAAAGACTGAAGAAAGTGACCAGTTGTCACAGACGTGGGTGCTGAGGACGGGGAGCAGGAAGCCACCTCCTTGCAGGTAACTTGGGTATATTATATCAGCAATTGAGGGACGGTGTCTAGGAAGCTACACTTGGAGAAAAAAATAGATTCTGTGTGAATGAGTAACATAGCCAGTTCTCCAGACCCTGATAAAAATCAAAAACAGATGCCGGTCTTAGCTGTGTTCCCTGGTGAGTTTCTTTAACCAGCTTGGCCTAAAGGCATCACCATGGTCCTATGTAGTACCATTAAGAGAGCCTTCATGGCTATTAGAATTAGGGGTTGGACCTGCCAAGTTAAGGATATTTAAACCACCATAAAGCATGTTAATTTGAAAGAATAAGGTAACCCATTTTGGTCAAACTGACCTTGAGGCTTACATTGCAACATCTTCTGGCCAGGTAAATGACTAGAATCCACCAAGTTTACAGGGAGGTCTTCATTGGGATTGCATCTCGGCCTTGGCCAATCTCATTAGCAATAAGCTCTTAACTTTCCAAACCCTTCTCTCATGTCAGCTTCTCTGGGTCCTCTCTCTATCCCATTACTTTAAGTATGACACTTTTTTTTTTTAAAGATTTTATTTATTTATTTAACAGAGATAGAGACAGCCAGCGAGAGAGGGAACACAAGCAGGGGGAGTGGGAGAGGAAGAAGCAGGCTCATAGTGGAGGAGCCTAATTTGGGGCTCGAACCCAGAACGCTGGGATCACGCCCCAAGCCGAAGGCAGACGCTTAACCGCTGTGCCACCCAGGAGCCCCTAAGTCTGACACTTTTAAGCTGACAATCTTAAATTCCTTTGTCTGAAAAAATTATGACTTAAGATAGTAATTTAGAAACTGACTCAGTTAAAGAGATCAGAATTGCTTGATATTATCTTAGAGTCTGAGACTTTGGGCCAGGTGTTGAATAACAAGCTGTATTAATTCACAGAAAGAAAAAAAAAACCTCACCCTGTAGCACAGAGCACAATATGTTGTATTTTCCCCAGGAAGTATAGTAAAATCTCGCAGAAGAGTGCTGTCATAACATACTGATTACCACAGCTGAACGTACAGTGTGACATTGTACAGTATGTCCCAAAAGATGTTTCAAGAGATAGTAACACATATCTTTAAATAAATAAATGAATAAGTAAATGGTAAATGTGTGTGGTCAAATAAGTGTGTAAAACACTGGATTATACAAACCTTAAAGGAGTTCTTTTTTTTTTTTTAAAGATTTTATTTATTTATTCAACAGAGATAGAGACAGCCAGCGAGAGAGGGAACATAAGCAGGGGGAGTGGGAGAGGAAGAAGCAGGCTCATAGCAGAAGAGCCTGATGTGGGGCTCGATCCCAGAATGCCAGGATCACGCCCTGAGCCGAAGGCAGACGCTTAACCGCTGTGCCACCCAGGCGCCCCTAAAGGAGTTCTTTTTTGTACGACTTTTCTGAACTTGTTGTAACACTAAAATGCAATGTGAATCTCAAAGAGGGGACATTTTTCTCAAACTTTATTTGACTACAAAAAACATTTCCTCACTGCTTCTCCAGTTACTAATATTTCATGCAACGTGTTTTTTAGAATAGGCATTTCTGTGACAATAGGATGGATGGATGTTGTGGTAACAACCATGACATCTCAGTGACTTAGCACAACAAAGGTGCCTTTCTTTTTCATGTTACATGTCTGACACAGGTCACTGAGGCCAGGGCACTCTGCTGTACGTAGGCACTCATGTTCTCAGGCTGGTCATCACTACAGCAGGTCAGGAGTGAACCTGGAGAGTCACACGGGAGCTTGTCCCTACATCAGCCATAACTTCTACCATCTCAATGGTCAGAACTAGTCATGTGGCCCCATCTGGCTGCCCATCTGCTAAAGAAGGAAAGGAAAATTGGATCTTCTGAGCATCAGTAATCTCAACCTCAGCATTCTATTCAAATTCCAGCTTTACCATTTGTTAGCTCTTTGACTTTTATCCATAAAACAAGGAGTGGTCTTTAAAGTCTGGTAGAGACGGAAACGGTCACTAATACTTCAGTCACTTCCCATGTTCCTCAACCCCCGTAAAGTTAGCAGGAGGCATGTGACTAGTTTTGGTCAATGAAATGTGATCAGAAATGTGTGTCACGTTGGGCCATGGCAGTTAAAAGCCCAGGCTTGCTTCTCCAGTCCCTTTCTCTTCCCTTGCCTTAATGCAGGAGGAGACGTATTCTGGGTGTGTGACTCTAAGATGGTACGGCCTCTGGACCCCTCAGGCTCTGAGTGGCTGTGTGTGGGAGCACAGGAACCTGTTCACCTGAGGAATATATGTAGTGTGAGTGAGAACCTGTGTTACGTTCAGCCCCTGGAATTTTGAGGTTGTTTCTGCAGACTAAGCCTTGATTCTCCTGACTCAAATAGGTCCAGACTCTACACTTTCTGTGCTTCTAGAAGGGTTTCCTCTCTTCTCGATCAAGGAAATATGCATTCCTTCAGATACGATGGGATTTTTTCCAAGATCATCTAACCCTTTGGGTGGTTGAATATATTCTATTACACAACTAGCATTGTACCCAACTGCAGTGTGGGGTGATCACGTGGGGGGCTTTGCTAAGACTTAAACCAAGATTAGAGCAGAGTTTAGTCAAATGCAGGCCAGTGACGGAAGCTGTAAAGACTACAAAACGCATGTAATAAGGAAGGATGTTTCAACAGGGATTCATACAAAAAGATAGGGAAAGGAGAGGGGAGGAAAACAAGCCAAGGAGAGAGATACCATTCATGACTGAATCTCACAGCCTTTTAAATTCTATCTTCAGGTGCCCAAAACACCTCCCATGATTTCTCCCAAGCAATAGCAGCATCACCAAAGTAGCAAAATCAAGAGCAAAAATAACTACCTTCAAGGCACATGTAAGGTAAAAGGAGAGCTTGATAGGTCTGCTAAATGCACACGCACATACACACATGTGCACACACACACACAAAGTGCTCAGTATGTCTTCAGCTATGATATGCCCTGGACATTCAGCTCTTGGTGTCTTTCAGACATGAATCTTTATTCTGGAGTCTCACAGACCCAAGATTGTTCTCCTTATGTTATTCTGCGCTTTGGGCTCAAGGTTCTAGTGAGTTCGACATCTTGGCTTTGTTACACCAGTGCCGCAGATGTTCTCAGCTAACTCTCCATTCTCCCTACTTAGGACTTTTCTGTATGAAACAGAACAAGATTCTGACCAGCTTGATAGCAGCGGCATGTTTCACTGGTGCAAAGCAATCCCTCTGGACAGTGTGATTCTGGTAGGTGATCCTGTACCAAATCTCAAGTAAGATGAAGCTGCATCTGGGATAATTAACGTCCTTGCACTGGTTACAAGCACCTGCCATTTCTCTTCGTAAACTGTGAATTTCAAAGGAAAACCACATTCCTCACCAGCCTGCATGGTATGCAGGGTAACAGATGTGGCATTTGACAAAGACCATGTAGGTAATATGCTGGGATTTGAAACAATTAGATCAGATTGTTCCTTCTTCCCCCCTTTCACAGTTTAGCTGAGTCAGTTATTTAGAATAATGTTCTCCTGACACATTGCTGTTTTGCTAGTAAATCTAATTAATTTAAATGCACCAGGGAAACCATTTACAAGAACTCTGAAGCCTTTCTTTTTTTTTTTTTAAGTAAATATTTTCCTAACTATTGGTTTTACAGTTTGGATTTTCTATAGTGGTTTCTCTTCAAGCTGGCTGTACTTATACTTAACACATTAGTCAAGAATGTATACCCTGGATGCACAACATAGGTGAATCCTAATAGATATTAGAATACTGTCTCTATCTTTGTTCTCTCAAGGAAACAAACTAACTCAATTTACTGAAATGCCAGCAACTAAAATGTAAAAAGTCTGTATCCTGACCCAGGCTTTGACACCTGATTTCCAGGTCCCCATCTATTCTCATTTTCCAGGGTTAGCAACTCAAGCATAATCTCACTGGTTTACCTTGCAAGCAGTAGTTCGTAAATATAATCAAAGTGATTGTTGTATGAACCCTATATAATTTTTTCAACTCTGACTAATTGATAATTATATTTTTTTCTTGCTTTCCAAAAGTAGTTCCGTTCCTTTTTTTTTTTTTCTGTTAAACACATACACACATAGTCCTTGTGTCTTGGTACCAGTGTCCTGAAAGAATATGTCCCAATTTTTGTAAAAGCATGATCAGTCATTTGATCAGAAGCATAAAATTGTCAGAGCTGTCATATCAACTAGAAAACTATTAGGGTTGCTGCTGAAATTCACCACTTTAGCAATTATGTCTTCTCCTAAACTAAGCAAAATAAATTCCATTGAGCAGGAAGCTAAACATGTTTTCAGTGGGAGGGAAATCTTTAGAAAGGTTGAGAAGTTGATTGTAGATGGAGGCGTCCAAGAGACCAAGAAATAGAAATAGCAGATGTTTTATTATACTATATTTCTTAAGCACACGGACAGGTTGCTGTGATCGATATCTCCTTTATGTCACTTGATGTGGAATGTAGTTCAGAACACCAGCTGAGTCTTTTGATACGTTTAGAAGGGCTTCTAGTTTAAGAAATTCTAAGGGTTTTGAAACTTGTGACCATAGAGGGAAAATGTCCATATTGCAGAATTCAGGGAGGCTTTGAATTTGGTTTCATTTGCAGAAGGGTCAAGTGGAAGTGCTTGATTTAAGTTACTTTGAACAAACACTGCATCCTCCCCTCCCTCCAAAAGCCACCGTCTTTCTCAATTGGGAGACAGTTTCGTGCCACAGTTTCTTGGACAAATTGCGTCTCTGGCTGTGCCCATTAATGCACTCTGCCATGTATCTTGTTTCTAATTGTTTAGTTCTACTCAGAAGAGCAATCGTTGGACTTCAGGCATGTTACATTAAATACCGTTAGAGGCTTCATTATTCAAGTTAAAACTAATCGGATTAGCTAGAGACAATTATTTAATAGATTTGGTTAAGATTCACATCACTCTCCAGACAAGTAGCTTTATTTCCCCTTACAGGGCAATTCCCTTTGAAAAGGGAGTATTTCCTAGTATATGCTAATTTGACAAACTAATTGTGGAGATGTCAGATGTTACTTATTTATCTTGTTAGATTTTATCACCCTCTGTTTCACAGAAGCTTGTCATTTAACCCTGCTAAAGATGGCATAGGGCAGGATGATGTATCCATTTGAAGTATTCTGAGTCTTCGTGTGCTGAGGAATATAGACCACACTCGTGTATGAAGTGCTTCTACATGCATTTAACCTGTTCTCTACCAGCTTCCAAGAGTCCTCCTCTGAAACTCTAGGAATTCAATAAGATTCAGCGTTGATTAACAGGCATTGAACAACAGCTAATGAGTACTTTCAATATATTATTTCATTTCAACAGAATTATCTTTTATTTTTTAAACCATTCAAACTTAAAGAAATTGAGGGTCAGAGGGTAGGCTAGCTTGTTCACAGTCATCCAGCAGAATACAGAATCAGGTCTTCCTCCAGATCCAGTGCTCTTTCTATCCCGTCCAGAGCCACGAGAGAACACACTGACTCATTCCTTGGAAGAAATCAGACAAAGGCTTGCAATGAGTTTCCTACAGGAATATCATCTCTCTCTCTCCCTTTTTTTTCTTTAAGTTACATTTATCACTCTTGAAAGTCTCTGTGAATGTGGGGGAAAGCTCATCTAAATATTTTTCATGTATATGATTACTTTCAACTTGGAGATATAGAGGAAATATTAATAATCGGTGATGCTGATGGTAGTATGTGACATGTTCGAATGTTTGGGTTCAAATGGCATTTTTGTGACCTTTTCATTTCTTTTCTGCACTTTGCATAGTGAATTTCCTCAACTCTAAAAAGCATCTGTTAAATGAGTTTGGTATGTTAGGTTGAACCATATGAAGTTACCAATATTCAACCATTTTTGACCCATAAAAAGGCAATTTCATATGTTCCAAATTAATAGGTATTTTTATATGTATGAAAATCCACCGAAAACTGCACCATGTTGTACAACTTGATGTGATTTTCAGGACTCACTAGAAGGCATAAATTTATCAATGGAATTTGTAACATTTTAGTTTTTCATTGAGTCTTACTATAGCACAAACAAGGCCAAAACCATGTAATGAAAGTAAAAGATGGTTGGTTTTGCGGTTTCACACCTTGAGGAATGATACTGATCTGAGTTTTAAGTGATGCACTCCATGCTAATAAAAGACTAAAAAGTGGAGTAAGAAGGAACTCCACAGAAAGATAAAAAGTATAATTGCCTCATGGTAGGTAAATTCCATTTTATGAGCAGTTTGCAGAATTTCATTACCCTTATGAAAGTCCTCCTATGGATGTACCTGGAAGAGTGGGGATGAGGGGACAGAGCCCTCTTTGAGAGACTCTCAGCTTGTTTTTAAAACTGACCAGACTCTGGCATGCTTATGCTTAGAAACGAATGGACAAGTCAAAACATGAGTTTCGGAACCATGTAGTAGCATGTGTCTTTGGAGATGCGACCTCAACACTGATGGGGCTTCGGAATTTTGTAATGCCCCTGAGAGCGAGCAACTATACAAGGCCAGAGTTGAAGGACATTGTGTTCATTGGGTCTCTGGATTACCTGAAGAGAGAATGGCTATTTCTCCGGAATTTTCCCCAGATATACATTCTACCCGTAAGTGTCACATTATAGATAGTGAATATTTATAATGATAGAAACACTAATGGTACTAGAATTAATAATAATAGAACAGTAACTTGTAGTTATGTAGTGCTTACTGGTATCAAAAATTGTTCTAAGCATTTAACATATATTAACTCATTTAACCCTCAAAATAATTCTATGGGGTAGATTTTAAAGGTGTTGAACTTTGGGCGTGCAGAGAGAGTAGGTAACCTGTCCAAGTTTACACAGCAGGTACGTAGCAGAACAAGGATTTAAATCTAGACATTGTGGCTTCTGAGTTTATGCCCAAGAGCCACTACATTTTATGTTTTATGTTTACAATCATATTTTATGGTCTTTAATATAGATAAGATTTTCTCCTTATTTCTGAATCTGATTCTGACTTAATGTTCACAGCTAAACTGGTACTAGCTAGCCTTTGTGCTCTGACTTTCTCATCTTTTCTGAAGACACATCTTTTATGGAACACATAATGCCACATGGTCCTTGATAGATGTATGAGAAGGATGAATTATGTTTACATTTCTGAGGAATGGATCCATTATGCATATGGGGCATTTTAGTTGTAATTGTATTTTCTCTGAACCTTTATATACCTATATGCCATTGTATGCCACTATTACCCTGGATTTTAAAAAAGTATGTACAGTGTGAAATGCACCCAAAGCATGTAATTTTTTCATGAAATAATGCTGGCAATGTGTAATATTGTTCAAATTTCAAAAATGGTTCTCACAAGGAGCAAATTTCATTTGCTTTTTTAAAAAGCTACCATAAAGTTCTCTGCACTGTATCCTTCTCTAGGCCATAGAAAGGAAAACAGGGAAAGGACCAGAAATATCTAGGTCCAGCTAGTGTTAGAATGATTGGTTTTCAAATCTAAGCTACCTGAAGGCAGGACAAGATCTATCCCTATTTCTCCATCAAATTGGGAACGAAGCAACCACCACTATGCTAGTTAAGCCAGAGGTGTAGGAAAGGTCAGCAGCATACAAAATTGTGGGGATGAAAAATTTGCCTTTAGACCCATAACTTACCCTTTCTCTGAATGTTTCTTTCTACCCCTACTGTTATCCCTACTTTACTTCTACCACTTGAATCATCTGAATGGATGTAAACTCCTCCCTCTGCACCCTCCTTTGGCTCATCCAGACTTGGTCTCAGGAAAGGGTCTGTGAAATTTAGTCACACTAAGATATTAATGATCAATGAGTCTACATGTGTTCAGATATCAGGAAACTAAGTCTTAAAACCAAGTCAGTGAAGGCTGGAGAGGCTTTGCCTCAAAAATTGCATCACCCACAAAGAGCTATCACCACGAACCATGCCATAAAATTCCTCCATCTGAGAAGTCCCTCCTCTACTGGGTTTTTTCTCATTAGGGCAGCCAACCTAGAGGAATGTTGCATGTGTGCTGTTTTATCCTCCTCATCCAAGGCATCAAGCAACCCTGCTTTGGTAGACACAGAGACCATCATGGCCACACTCAACATTGGATCACTGAGGATTAGCTGCTCTGCCCAGACACCTGAAGAATCACGTAAGAACAACTTCCTGATAGAAGGAGGTTAGAGAGAATGGAATAAGAGAATTAACTCCTCTCTGAAGTGCTTTGATCATGGGGAGGAGGAGAGGTTGGATCAGATATCCTCAAAGACCCCTCCCAACTATGAGAGTCCTATAAAAGAAGTATCAGAGAGTTAAGTCCTTGGTAATCCTAAGTCAAATGAAAAACTATTTCTATCTTCTAAATGGAATGCATGTAACACTGTTTTCCCATTTTAAGAAAAATCACTGTATTTTTAGTGCTGTTTTTTTATTAACTAAATATTAGTTAAGATAGAAATTGGCATATTATTATAATTAATAATATTTAGTAGTAGTAGTATCAATTCTCATTGGATCTTAGAGATGTTCAACTACTGTTCCTAGTTTTATGTTTGAGAGAATGAAGTATAATTCTCTTTTACTCTTTTAAGATGCTTTCAATTTATGAACTTTAGAAGACTATCTCTATGGTCTCTTCCAACTTCCATAGACTAAAAATGTCATATTAAAGCTTCAGATTGGAAAGAGATGGTGAGAAGCAGGATCTATTCAGGATGGAGATCAGGTCTTTTCCCCTTCTGTATTCCTCTTAGTGCCTAGTACAATTATGGTCACTTAAATGCTTACCACATACCTAATGAACTGAAGCAAATGAGCCAGTAAGCCACACATTTCACTGTACCCAAGTGTTTGAGGTAAATTCCCACTAAAAATTGTGGTTTCCCTTCTCCCCCCAGATAGGAAAAGACTTATACATTAATCTATTTCTAAAATTGACTACTAGACATTCAACCTAATGTGAAAGTACTATTAGTGGAGAATTTTCTGTATCTAAAACAGATTTTCAACTCAAAAAATAAAAGTAAATCATCATTGGGGTCCCCTCAATCCAGCCATTTCCCTTGGGGGTGTCAATCCTCAGGATCAGGAACTCAGTCCTCTGGCCGTGCAGCCGCTGAGCACAGCTGTTCCACTGTGCATGGAACTTGGAGTGGTCAGACATCACAGGAATTGCAAGGCCTTCATGATTATGGTTGTGAATAAAAATGTGCGTGGATCAAATTAGGAAACCAAAAGAACTCTAACTCCTAGGCCACTGTTGCTAGGTAAGAAAATAGAAGGATCTTGGGCCAAAAGAGTGAGTGAGTAATCTAGCCTAATCTTTGGTAGGTGAACTGAACCAGCTTCTCGAGACACCCTTCCTAAGCAACGAAAGCCCTTTTGCCACCCAGAGTTTCAGGGTGTTTTGCAAAGCAGACTAATAACAAAGCACTTTATGAATAGCAGATTGTCATGAAAATCCAGACTAAGGAGGTATGAGCCATATCACTGCTGAGCAAATCTAAAAATGATGTGTTCTGCACATAAATCCTTAGCTTAGCAGTTAGCACTCAGATCTACACAACATATGTGTGTGAGTAGGTGTGTGTGTAAGTCCACCATGCCTACATCTTTCTATGATTGGACAGAGAAGAAGTATTCACTTTAAAGTCAATACCATCAATATACAAATGAAAATGCTCACATAACATAACCCTGGGGTAAACTGACATTGGCCATCTAGTTAATCATTTGGGTGACTTGTCCTTCCTATTGTTAGTTTTACTTAAGTTTCACATCTCATATAGGCTAGAAAGATAGAAACCTGTGAATTTAATTCTGGTTTCCTTTATATCTAGTAATTTTAATCCTTTCATTTATTTATTAATTCAACAAAACAATGTTGTACTTGTATCATGTGCCATGTATTCTTATTATAGGTTGAAAGGTTTCCCTGAAAGGAGAAAGATGAACTGGTAGAAGAAGGTAAAGGGGGGGGGGAGAAAGAATTGGAAAGGAAGCAGAAGAAAATGAAGGAATATCAAAGTATTTCAATCATTATGAAGTATGAGTAGGTGCTTTCCCCAAAGATAAAAGTGAAAGTTTAGAGAAAAATGTATTGTGTAGGCCTTGCACCATTTCTTTTATGGATATCATCACACCCATTTGTGTAACCAGGAAACGCAGATCTAGTCAGGCTCTACTGCACCACCTGACAAAAGGCATAGAGTCTGCTTCCCTGGCTCCATAGCATCAGTGAAGTCACATTATGAACTCATGAAGAGCAAAGGATCATTACTCAAAAATTTCATCAATTACTCTGGCATTGTAGGAATCTACCTGGAGTTTATATATAGAAATTCCCAATCCTCAGACAGCCTGTTTGGTTCTCTTAACCATTCTTCCCATTTCATGTTAATACTCCTCTTGTACCATCCTTAAGAAGTGGCAGTGGGAATACATGCTTCCTAAGAACTGACAGTATAAAGGATTGTGCAATTCTGCTAAGAGGCAGAAAACATCTTGCATGCTGAGCGCCAACCTAAGACTAGCCAATGGGCAGTTCGCTTTCCTTTCCTCTAGGACAGTGGTTATCAACCAGGGACAATTTTGCCCTCAGAGGTCATCTGACAATGTCTGGAGACAGTTTTGGTTATCACAACTTGAGGGGATGCTATTGGCAGCTAATCAGTAGAGGTCAGAGATGTTGGTAGACATCCTACAGTGCACAGGACAGCCCCACATAGTTTCAAACAAACAAACAAACAAACTTTTGGGCCCCAAATGTTAATAGTACCAAGATCGGAAACCTTGCCCTTGCATATCTGGTAAGACCTTTGTGGGATCAGTGGGCTTTCCCACATCTTCAGTCACGATAAACTTATATATGAAGGCCAACTTGGACCACCAAGGCTATTCCATACAGTGATTCACCAAGAGATGTTGTGGGTTGGGGACAGCAGAGTGAGGACTCTCTGAAAGATCTGTAAGAATGCCAGCCCTCCTGGACATTTCCATGGGAAACTTTAGGTTTTCCAGTGACGCTCTAATTGCTGCCCTGTCACGTCACAGGAAGAACAGGTTGGCAAACCTAGGTACTGAACTAAATAATCTGTGGCATAATCTAAACATATAACGGTAATTAAGTCTGACAACTTAATATGCTACTGAAATTTAAATGTACAGTAGTAATCTACAATTAAGCAATCTTTTGTAATAACACCCTGCCAGACTGGAAGATTTCAGGTATAATACTATGTACTATTAGGTAGCAAAAATATTGACATTAGTAAAATATACCCAGGCTGTGATCTGTCACATATTCAAATTAACCATTGCTCTACAAGACAAGATAGAATTAAGGCAGAAATTCAGTTGCCATCCTTCAGCTGCTGTCCAAAGCCGTTATTTCAAGTGTTATATATGTGTCTGCCCCCAATAAGAACATTTGAGATCAAAGTAATATGACTATATATACTGAATTCACAGATTTGATATGACTCTAGTAAAATTCTGATCTGTCTGTAGTTTCTACTGCTCACAGCAGCCAGAAGGATCTTTGATAAATATTTAGTAGATAATGTCAGTTCCCTACTTCAAACCTTATAACGTGACCCATTACAATTATAGGAAAATCACATTGGGGTCTTGCAGGCCAGTAGGGAGTTTGAATTTTCTCCTACTTCATCCTGTTTATACTGGTTCTTTCCTTCCTTGGATCCCTTATCCCATTCCCTCTGCCTGGGTAGCTCTTCAGCCCCCAGGACTCCATTCCAACAACAGAGAGGATTCTCTTCAGACCCTATCTAAAGTCACCTTCCCTCATCAGTCATTGGCCCCTAAAAGTTAGGTTTTTCCACAGTACTTATCACTGTCTGAAAATATTTCATATTTGCATCACATAGACTGCCACTGGGACAGGGACTCTTCACAGTCCTAGCATGGAAAAGACTTTCTTTAAATATTGGCAGAAGGAAGAAAGAAGGAAAGATGCATAGAGCAGAGAAAGCATCTTACACAGTTCTGAGAATAAAGTAAATCTTAGTTCCCCCAATCTTCCTGCATTATGGAAATCCCAGAGACTTTTTTTAGGAAAAACAGTTGGACGGTATTCAGATCTTATTACAAATAAGATTTACCGATGAGTTAGGATATCTGATCTCTAGCCGTGATATAGCCTTCCTCTTAAATAGCTGTCTGAACAAGGTTAGCCCTCTGGTCTTCCACCTCCCAACCTGAAGTTGGAAGGTTTACTAAATTCCTAAGGCCCTTGCCAGTTCTAACTATAAACCAAATATGTTGGGACCTTCCTGTGGAGCATGAGGTTTTACCCCGAATCCACCTTGTAGCATGACTCCGAATTTAAGCAGCTCTCAGAAATATATTCAGCTCTACTCTGCATTAACAAGAAGTGCCTCTTTTACTGAACATCTTGGGGAGAGGGAGAAGCTGGTAAATATTGTAATATATAGCATTCCCTCTGAAAAAAAAATCTCCTTCTGGGTCATTTCTTTTCCCCTGTCCCCTTCTCAGCAGCCCTCCTGTTGCCTGTCAGCCTATCTTACCACCACTGTCATCTCCATTCACTCGCAATCTCACTCCGTCCCCTCCCATGTGCCTGGCTCAGTAAACAGCAAAGTGTCTTCCAGGACAGCAGGGAATTTTAATTATAAGTAGAATTTTTGCCTTTCACAGTAGTGTGTCCATGTTACACAGCATTCTCAGAAATGTTCAAGAAAGGTAACCAACAGGTTTAAGGCATCACTTCTGAAGAGATCATTATGTGTATGTTTCTTTTTTAAGTGGACCCCAGCTCCCCATTTCTCTCTTCCCTTTTCATTCTTTACATTTTTTTAGTTTAGCCTAGAGACCAAAACTCTGGTGTTTTGCCTGCTTTTGAACCTGTCCATGGTTCCCTGCATGATAGCACTGTGTTTCAGGCTGGTGCTAGACATTGCTATCTTGTGGAGTCGAGGCTCACAGAGGAAAGTGAAGGGCTTTACCTCCTCACGCAGGAGGGCATGCTGTCTGTAAACTGAAAGCAAAGCTCAGAGGCTCCAAGTGACACCCTGCCCATCTTTAAGGAACTCCTAAAGCATTCAGGATTAGAGGCAGGCCAACCAGGGGTGGGAGGCAGCCAATTCTGTAGAAGAAGAAAGAAGACATGAGCAGTGCTTCATGTGCACCTGAATACCCAGAGAACATTTCCAAGAGGCCAAGAGCACTAGGAGTCAGAAACCAGTTGTAATGCCTCCAGAAGCACTGGTGGAACAGCCCCTCCCCCCCATTTATTCATGGTTTCCTGAAAATTCTGCAAACAAACGGATGTGGATTCACGCACTGCTTGCCTGTGACATCACCCAGCACTGCCACTCCACAGAGAATAATCATATTTTACTAATGTGGTCAATAAGCAACCACTGGCTGAGTTTTGCCTTTTTTATAGTTCACTTGAAGTGCCATTTAAAACACACACACACACACACACACACACACATACACACAAACACACACATACACACAAACCACTTCTCAAACAGAGATGCTGAGGAGGCCCCAATTTTTCCCCTAAATATAGAAAAAAACAAGGATTTGGACATGAGAGTAACTTTGTTAAGATGAAGCCCCAAGGGCTATATGCACCCCAATGTTCATAGCAGCACTATCCACGATAGCTAAATTGTGGAAGGAGCCAAGATGCCCTTCAACAGACGAATGGAAGATGTGGTCCATATATTCAATGGAATATTTCTCAGCCATCAGGAAAAACGACTACCCAACATTTGTAGCAACGTGGACGGGACTGGAGGAGATTATGCTAAGTGAAATAAGTCAAGCAGAGAAAGACAATTATCATATGGTTTCACTCATTTATGGAACATAAGAAATAGCAGGGAGATTGGTAGGAGAAGGAAGGGAAGAATGAAGGGGGGGTAAACAGAGGGGCAATGAACCACGAGAGACTATGGACTCTGGGAAACAAACTGAGGGCTTCAGAGGGGAGGGGTATGGGGGACTGGGACAGACCGGTGATGGGTATTAAGGAGGGCACGTATTGCATGGTGCACTGGGTGTTATATGCAAGTAATGAATCATGGAACTTTACATCAAAAACTAGGGATGTACTGTATGGTGACTAACATAATAAAAAATTATTATTAATAAAAAATTTTTTTAAAAGATGAAGCACCAATTTACATGGTGTGCTTCTCCACCCTTGCCAAGTTTTGTAAGCCGTCTTTCTTCTTTGTTGTTGTCTGTGTCCACAGAAATTACTTCAGAGTACATCAGATTTTCTGAGAAAACAAAATACCGAAGAATCCCCATCCTCACCGAACTGAGTGAGTTGTGTTTCAAGGACAAAATGCAAAGGAAAAATCTTTGTCATCCATAATTGATGTCCTAAGATTCCTTTTAAAATCCACAGTCAAAGGACTGAGGAATCAGAATGGGGCCCAGAAAAACGTTAAGTGTTTGACCGGACATTACATTGGGTTTTTATCTCACTGGTGACATCATCAAGCAGAGCCTGGTATATCTGGGTGTCAGGGTGCAGGAATAACATCTGCCTCTTCCTCTTGTTCAGTTATCAGGAAAGGGAGACCAAGAACTGGCTCAGTCTTGTTTGGAGGAAATCTGTGGGAGGGGCCATGAGTTTGAGGACCGCTAGGAAGGATCTCACTATACTCATTTAGCTACCTATCATGGGACTTTAAATCAGGCAGCTTCCTTTCCTGTAGTGCTACCAGGGCTGGGATTAGGGTGACACAAATGAGGCACTCGGGATTCATATGTTAAGGAGGCATTCACTCCTGGGGTCCTTAAATTTTCTGTCTGAGGTGTCTCCCTTGTGTCATCTTAATCCTGGCCCTGAGTGGTGCTCTTCTAAAATGGAAACACATCAGAACAAGCTGTTATCTCTCACTAACACCTTAACGGAAAATGCACACATATGAGACTTTCCTAGATGTGAGGAGCTCTGAAGAAAGAAGGGTGCTGAAGGCATGGAGGGTGCCTGTGTGCATTTGGGGATATGTTTGGGAGGCAACAGGGGACACACTGGGATTTAATAATGACAATAATTGATGAGAAAAGGGGAAGATACGAAAGAGGGGAATGGAGGGGATTAGAACCTGAAGCTGTCAACCACAGTTTTTATTTGCATTTTATTTTTATTTTTATTTTTCTGTCCTTTTGAACCATGTTTAACCCAAGGTGTATATACACTGAGGACGTTGATTAGAAGACTGTGATGTAAGTTGGAGTGGTCAGGAGGGGACCAGCCAGCTTCTCACTGGCCCCAAAGTACATCTGGTCACTCTCCAGGGACTCAGAGCTTGGTTCAACTAAAGACTTGCTGGCACCAGGCAGCCCTTGTCAAATTAGTCTAACAAATCATCTGTCAGTTCACTCAATTTTTTGTTCTTTGGCTGGCTGGAAAGGGTCACGATGACATGAGAACTGCAAATCTGACTGCCAGCACTTTGGTACAGAATGTAACGTGGCATGCAGGAAAATGTCTAGGAAAGTGGAAGCCAATAGTTTAAGATGACACAGCAAGATTTGGACAAGGGCTCCTGGGGTATGTGAGCATGTTGTGGGTTGGCAATGCAAGGAGAAAAAAATACATGTGCATAAAAAATGTGGGTTGATATTATCATACATTTCTCACCTTTTATAAAAACATAGAGTAATTTAAAGAATTAAAGAATAATCCAATCTTAGTTAAGAATGTATTCTGCATCGTATGCCCAGTAGATTTGGTTTGATCTGTAATATGACTGTCAAGAACTGTGAAGGATGAAAGTAAGACCTTATGCTACTTGCAAACCAACAAGGTAACCTGCCACAGTTTCATGGACACTGGCAGAAGACATAAGACCACTGGGTCAGAGATAAAGAACAGTTTATTACTCAAAGCAATGGCCATAGCCAGAGTATCATCAATTTTGTGTTGCTTGCCCAAGACCTTCTTCCCACAGGGTGATGTGAGAAGGGCCAAATGATACCTGTACCCACCATGGATTACTTTATAGGAGAAGAACTGTGGGCTTCAGGAACCAGAATCTTTTATAATGGGCAGTAAGCATGATTCCCTTTGCTCTGGTGGGAGATATTATCTCTATATTCCAATGCTATTTTCTACTTAAACATTTTTGAAACAATAGTCTTAGAACAAAGGCAGTCAGCGCTTCTGTTTGTACTCCCAACAGTGACCAGTTGCATTCCCATCAGAGGCTTCCTGCAGGGATCTGAGTTGCAGCCTGGGGCAAGTAGAGACATGCAAATGGTTACTTTGGCTAGTGCTACATGAGCCCCAGTTAGGAGGATTCTCTAAGCCCAGCTACTCAGAGTTCATTTATCAGCAGCATCTGGAAGCTTGCTGGACTCCTAGAATTCCATTGTCACCCCTAGACCCAGTGAATCAGAATCTGTGTTATAACAAAATCCCCAGGAGATTCATATGCACATTAAATTTTGAGAGGTACTGCTTTAACTTATTCTGGACCTAGATAACTCTAAAAGCCCAAGTAAATACCAGGGTATCTATGGCATAGTGTTATGAAAAATGTCTGTAACTGGAGTGATCAGATGTTCCCATTTATACCTGTTTTCCCAGTGCAGTTATTGAGAATATCCCCTTTTACTTCCAAAAGTGTCCTGGTTTGAAAGATAAATTATATAAAGGTAACGTTAGAGACAGTTGTTTGGAGGAGCTGGGCTGGGGGTGCAAGAATATATCCTTGATGATGAAGGTACCCAAAAAGGATACACATGTGTTTAGGGGGGGAAGATACTTGGGGGGGGAAAAAGGATAGATGATAGATAGATAGATAGATAGATAGATAGATAGATAGATAGATAGATAGATAATAGATAGATAGATAGATGATTGATAGATAGATAATAGATAGATAGATAGATAGATAGATAGATAGATAGATAGATAGATAGATAGACAGACTGAAGTAAGGGGAGATCCCACATTGACCCCAGGGTAGACATCTAATTCTTCGTTCAGTGATCACCCCTTGGCCTTCTTTGCATAGCAGTCTTATATTCTTAAGTTTGTCTGCCTCTCTTTCCTTTTTTCTTCTTTTGCCTTGCAGAAAACCCTTCTAATATTCACTATATTGAACAGCTGAGTGGCCTGGATGAAACCGTCTCAGGAACAAGCCTGCATCTCAGCACGTCCTTTTCCACAGGCACTGTCTTTTCTGGCAACTTCTTGGATTCCCTCCTGGCTACAGTAAGTGCAGCTAAGTGCAGCTTGCAGAGGGGAAAAAGGATGGTTCAAGCTGTGGGAAATGATGAGAATGCCTCACAATTCAGAGTTCTCTTTGATTTTCTAAAAAAGCTTGTTCACATACATTATTTCATCTTTTTTCACAACTACTTGGAAAGGGAAGCCAGATTCACACTTTCAAGATTAAAAACGTGTCTGGCCCTTAGAACCAGAACACTTGGTACCAGGAGGAGTGAGCACATAAAAAGCAAGGTGCCTACATTTTAGCTTCAAGTGCATGTTGGCAGACCAAACTCTGGTTTCAGAGCTTAGAAGACACTGCTTTCTCCTCTAAATATCCGAAACGTCTTATGCAGAAATCAGCCATAAGGGGACACAGGGACCAAGGAAATCTTTGGCCTTTGGTAGTATGAGCTTTGTTCAGAGCTAAGTCAACCCTCCCTCTAGGCTGTCCCGCTCCTGGGGTGTGTTTTTGAGTACGTGGTTGCTCTTCAGCTCTCAGCTCCTCTTTAGCCTCTGAGCAGGTCCCTTGCCTAGACTATGGTATTTCCGTAAGAAGAGCTAATTCACTGCATAAATACCTACTCTGCGCAGGGCACACTGTTCTATGTGCTGGGAGTACAGCGGTGATGAAACAGACCAACGTCTGTGCCCATGTGGAGCTCAGGCTCGTGGAGGAGATTAACAGAAACATGATAAATAAGGAACATATGTGCCATGTTAGATATATAGAAGGCTAAGGGACCGTGAGATGAGAAATACAGGGGTTAGGAAAGGAGCTGAAAGTTTCAGTAGCATGGCCAGGGGAGGAAGGCAGCACCGGCATGGTGGCATGGGGGTTCAGCTCCGGAGGAGAAGAGTACACGCTGTTCTGATCTTTGGGGGGAAGAAACACTCCGCGCAGAGGGAAGAAGGGAAAAGGCAGTGAGGTGCAAGCACTCTTGGTATGTTCAAGAAATTGGACCAAAACACAAAATCTGTATGTAGCCATTCATAAATGGCCACATGAACTCCTCCAAAGGAAATCCTTGTTACCTATGTCCTCCCAGACTCCTTCGCCCCAGATTTTCCAAGGGAAGGGCTGAAGCCTGGCTGAATCTCAGTGTACAGACGCACAGGGCTCTGAACACAGTTTGATAAACTTGCAGCCCTCTGTAATTCCATGTGGAAGGGGCATCATTCCTGAACTGTGGGGTGCCTCAAAGGCACAGTTTGCACCTTTAGGGGAGTGTGGATGGGCCACACATGCAGTCCTCATGGCATCAGTGCCGCTGGTCCTGAGGAGATTATGTTGCCTGGGGGGTGTGAGTGGGGGTGGGGTCTCATAAATCCCATCGAGCTCTCAGAGGGATAAAAGTATGTCAGTGAGAATTCAACATTAAACAAGGTGGTAGACAATGAATTTCCTAAAGGGTTCAGCAGCATTCAGCCTTGACTGAGCCAGGAGTCAAGTCAGGTGACTTTTCTGGGAAGGTGGCTCTATCAGGGAAAGGGTTTTATCACTGTCATTGATATGTCAGGTACTTTGCCAGTAATTAATGACTGGAGTATCAGGCAGGAGGTGACTTTCCATGAACTGGACCTGTCTACAGGATACATTTTAAATGGGGTTAAGGTCCCAGTTCTCCTCAGAGACCCCTAGATGGCAGGCAGCTTTGTGGCTTTAATTAAACTGGTGCCTTAATTAAACTCCACTGGCCCCCAGAGGTAGGAAGAAAGTCACAGACTCCGTTTAGAACTAGTGGGAAGTGCAGGATGGGCAGAGAGGGCTGGGAGAGTAAACGTAAGAAAAGATGCACACATAGCGTCAGCCAGCATAGGAAACACGAACGTGGTCATGAGAGCCGGGAGCTGGCCCTCTCCCCACTCCGCACAGATCTTGTGACCGCACTAAGGAGGAGCCCCTGCCTCCCAGGCTGCCTTCAGATATCATATCAGTGGGCTTCTCAGCAGGAGAGGACACCCTAGTCCTCCGGGAAAAGGAAATAAGCTATGTGAAAACTCAGGAGTCTTTCCCGAGCCCTACAGTGAGATCTGTGAGAGAGAGAAAATCCACACACTGTACCTGATCCAGGGGAGGGTCACATAAGGTCACAGGCATAGCCGTGGAGCTTCAGGGCAAGCCTTTCTGTCAAGGGGGCTGGCTTGGGTCTTGACCCTCTGCATATCTGCCTAGTGGCCTTCTGCCTCAGCTCTTGAATCCTTAATGATTCATGGCACAATGCAACGAACACGCTCTAATACTATGGAGAGCTCCACTCCCCAATCTCTGGCCACGATGGGCTGAACCAGACCTCTGAAAACGATCAGGTCATACTGCCCACTCTTGATTCCCTTACCCCTAGGTCTGGTGGTACGGGGTCCACTTGGCTTGCTTTCTTTTCTTTCTTTCTTTCTTTCTTTCTTTCTTTCTTTCTTTCTTTCTTTCTTTCTTTCTTTCTTTAAACTTAGCTTCTTTAACATTGAGAAGTGTTTTTTTTGTTTTGTTTTGTTTTGTTTTAAGATTTTATTTATTTATTGGACAGAGATATAGCTAGAGAGGAAACACCAGCAGGGGGAGTGGGAGAGGGAGAAGCAGGCTTGCCACTGAACAAGGAGCCCAATGTGGGGCTCGATCCCAGGACCTTGGGATGATGACCTGAGCCAAAGGCAGACGCTTAATGACTGAGCCACCCAGGCACCCCCCACTTGGCTTTCTAAGCAGGGGGTGACTTCCCATTGTCCAGCCACACAGAAAGAAAGAGCCCATGGGCCAGGTCTGGGCCCCCAATTCTATCATTTCGAGTCTTCTGGGTATCACTTGCTCTTGGCTGGCCTCCTGACCTTACTGGTCTCATGGAAATGAGAGCAGTGGCCTCAGAGAAGAGACCATTTATCCTTTGGCACTGAAAACGTCTGGGAGCCACCACTACGGTTGCCACAGAATACATTCGTCAGCACTCCAGTTTATTCTCCATACATTTTGGAGCATCTTCTTGCTGAGAAGTGGGGGAGAAAGGCAAAGATCTTGGTCTCCCCTTAAAGTTAGGACGGCAGTTGTGGGCTCCATGGTTATCACTTCCTTTAACACAATCCCATGGCAGGTGCCACTAATGATCACAGTTCTCTGCCCGCAGATCACACCTCCGGGTCTTTCCCAACACAGACCTCGAGATAACTTCTTCCAATAGATTTTCTTGTTGGGATAATATTAGTAATCAGAGCAATTAGTGTGATAGGAAGAGTACTAACATCTCTGAAGCACTTACTTTGGGCCAAGGGCTTTGCTACAATACCTTGTTTAATTCTTTTCAACCCAGTTAGGAGAATACAATTATGAGCCTCATTTTACAGATCAAGAATCCGAGGCTTTAGCAGGATAAATAGAGTGCCAAAGTCACAGCACTTACAGATGACAGGCTGGTTTTTTTTTACCCCACTTTCTATGATTCCAGAGGCAGAGCTCGCTGTCATAGCCCTCTGTCCTTCCAGAAATCTTTCTGTGATTATAAGTATCCTTCCAGTGCATTGATTTTCAAGTTTTGCTTAAAGGACTCTCCCCGCCCCAGCAGACAAGCAGGGAGGAGCCCAGGGTGCACCCACCTCATCGGGCCCCCTGCCTGCCCCCGTCCCCCCAGTCGGAACAACTGCTTTAATCTGTGCTGTGTGTGAGGCTTCTGCCTAGGATTTGATGTGAAGGAGGATTTCTGTTATTAACAAGATTTGGAAGACCACTCCCTAGAAGTTAGAATATATGACCAACAGAGATGGAGGCATAAAATGAAAGGACCAGAATTCTCTTCTCTCTTCTGAGACGGATTTCCAGTTTCCAGTCAGGAGTCCTGTATGAGAGACAGGAGTCCACCATCCTGCCCCATTTTGCATGTGCCTTTTGTCCCATAATTCCCCTTCCTGAAGAACACATTCCAGGAGGTTCTTACAACCTGCTGCCCTGCTCAGTGCACCAAGAGATCTGTTTTCCATTGCTCCCAAGTCTGCTTCCCTGATGCCCATACTACACAGAAGTGCAAGGAGGAATATAGATGCATTCAGAACAGACCCCCTAAGGAAAAAGGTGACTAACACCTCAGCCAAGTCAGAAACAAGATGAGATCACCAGTCTTGACTCTGACTTCTCCCGTTTTCTCTCCATTCCCCCTTACTGAACACAAAGGAATGAAATGTGCAAGTCCCAAGGATAAAACGAAGCCTGAATAATGTGTTGTGAAGTTGTCACTGCTTTTACTGAAGTTTTGTTTTGGATTTCATGTAGTTTTTCATTCTATCCCCTGATAGACCTGTGATGGTTTTTTTTACAACATAAAATAATACTATTTCCCTCCAAATCTGCTATAGTCGACACTAGGGCCTCAAATAGCCTCTGGTAGACTACTGTAAACTCCTGCCCCAAATGGGAAAACATATCATTAGAAAATAGAATTCAGATTCACTTTTAATCCTTTATCAGCTTAATGTTATAAAAAATATATGGAGAGACACTCAGGTCCGTAAGCAGGATTCCTATACAGTTTTATAACAATAGAACTTCAGAACAGGACATAAATGTAGGGAACGGTTTCCTTACAAGTGAGGAAATTGAGGCTCACAGAAGTTACATGACTCCCTTAAGGTTACTCAGATGGTTAGTTGCAGTTTTCCTACCATGTATTCTCATTCTCTGAAGTATTTCTCAGAGAATGTTTGGTTTTAAGGCCCTTTGAGATTAGATTTTCAGAATAAAAAGCAACTAGTATCCAGGATGTTAGTATCTAGGTTATTAAGTAATAGTGTAAGTTGTGAGAGAGACCTCCAGCTTCATTGTAGCTAAAAGTTAAAACACTCTGGGCTGCAACATTTTCTAACCCTGGAAGTCCAAATTCTGGTAAATCTGATTATATCAGAAACACTATCCAAGTTTAAAGGTCTTAAAATATTTGAAGCACATTTAGACTTTTGTATTTTCTTGAGAAAGAAAAAGGAAAAGAGAGGATGGAGGAAGGGAGGGAAGGCGAGAAGGGAGGGAGGATAGAATAGAGGAAAAAAGAAAGAGACCAGTATGATAGAACCCTGAATAATAAGAATACTAGATGAGCTCATGGAGTAAGGGTGACATGTAAATCCCTTTATTTTCCCCAATATAGAATTGCAATCCTTTTGATGTCAGAACTGAAGAAATGATATATTCAAAAGCTAAGCTTCTCAGTTAAATATGTAAAGTACATGTTTCCCTAGAGCCCTTGACACCAGGATAACCCTAGAATTTACACCTTTTCTTTAATCAGTGGAGAATTATTCAAATAGCATTATGTTTGATCACTCTACAGTATGGTCACTTGTTCTTAAACGGATTGTGGCTCAATCTGGATTTACATTCCCCGTTCACGCCTGGATTTCAGGGAGCTGATTCCATAAGCACCCTTCTGGGTGGTAGCAGAATGGAACAAAGAAGAAATAAGAAGGAGACCGTCAGTCAGGGGATCCCTTCAGTCAGGACATTAGGGAGGAAAAGGCATTTGAAGTCATCTTTTAACCTAAAAACTATTTTAAAACTTATTTTCCTGTTATTCTCTCTTAATTCATATAGCTTATGTTATTTCCTAGACTCTCTTGTCCCAATGGCTTCTACATTTTATGAGCAATATTTGTTTATTTGTTAAAAATTGACTGCCAGTTGTAGTCAATATTCTTGCAGCTGTTGATCACCTGCCTTGTTGAATGTGCCCCTGAGCACATGAGTTTTAAACAGACAAAGTCTGTCCTCTGAAAGACCATAGCATTTAAGAAAGTGTTGACCTGGAGGGTGATCTGAGCACCAACCACATGGAAGAATCATCAGAGGTGGTCTTAAAATTTCTGATTCCCACTCCTTTCCATATATTCTGATCCAGCAGATCTTATATCTCAGAAATCTACACTCGCGTGGAATATCCTTCCAGGAGATCCCGATACATGAGAACAGAATTTAGTAATGTGTGTGGTATATCTCATTTCATCCCACAAACAAGGCTCCAAGATGGTTTTATCATGTCAACTTTAAAGGTTATAAAACTGTTTCTGAGAAAACACATGAATTGTCCAAAGTACTCAGCTAGGACACGCCAGTCCAAGATTCAAAGTCAGGTGTGTTTCAGACAAACTACCAACTATAAAGTACAGAAGGATGAAATGGAGCAAACGCCAGTGGCTGTGGGATCACAAAGAAAGGAAAACTTCTTTCTGATGAGACCAGCATAGAGTTTAGCAGCCATAGATCTGATGAGCAATCAGTCAGATATTCCAAAGCAAAGGCATGAAGGAGTAAATATATTGCTTGGGCAACAGATGGACTGTTGTGCACTGAAGGGCACCATTCATGGAGCAGGTGAGCTTGGTTTCACAGCAGGAGTATGACATGGAAGGTTTGAGGAGGTAGACGGCATGATCTGATTTGTGTCCTGGAGAATCTCTCCGGAAACATTTTGAACAAGGAATGCAAGTAAGAAGAAAAACAAGATAGGAAGACTAGTAAACAGGCCCCTATCATAATTCAGTCTGCAGAAGACAAGTCTCTGAATTTAGAGAAAGTGAACGGCAAAATTTCTGACTGTAACAGTTGAGGTCATTCTTATTATTTTTAATAAAAACAAAAGCATTGACTTTTGTATAGGTGATATATGAACATAAAAATTCTCATGTCTACTGGAGCAAAAGCCTAGTTCAGATAAAACAGAAGGTTGAACATTTAAAACTATGTATTCAATACATTTGGGGGAAATCTAATGGTAACACAGTGCTATTAAATGTATGCCAATGCCTAGTTTACACTAAATATGGTAGGAATCCTTTGGGAAGGTAGTTTTAGAACATAGCTAGGGTTATTCAGACTCAAAGTAGTTTCAAAATAAGTTGTCCCACTTGTCCTCCTTTGGTTTCATTTTGATGCCAAAGATTCCAAAATTCCATTAATTTATTCAACACCTATAATTTGTATAGGACACAAGAGCTGTGGGAGACCTAAATATTAATAAGACCCAAGCCAATACCTGTCCTCAAGTAGGTCACAATCAAAAGGAATATAAGTAGATTCACATCCAGAAGATTCAGTTAGATGACAATAATAATGTCAGTAGTGCCCTAAGGAAAAATCTAAAGAAGTCACATTAAATACATAGTTTTAAATATATGTTGATGATTACTAAGGTATGTGTGGCCCAACATACTCCTCTGGTTATTTTTGGAAGAGGGGCATCCTGGGTATTAGCATCATTACCCATTATCTTCTTCTGCCACAGTGTAAGCGCAGAGGGAGCAGGAACTGGGTCAGTGTTATTTTCTCTGTACTTTGCCTAACCCAGTGCCCTACCTGAACTGAGAGCTTTTAGTTGATTTTAACAATGATAATGAGAGACCCTGTTTTGCCTCGCTGGATCCATTTCAAATGGCAATGCCCCCTAAGTCTCCAGCGATGCCCCCTCAATCTCCACGGTGTCTGTGCTGGCTCTTCTGACTTTGCGTGTGGCTTATCCTTGTTTTCCAGGCCTTCTACAATTATCATGTCCTGGAATTACTTCAGATGCTGGTGACAGGGGGGATAAGTTCTCAGCTGGAACAACATTTGGATAAGAATACCTGTGCGCTGACCCACAGCTGCACTTCAGTTATGTCTGGAAGAACGCGGTGTAAGCTGGGTCTTCTGTCCTTAAATGAAACCATTTTGTCAGACATTCAAGTGAGTCAGCTCCTATCATAATAAAGGTTCCCACTTCCTTACCACGCTGGGTTTCTGAAAATGATGCGGGCTGTTTGGGTTCCTAGATGGCCTATTGCGTAGAAATAAGAGCAAAAGCTAATACAACCTTGTATTCTTAGAGTATTTTAGAATTTAAAGTGCATTTTCATGTATCCTATTTATTTTTTTACAACAATTCCAGGAGGTAGGTAAGGCAGGTATTACTATCCTCATCTTCCAGATAAAAAAATGCAAGTGTGCAGGAAGCATCTGAGAATAATTATTATAATAACTAATATTTACTGAGCGTGTTCCGTGTGCCTGTCTGCTTCGTGTTGTTGTTTACTTAATCTGTCCAAGGATTTGTATGATAGGCATTGTTATTAGTTGCACTGAACAGATCAAGAAGCCGAGACGCAGAGAAATCAGGACTTGCCTGAGGCCACATTGTGTCCCACTGGAAGAGCAGGGGACCCTCCAAGGCCATCTGACCCTGGCTCTGCTCACTCTTCCTATACCTGAGCTGATAAAGAAATCTGATCATGTCAGCCTAAATCAGATAGAAGGGTTCTGTGTTTGGGTTTAAGACTAGCCAGTGGAAAATGCTTGAATTTTCTAAGCCCACTGAGCCAGTGAGCAACCAGATTATGGCAAGGGAAAAAGGTCATTATGGCATAACCATTGCAGCATCTGGGTGTTTTGGGGATCACAGAGTCGTCCAGCCTGGGAATGAGTCATGTACTTATCAGTGCCTTTTAGTTTAGCTTTTGTTGACATGACATTTAGCTCTCTACTGGTGGTCCAGAGCAGGGCATTTTAAGGAAATATTTTTTGTTTGTTCAGGGGACATCAGCAGAGCCCCCTTTACATGGAGCAGGCTCTTCCAGGTCTCTGCACCTGACACGTCTTGATAGATACTGCCAAAAACGGAAAACCCCATGCTCTGTACATCTGAATTCCAGGTGCAAACAACATGGCAAAGTTCCTTTAGCGCACTCTGGTCCTTTGCATTTCTGTGGTCCTGGGCTCCTCACCCAAGATTGAGTTGTGAGTGACTATAAGTCCAGGACAACTGCCACTGGCAACTTCTTGTCAGTATCAGAGACGAAGTGGACTGGTCAACATTGCTCTCCTTCCCCTCTCCATTTGTATGTTGTCCTCACTTTGTTCTCTACCCTAGGGAATCACATAACAAAACAAATTGTTCTCACGTGGCTTCATTGAATCCATTTGCTGATGCTTTGACCCTGTTGTCTACCCATCGTGCCCTTGTTGGCTATAGCCTGAGAGCAGTGCCAAGAGGAATGCTTGGGACTGTAAACTGTGGTAGAGTAGGATAAGATCATCACTCTTTGGAAGTCACTGAACATCCCAACCCATTAGACAGCTTGAAAGCTGAATTTCCCAATCTTTTACTCATTGTTATTTCTTTAATGGTTACCAAAGTAGCGGTAGTAATAAAAACTAGCATAACCACACACTACGCCACACCCATAAGACACTCTTGAAAGACCACAATGATAAAAATAGTTACTGGGATTAGATGCTCAAAACTTATCATAAGCCTAATTTCCTACTTGACACTGCCACCATAAAAGATATTAGGAAATGACTTTTGGGTCTTCCAAAATTTGACTACAAGGAAAGACAATAATTTTCCAGCAATTGCTTGTTATTTCTTAATTAAAGTACCAACAGATACATGTTTTTCTCTTTTCTCCCCAGCCAAGAAACACATTTGGCCAAGTGTTCTGTGGCTCGTTAGATAATTTTGGAATCCTGTGCCTTGGTTTATACCGCATGATAGATGAGGAGGAGAACAAGCCGGAACAAAAAAGGGAAGTATGCTTGCTTGAAGAGTGCTACCCATCTATCTAAGCATAAGAGCCAAAGCTACTTTATTCAATGTGAAAGAGAAGTCCAGAGCTCAGGGTCCATAATTACAAAGAAGGGTACAGGGGAAGTAGACAGTGATGTAGGAAGAAGGAATCTGGGTGTAAATAACATGAATGAACCGATGATCCAATTAATAGTGACCATGTGAAGAGAATGGTGTCTATGTTCCCAGTGAAACCTGAGATGTAGATCCAGATTTCAAACCAGGGCTCTTTTGTAACTTACTCCTCATCCATGTCTATGTGACTTCTTCTCCTCCTCCTCCTCCTCCTCCTCCTCCTCCTCCTCCTCCTTCTTCTTCTTCTTCTTCTTCTGGTTTGTTTGTTTGTTTATTTATTTATTTATTTTTATTATGTTCAGTTAGCTGACATATAGTACATCATTAGTTTTTGATGTAGCGTTCAATGATTCATTAGTTACATATAACACCCAGAGCTCATCCCAACACATGCCTTCCTTAATACCCATCACCAGGTCACCCCATTTCCCCACCCCCTTCCCTTCTATAACCCTCACTTTGGTTCCCAGAGTCCAGAGTCTCTCATGGTTTGTCTCCCTTTCTGATTTCTTCCCATTCAGTTTTCCCTCCCTTCCCCTGTGGTCCTCCACTCTATTCCTTATGTTTCACATATGTGTGAAACCACATGATAATTGTCTTTCTCTGATTGACTTATTTCACTTAGCATAATCCCCTCCAGTTTCATCCATGTCAATGCAAATGGTGGGTATTTATCCTTTCTGATGGCTGAGTAATATTCCATTGTATATATGGACCACATCATCTTTATCCATTCATCTGTTGAAGGACATCTCAGATCCTTCCACATTTTGGCTATTGTGGACATTGCCACTATGAGCATTGGAGTGCATGTGCCCCTTCTTTTTACTAAATCTGTATCTTTGGGGTAAATACCTAGTAGTGCAATTGATGGGTCATAGGGTAGCTCTATCTTTAACATCTTGAGGAACTTCCATACTGTTTTCCAGAGTGGCTGTATCAGCTTGTCTATGTGACTTCTTAAAGATGAAAGCCACTGTCCACATTGGAAAGATTCACTTGTTTTCTGCTGTACTTATTGGGTAAATGTTTATTGACTGCCTCATTTCTAGCCCACTGTGTTTTACACCTATAAATTAAGAGAGCGATATGCTCAGATTTCAGTTGAAAGAGCAATCTGACCACAGTGTAGGACAGCATTAAGGAAATGCATGTGGAGGGCAGGAGGGGGAAAAGAGAGTGTGGAATCTACAGACAACACAGTAATATAGATCCGAACTAAGATCCTCACAGGGGGAATGAACAGGATTCTATAGAAGAAGGAGAAATTAAAAACAGTAGAGTGGAAGAAGATTGAAAGAAACTTGTTCTCCTTTCTAAGGGGAAAGAAACCAAGATACTCAAAGTGGGGTATTCTTGAATGGAAAGAAGACTTTTCTACTTATCAGAGAAAGGAAGGAAAAGAATGGGTGACAAGGCAAACATAGCCATAGGTGAGGACTGTGTTCAAAGGAATTTGTATGTAACAACAGGATTTCTTCATGAAGCACAGATATAGCCATTGCTGAGAGAAAAGATGAAGGAAGCATTACAGGGAGTTGAGAAAGAGATCCAAGTGTAGGTTAGCTCCTGAGAAGAATGGAAGAAAGGGATTATTGTGGAAGAAAGGGTTTGTAGAAGCATACCAGACTCGGAAGGACAAAGGGTTGAAAATCCTGATGAAGTTAAAGAGTGGATATACTCAGAGTACAGGAATGAAAGGGGAAAGAATGATGGGAAGTTGCAGCCAGAGAGCGATTTATGGAAGCATAAGATCTTAGTGGCGGTGTATGTCAAGAAATGATAACATCCAGTATGTGGCCAAGAAAGTGGTTTGAAGGTAAGATCATTGGATAGTGGAAATGTGCCTGGCTGTGAGAATTGTAAGCCACATAAGCACTATAGGCACATGAGATGATAGTGGTGCTAGAGTTTGAAAGAAAAAGTGTCCCAAGTGCCAGAGACCTAAATAAACATGGAGGTCTGTAGATGACACGGATGAATCGAGAGGGAGGGTGATACAGCTGTAGAGCATTAATCACAAAGACACTGAGGCAGCAGTGATGTTCTGGAAGCAGCACCGGGAAGCATGAATGATGCTGGCTTCTCTCTCTCTCTGCCTGAACTCCATGCCCTTGCTCCAATGCCTCCAGAAAACCCATGGAGCTTGGTAATTGGAAGAATGTGCAGCCCATACTTGAGAGGACCTCCAGGAAGGAAATGATATTTCTGTTTCACAGGGAGTATATGACTACAGTAGGTCTTGCTTGAACTATTATAGACATTACAGGGGACTCAGTGGGGAAAATAAAAGGGGGAAGATTATTCAGTGAAATGAGGTCAGAGGTGCCCTGAGACGGTAGTTCAGGAAAGAAGAGGTGACCACTTGGGGCAGCAATGAAGAAATGCCGGATGAAAGGCATGAAAGGTTCTTCTGCCTCAATGTTCTGACATGAATGCTGGTGTGTTAATTAACTCACATTTATTGAGGATTTGCTATGTGCCTAATACTATGCTAAGGCATCCTGCTTCCCTATGAAGTCTTTTTATGCAGGTCAGGCTCTGGGTGTTCTTTAAGACTCATTGACATTCACTATTTGCTTACTAGTCAAAATTTCAAATAAAACTTCAGGTTAACATTCTTCTCCCCCACTGGCCACACTACATTGTATGTGAAAGTTGGTGGCATAAGTATTAGGGTAAGCCTAAGCTAGAATGGAAATGGCTGGAATGTATGTAATCTTTTGATTTTGATAAAGCTTGGTCAAATGCTCAATATTGGGCCAACTGAATTCATTAGTGTAGTGGATATTAAAAGCAGGGAAACCTGGAGTCCAAAAGACCATTAGAGATCAGTCAGTCCACATCTCCATCCTTTTTTTCTTTCTTTTTTTTTTTTTTTAAGATTTTATTTATTTATTTAACAGAGAGAGGCTTGATCCCAGGACTCTGGGATCACGCCCTGAGCCAAAGGCAGACGCTTAATGACTGAGCCACCCAGGCGCCCCCACATCTCCATCCTATCCCTCTCCCATTAAAATGATGAACAGAGCAAGGCTCAAGGAAGGGAGATGCCATGCTGAACTCAGGTCAGAGATGCTTGCGTTCAGAGGCAGGAGTGAATGTTAGTCTCCTGATTCCTAGTCTAGGACTTCTTTTGCCCTGTGCCAGAGGTATTTACTCTTAGTCAGAAACCAATGAAGCAAAGCAGAACAAAAAACATTTCCTCCTCTGGCCCAGCAGAAAGACTTCCTTGCTTGGGCCATTGCCTGTAGCCACAACCGTCTGGCTGCAGAGGCTCGGGAGTCATCTTTGGCTTTTCTTACAGGTTTGTGATCACCCGGCCAGCCAATAACTTTAAGCTCCTGACCTCGGATCTCGTGTTTTGTGCCATCCCTTCCAGCACTTCTTATTACAAATTGGATACTTCATCTCAGAGTCCATATGAAATGATAAATATAGTGCCAACCTCAGAGAAGCCTACAAACGTAAATCATTCTTCTACCGTTGACCCAGTCAACTGGACTACAACACAGCCTTTGACTACATCCGTTCATTATTTGGAGCCAAAAACTATTTCCGTTAGTGATTCTAAGCAAGCGGTATGGACTCAGAGCAGTAAACTATCACCCCAGAGACATTTAGGTGTAACTGAAACCATGAAAGAAAATGGGAAGGAAAAAATGAAGGAAATCACTGAGGAGAATTCCCCTGCTTCAAAACCAAACTAAGGCCTGTTGATATTCTCCACAAGCCCCTAGCTTGCTTCTTGTAAAGCATCTCCAGAGATGGTGACTTTGAACAGGAATATAAAAACGGAAGCATGCCACTTTTGTGCCCATTGCTTACTGGTGGATCAGCAAGCCCATAGTGGGGAGAGACAAAAGTCTGATCTAATCCCACTGGATCTGGAGTGATCAATAAAGAAATGCATGATGAATGCTCTGTAAGAAAATTCATTGCTCCGTGTCACCTGAGCAGAAAACATGTTAGATTGAGCTGTGTTAAAGAGGTCCTTCCGTACTTGTTGGGTTCATCCAGTCAGGGGATATAAGCCATCAAGATTAAAAAAAAAAAAAAAGAGAGAGAAGGACTTAGACACAGAAGATGAGAAATAAAGAATCTTACATTCTTTATCTTCAAGCAGGCAAATAGTAAACTAGTATATTATCTCCTCCTTTTATTCTTCATGCTTTCTCTTTCTTCACTTTTTTCTATAGGAGGTGAGAAAGATCAGATAGGGAGATGTTAGTTTAAATTAGAAACCAGTTTGTGTATAACTAAGACCTAGCTTTATGCCCGGCACAAGAATGAATATTAGAGTATCCCGGGATGGAGTGCCTAGGTAAAGTCAGGTGGCCTTCCAAATTCTCTAATATGAGAATAAAGACCTCATAGCATAAAAGGTATAAAACATTTCCCATGTTCCAAAATGAACCATTTACTCCCAATGGGTGGTCTTTGTAAGCAATACCTTCTTGAGTTATAAATACAGGATGGGTAAAAGAAAATAGTAAGCCACATTTCTAATACATTATTTTAAATAATGTTTATGATATCCTTGACATTTTTAACAACATCTTTGCTGATTTGGTGTTATTACCTCCATTCTACAAAGGAAGAAACTATGTCACAAATAGGGTTGCTAGATAAAAGAAAGGATACCCAGTTAAATTTGAATTTCAGATAATGAGTAAATTTTTAGTATGAATGCATCCAAATGAGTATACTTCACTAGCAAGTGATCACATCAACATTTAAACCTGATTGAGTAGACTCCAGCACTCATAGACCTTCTGCATCTAAGCACATAAATAAAAGAAATGAAACAAAACTAAAAGGAAAAACACTCATCCACAGGAAATAAAATTTTATGTTAGTTAAGCTTTGGTTGTAATAAAATCCACCCAGTCTATGAAAAAAAGGAGTCATTGTAAGGAAAGTTGTCAGAGACCAAGGAAATTTTTTTTTCTTTACTAAGCTTACCTGGGTCTTCTTCATCCTTTCCTTTTTACAGATTGACTTTTGTTTGTTTTTCATTACATGTGGCAAAATATATTTGCTTGCAATTCCACATTTATAGGTAGAATTATAGATGCATCAAAGATTTCACTGGCCTGTCTCTGAATCTCAGATCCTAATTTCTGAAAGAGAGTATATAGTGGGTCCAGTGCTGGCCACTCCACCCCCACTACAATGGCTGAGGAGCAGAGTGCCCCCAATGAAGAACTTGTCCTCAGGGAAGAAAGGAAAGATGGTTCATGGTCTGGGAAGACATCCCACCAAATATCTACTGCAAAGGCAGTATCATTCCTCTCCCCATTCACTGGGTCATTTTATACACATAGGAAATTTGGTAGAAACAAAATATTCCTGAGAGAGAAAAACAGAGATTAGTCCTATGCTTATTTAAAATCCACAAATCTGCTGTACACATATCAACCAATCTGATTAGCATCTCAATCTCAGTTCTCCAGAGTGAAAGCTTATCCCACAAACGATCTCATTTCCAACACAGCAAGAGAAAGCAGAATGAGTAATTCTTTATTTTCCAGTATTTTAGGAGATCGGGTACCAGAAATATGGCTGAAGAAATATTGAGGTATATGCACTATCGCCAACATTCAAGTATTATATTGCCAGTTTTGATAAATAAAATTGTCAAAATACCCCTAGACTCATGTGCAAAGTGACTCCATAATTCCAGAAATAAACCATTTACTTATAAATGCCAACGTTTTAATACAAGTCATAACACTAGATCCTTTGGCAATGTAGTAGATTCTTAATTTATAATGATTGTTCAGTCCTTTATTTTATTGAAGTATGGTTGACACAAATATTACAATAGTTGCAGGTGTACAACATAGTAATTCAACAAGTCTATATGTTATGCTGTGCTCACCACAAGTGCAGCTACCGTCTGTCCCCATTCACTGCTATTATAATAACATTGTCTATATTCCCTATGCTGTACCTCTTATCCTCATGACTTATTCATTTCATAACTGGAAACCTGTACCTCCCGCTCCCCTTCACCCCTTTTTCCCATCCCTCTCCCTTCTGACAACCACCAGTTCTCTGTATTTATGAGTCTGTTTCTACTTTATTCATTTGTTCTGTTTTTCAGATTCTAATATAAGTGAAATCGTATGGTGTTTGACTTATTTCACTTAGCATGATACCCTCTAGGTCCATCCAACTCTTCACAAGTGGCGAGATCTCTTTTTTTTTTGTGGCTGAGTAATATTCCAGCGTGTGTGTGTGGGGGGGAAGGGATGGGTGTGTAGGTGTGTATACCCATATACACCACATCTTCTTTATTCATTCATCTATTGATGGACACCTAGGTTGTTTTTATATCATGACTATTTAAATAATGCTGCAATAAACATAGGGGTGTGTATATCTTTTTGAATTAGTGTTTTTGTTTTCTTGGATAGATATCCAGTAGTACAATTACTGGATTGCAGGGTATTTCTATTTTTAACTTTTTGAGGAAACTCCACACTGTTATCTGTAGTGGCTACACTGATTTACTAAATTGATTAAATCCTACCAACAGTCCATGAGGGTTCCTTTTTCTCCACATCTTCACTAACACTTGTTATTTCTTATCTTTTTGATAATAAGAATTCTGACAGGTGTTAGGTGGTATCTCATTGTGGTTTTGATTTGCATTTCCCTGATGATTAGTGATGTTGAGTACCTTTTCACGTGTGTGTTGGCTATCTGGATGTCTTTGGAAAAATGTCTATTCAGGTCCTCTGCCCATTCTTTAGCTGGCTTCTTTGGATTTTTTGGTGTTGAATTGTATACTTTATATATTTTGACTACTAACCCCTTATAAGATGTGTCATTTGCAAAGATCTTCTTTTATTCTACAGGTTGCCTTTTCATTTTGCTGATGATTTCCTTCACTGTGCCAAAGATTCTTATTTTGATGTAGTCCTAATAGTTTATTCCTGTTTTTGTTTCTCTTGCCTGCAGAGACCTATCTAGAAAGATGTTGCTATGGCCAATGTCAAAGAGATTACTGCCTATATTTTCATCTAGGAGTGTTATGGTCTCAGATCTCACATTTAGGTCTCTAATTCACTTTGACTTCATTTTTGTGTATGGCATAATAAAGTGTTTCAGTTTCATTCTTTTGTATGTACGTGTCCAGTTTTCCCAGTACCATTTATTGAAGAGATGCTTTCCTCCATTGTATATTCTTGCCTCTTTTATCATGGATTGACCATATAAGTGTGGGTTTATTTCTGGGCCATTTTGTTCCTTTGATCTAAGTGGGATTTTTTGTGTGTTTTGTTTTGTTATTATGATATGTTAGTCATCATACAGTACATCATTAGCTTTTGGTGTAGTGTTCCACGATTCATCGGCCACAGCATCTTCTTTCATGACACGTCTCCAAAGGTAAGTGTTTATTTTTTTCTGCCAGTACCATGTTTTTTAGATTATTGTAGCTTTGTAGTGTACCTTGAAATCTGGGATTGTGATACTTCCAGCTTTGTTCTTTCTCAAGATTGCTTTGGCTGTTCAGAGTCTTTTGTGGTTTCATACAAATTTTAGTGTTTTTTGCTCTAATTCTGTGAAAAATGCTATTGGTATTTTCATAGGAATTGCATTAAATTTGTAGATTGCTTTGGGTAGTATGGACATTTTAACAATATTCTTTCAATCCATGAGCGTGGAATATCTTTTCATGTGTTTGTATCATCTTCAGTTTCCTTCATCAGTGTTTTATAGTTTTTGGAATATAGGTTTTTCACCTCTGTAATGATTGTTCAATTCCTATTTATAGAAGAACTGATATGAAGACAAGAGAAATATGCAGGAACTTAATATTTCATAAATAATATGTAGGCCAGTATTTTCTAAGACTTTTTTGAGGCTTTGACTCTTTTGAAAATTGGATGAAGGTACATCCTTCCTCCCCCAGGAAATTAATATATCTGTATATTCCACAAAATTCATCATATAAGTGGGAGGGAGGTCATGGATCACCCTGTAGTCTTTCTGTTGTCTTCCCAAATCCCTTATATGGGCCTTTTATCACCATTGGAGTTATACCACCAGAAAGAACATAGGGCAGGGGAATCAGGAGATATGAGTACTTGTTTTAGATATCTCATTAAACACTTAGGATCTTGGGCAAGTTCTTAAAACTTTCCCCTCTACTTTCCCAGTTCATTTTCCTTTTTTTTTTTTTTTAAAGCAGAATTTGAACTAGAGGATTTTGAACATTACTTCTGTACTCATTCATACTGGGAAAGAATTAAACATATTGATGTGATAGAAAATATGGTGATCAGAGACTACTGAAGGGTGGGATGGAGCCTGTGGAAACACTGTTTTAGGAAAGGGAAGTTGGCATGTTCAGGAAAAGAAAGCAAGCCAGTATGTTTAGAGAATAGTAAATAAGCCACAGAAAGAGGTACATGAGATGATATTGAAAAAATAGGCAAGACTTGATTAAGTAAGAGTCTCAGACCATGAGAAACAGATTACATTTTATTCTGAGTGCATTAAGAAGCTCTTTAACAATTTTAAATAATGGAATGATGTGTTGTCATTTATATTTTGAAAGATCACTCTGACACTTATGGTTTCAACAGTATGACTAATTGAATTCAAATGGATTTTCTTCCTTCTACAAATATTCAGAAATGCTAGGTAAATTATAACAGAATTTTTAAACATATAGCAGTTCTTGAAAGAAGTGGAAACTTCCAGCCAGAAGCAAGAGGGAGGTCATAGTCAGAGAGAGTGTTGGGATTGTAATGCCATATGGAGCCAGGAAATACAGATGATACTTGAGACCCAGTGTAACCGTCACCTGGGAAAGATCAGGTTAACTGTGTAAGAGGCAATAAACAAGTTACTCATACTGGCCCAAGAAAAGCACAAAAAAGCTTATCTCTGCTTAGGGATGCTGATACGAAAAACTCCTATCATGATAAACTGAAGCCCTAAGTTCATATTATATGTAAATATAGTATCCAAATTTATACCCTATGTGGCAGGAATTTAAAACTGAGAAAGTAATGGGGGAAAAATCTGGTTCTAGACAAGCAACATTCTTGAGATAACTGGTAGAAAGAAATGAATAATGCTTTGCAGGAAAGAATTTTACCACTCAGGGCAGATAGGTCATGAATTCCAAATTTTCTAAAAACTGACAATATGCCTGCAATAAAAAATTAGAAATGAAATCAGGAAATTATCCTCATAAATCAGAGTCAGGAGACAAATCAAACAAGAGAGTTAGCATGACCCCAGTCTTTGCATATTAGAATAATCTGAAAAAGACCATAAAATTGATACATTTAAAATGATGAAAAAGGTTAAAAAGATATAATTATAAATCATAATGAAAGAAAAGGATACTGCGAAAAAATTAGTAGGCAGAGTTGAAAAAGAATCAGAACTTCTAGAAATAGCTGATTACATAAAAATTCAATATGTTGATGTAAGCAATGTTAGATACACATAATTCTGAATAATTTACATAAAATGTAAAATAAAGAGATAAGCAAATGGAAAATGTGAAAGAGAAGTTAGGGGACATGGAAGAGAGAATGAAAAAGTCTAATATACAAATTAACTCATTTTCCAGACAGTGAGATAATGGGGAAGATTTAAAAAAAAGTCATAAAATTTTAGAACTGATAAAATATAAGAATCCTGAGATATAAGAAGTCCAGTGAGTCATGAAAAGGAAAATTAAAATGATTCTACATATAGACATATCCGTACCTGGACTGGAGAGCAGATTCCTTACAAAGGGATTACCCTGAGAAATGCAGAAAAGAAAAGATAATGAACCGATAACATCAAAATGCTGAGGAAGAAAATAATAAAAGTGGTAAAAATGTGCATACTTATACTCTCTAAATTACCATTCAAGGGGGAATGGCAAACATAAAGACAGTTTTAGATAAACAAAGACTGAAAACATAAACTTAGAAACCTTGAACTAGTAATATACTTCAGAAAGAAGAGAATAAACTCCAAATGATGGAGAAATATATAAGGACAAATGATAAGAAAATAAATGGAATTTTTGAGGTAAATATAAATACATATCAATTGTAATACTAATACTAATAGTAATAGATTTAGAAGGGGTAAAAAGTTGAAACTAACATTACTAAATAGAAATAATAGGGGATATGAAAGAGGTGTGATTAAGTAAAATTATTGTAACATCACATCATTGTTCAGGAGGAGGGCAGAGATCATTATTAACGTTAGTATTTATTAAATCTTTAGCATGTAAAAAATTGGAGAATAAACTTTAAAGACAAAGGGAAGAATACAGGACTTCCAAATCAGTTGAGAGAAACTAATCAGTAAAGGGACAAAAAAAAATGGAATAAAAAAATGTTGACTCAATTCATGAGAAACCAGCATTTTTTTAGAAAAGCAAATTAAAAAAGAGCATATAGAAAAAAAAGTAAAGGGTAGTAAGAAATACAAAGATATAAGATATTAAATAAATGTAAATGGACCAATCTTGTTACGTAAAGAATAAAGATTTTCTGATTCGATTTTTTTAAAGTTGTATGTTATTTATAGCATAAAATATAGTGATTCAGAAAATATGAAACTGAAAGTAAATAAAGGGATATATTAGAAAAATATGGACCAACACAAGTGGTATTATTAGTATCAGATAAAGTATACTTTAAATAAAAAATCATTACTGAAGAAAATAATTTCATTTTGTAACCAAAATACTAATCTTCAACTAACAAACAATATAACAATTCTGAAATCATGCATATAAGACAGCCTTAAAATATATAAAACTAAAACTGACAAAGTTATAAAGAGAAGTGAAGAAATCAACAATCATAGGGAAGAATTTTAACACACTTTTCTCAAAGTGATAGATCAAGCAGAAAAATAATTAGTACTTGTATAGAATAATACAAACTAGTTAGCTTGATCAAATGGAGGTAGATAGATGATAGATACATGGATGGATAGATAGATGATAATAGATGATAGATAGATAGATAGAGAGATAGAGAGATAGATAGATAGATAGATAGATAGATAGATAGATAGATAGATAATTTTCCAGCACACATATTATATGTTTTAATATCCTATGGAGTCATCAATAAGATCAGTCTCTATGAACCAATGATACCATACCAACCACATTGCAATAAAATTCAAAATTGGTAATAAATACCCAAACCTCAACAAATAAAATTTACCAACATATTTGGAAATAAAACAACAACAACAAAATCTAAATAAACCATGGGTCAAATTTAAAACTTCATAATAGGTATTACAAACTTTTGAGATCTAAGTGATAATTGAAAGACTATATATTAAAACTTGTGGCATGCTTCTCCAACAAATGGTGATGGGAAAATAAGATGTACACATTCACCTGCAAAGAATGAAGTGGGACCCTTAACCTTACACCATGTACAAAAACTAACAAAATAGATTAAAGACCTACACATAAATCCCCAAACTATAAAACTTCCAGAATAAAAAATAGGGAAGGGAAAAGCTTCATGACATTGGATTTGGCAATTTCTTGGATATGGCACCAAAGCACAGACAACGAAAGCAAAAATAGAGAAGGAGACTACATCAAACTTAAAAACTTTTGCACAGCAATGGAAACAATCAACGTAGTGAAAAGGCAACCCATGGAATGGGAAAAAATATTTTCAAACCATACATCTGATAAGGGGTTAATATCCAAAATATTTAAAGAACTTCCACAATTCAACAACAAAAAAACCTAAACAATCCAATTTAAGAATGAGCAAAGCACTTCAATAAGCACTTTTCTAAGAAGACATACAGATGGCCAACAGGCACATGAAGAGATGCTCAGTATCACTACTCATCATTAAGGAAATGCAAATCAAAACCACGATGAGATACCAACTTACACCCACTAGGATGGCATATTAACTTTTTTTTCAAAAAGAAAAAAAATACACTTTGGTGAGAATGTAGAGGAATCGGAAATTTGCACATTGTTAGTAGGAATATAAAATGGTGCACCTGCTTTTGGAAAGTAGGTTCCTTAAAAAATTAAAAATGGAATTACCATAAGATCCAACAATCCCGTTTCTGGGTATATATCCCCCCAAATTGCAAACAGGATCTTGGAGAGATATTTACACACCCTGTTCACTGCAGCATTATTCACAAGAGCCAAGAGATGGAAGTAAACTAAATGTCCATCAGTGAATGAATGGATAAAGAACATGTCGCATATACATTTAATGAAATATTATTCTGCATTAAAAAAGAAGGAAATTCTATCTTATGCTACAACATGGATGAACCTTGAGGACATTATCCTAAGTGAAACAAAGCCAGTCACAAAACGACAGGTACTGAATATTCCACTTATATAGGCTATCTACAGTCAAATTCTTAGAATTAGAAAGGAGAATAATTGCCAGGAGCTGGGGGAGAGAAAAAAGGGAGTTGTTGATCAATGGACAGAGTTTCAGTTTTGAAAGATGAAAAAAATCCTAAAGCTCTGTTGTACAACAAAGTGTGTATAGTTAACACTATTATGTACTGATGGTACACTGAAAAATGGTTACAATGTTAAATTTTATGTTTTTGACCACAATAAAAAATTGCAGTAAACATAAAAATCAGTAGAAAAAGTGAATTTCTAACCTTACATGCGTATGTAGAAATAGATAAATATTAATTAAAAATTCATGAGGTAATTGCTCGATTTAGTAAATTAAAGAAATAATAGTAAACTAATAAAAGTCTAAAGAGATTTCACATCATCTTGGGTATTTCCCAGTATACTTATGTGGAACAGGAAACCAGAACACCAATCCAGAGTCTACGTTACTCAATGGCTAAGTTTTTGTTATTTTGAGAAATAGCAAAAATGCCCTCTATCAAATGGATTGTTAGCCTAAAGAGAGACAGGAGCAACATTTGAACAGAATGGAGGAGTACGGCAGTTAGGTTAAGATGAAGAAGCTGGAAGGGAATAAGCAAAGATCTCTTTAAGATTTGCTGTTCAAATGTGGTTCCCAAACCACCAATATCTACATTACCTGAAAGTGGGCTCCATCCCAGACCTCCTGGATCAGAATCTGCATTTTAACAAGATCCGTAAGTAATCCATACATTAAAGTTTGGATTTATATATAAATATATATATATATTAAAATTATCAATATTAATATATTATACTACAATATTAATTTTATATTATTATATTAATATATAACACATATACACGTGTATAATATATACATATATGTAATATATGTCCATAATACATATACACTACATAAATACCCACATAGATTACATGTGTTGTATATAATATATGTAATATGTAATAGATATCTAATATATAGTAAATATCCTCATATTCACACACATACATATGCATACATATATAACTACACCCACGTACACAGCGGTTTCTGGAAAATAAAAAGATTGGTGACTTGGTTTTAATGAAAACTGCCTCCTTCAACATTTAGCTATTTGGCATATTAACTTCTCTTTAAGACCTACGGTACATTCCAAACACCTCTAATGAACTATAAAATCCTTGAGCTGAGTACCTTTGAACTGTAAAGGAGTTAATGGAGATTAGAGTTCAGGGAAGTTGGTGTGTAGTTTCCTGAAGGGACAATAACCCACAGCTCAAAGCCATGAGTTGTTCCTTCCAGGCCAGAAGACAAAAGAGCCCAGCCTCTGCAAGTCGTCTTACGTCAGTTTCTCGATCGGCATGCTTCAGGAGTCCTGGAAATTGAAGAGGAGGGGCAACAGTGAGAGACAGGAGGCTGCTGGGGGTGGAAGGGAGAGGGAGAGAAGGCCGTAACCCTAATGAGGTTTGAAAGAATACAGGATGAGTCTAGCCACTGCGTGCTGGGAAGAAAGGTACCTGAGCAGCTGACGCTAAGTTCGGACTAAACTAACTGCAAGTCCCCTGGGGACCTCACAAGGTAAACCTGATAGTCTCTGTCATTTACAATCATTATCAGGCGGGCTGCTTCTGTAATTTTACTGAGGAGCCAATTAACAGATCCCTGAAGCTAAGGGGAAATGTCCCAGCCCTCTCCTGCTTTTGAAAAGGAAAAAGGCAGCTTTTGTGCTGCTGTCTCCTGTTTCCAGTAAAGGCAGGAAAGGGAGGGTGACTTCAGACAATGCGGTGACTCCTTAGGTCAGAGGAATGGTTGAAGTCAGCCTTCTCTCTGCTTTAATTTACTCTTTTCCGTAGCAATTTAAATCAGCCTCCGCATAGCCCAGTGAGTCTTGTTTCTTTCTTTTTTGAGAGACGAAAATGTTGACCACCTTTCACTCTTTCTTGCCTTCAAGAAAATATCTTAGCAGTGTTTCATCTTGCAAGAAAGTGGGGAAAGGCTGGCTGATGGCACTGGGAAAAAGGCAGTAAAGAAAGGCCACTCTTATCTTAAATTTATTATTCAACCCCATCTTTCCCCTGAACCATCCTCGCTCTTGCCCTCCTGTCACAGAAACTTTTTCTCTAGCCTTCTACCTTCACTACTTTATTTCCACATCTCTGATTCACTACTTAAGCCACCCCAACCTGGCTGTCATCTCCATTATTCTACTAAAAATACTCTTTCAAGGGGCGCCTGGGTGGCACAGCGGTTAAGCGTCTGCCTTCGGCTCAGGGCGTGATCCCGGCGTTACGGGATCGAGCCCCACGTCAGGCTCCTCCACTATGAGCCTGCTTCTTCCTCTCGTGCTCCTCCTGCTTGTGTTCCCTCTCTCGCTGGCTATCTCTGTCTCTGTCGAATAAATAAATAAAATCTTTAAAAAAAAAAAATACTCTTTCAAGATCACTAATTACACTTCAGTAGCTCAATATAGAAGTATTAGAACAGTTAATCGGCACAGTCATCTCGCCCTCCATCCTGAAACATTGTCTTCCTTTGACTTCCATGATACAGCAGTCTTCTAATTTTCCTTTTCCTTATTTGAATATGCAGTCTCGTGTTGCCTTTACCTCTCCTTTTATACAACACAATTAGGTATTAGCATTACTCAAAGCTTGATTATGGACCTCCTTCTTTTTTTATTCTCGGGGATCACTGAGTAATCCAGATAATTAAAGAAAACTGGAGAGCATATACCTGAAATTAAAAGAACAGGAGCTACTTACCTCTAGCCATTATTTCCATGCAAGAATGTGGGCCCAGTTTTTCCAGATTTTCTCTGTCAGAGAAATTGAGAATTCTGATTTTTATGTAAAAATATTATACTTTTTAATTTTTATAGTTATGATAGGGTAGCTGTAACAGACCAACCCTCACTCCAAGGGAAAAAATTAAAACTGTATAAAAATTGTTTTGAAATTACCTGTTTGAAGTAATCATAAAGCAACATAGTCAGTAAAAACTTGAAAGGCTAAGATCCAAGAGAAAAGAACATTGAGTGAACTCACCAGTCTCTGCTGTTTCTCCACTAGTAATTGGCACCAACTGGGAGGTCAAGTTGAATTTTAAAGCAAAGAGCTCTCAGCAGTCTGATAGGGCTGGGAGGAAGAAAAATGGAGTCGAGGGTTATCAAGGCTGCTAGGAATTGAGAGGACTAGGTTTGGAAGAAAAGAGAATTGGAGAACTGTGAGCATGACTTTTTGTGTTTCTTTTTTTCCCTGAGGATATTATTTATTCCTAACATTTTCAGTGTGAGAGGCTGAGAAGCCAGGAAGAAAGGATCAGCTAAGAAGCTAAAAAGCTAAGCAGAGCTTTTGTCAGTCTCAACATGCTGGGGAGGCGAAAATTGGCATTCAAGGCCTGGTAGGGGGATGAGCCCAGGTAAACAACTTTTGCTTTCAGTTAATGTTCTTGAAAGGTCCTACTTTGGGATTACTTCAAACTAGAAATAGAATAGTTCTCACGAAGCCTGAAATCAACTTCCGTGCTTCCCATTCCCTGATTGTATCAAGGTGATCAATCCCTACTGTAACTACCTATAAGTAAAAAATTAAATAAATCCTCTCTTCTGGAAGTTAGCATTATTCAAAGTTTCTACACAGTATCCAGTACTCTATAAAAATGATTGGAGTCAGTTTTATCTTTGCCTTAAAATTAAATATGTTTTTCTCTAGCAACCTAAATTAGCTTCTAAATGGGCCCCCAAGACTTGCTTCCTTCTAGTTGCTGAGATATGGCAACATTAATAGTCTCTTTTATTCCTTTTTTGCCTTCAAGAAATAAATAATAATTAACCATGAATGACAATAATGACATGAATGACATCAAATGACCAGAAACCAAGAGAAAATGGAAACAACCTACAGATGACCTAGATATAATACAGAAGACATACTTTAACTGTGATTAACATGTTTAAGAAATTGGGTGACATTTCAGCAGGGCGCCCAATGACAATGAGGAGGGGTGACTCAGGTGCAGGGATTTTACCTGCTTTTTAGCAACCACGAAGTCAGATCAGGAAGCTGTTGCAAGGACGTTTGAAAGGGATGCTGAGCTGCTTCAGTGCCCAGGCCAGCTGGACAAAGTGGAACACCATGGCAGAAAGAGGCCCGGAATAAAGCCCCACAGAAGCCATATGGAAGGACGCTATCCGTTTATGGTTGGATGGGTTAGCTGCATGGGCCTGAGCCAGCTCCACAAGGCACTGAACAACATCACAGACATCCAGAAGTCCCTTGCCGATCAGCAAAGACTGCAGACAGAGCATCAATGCCATCGAGAGCCTCAAATACATGAAATATGCTGTGATGTGGCATACCTGGGTCACTGCAGTTTTGGAGAGCCTCAAGAACATCTCGGGACCCCAAATTGTAAGGGAGACCCAGGACCTCATTGAACAAGGGGCGTTCCTGCAGGCCCACCAGAAGCTGATGGACCTAGAGTGCTCACTCCCAAGAAGGGCTGACGTATAAGCAGTCCCACACGGACAGAGGGAACTTGCACAACACGATCCTCATCCATGCAGGGGCTCTCAGATGAGCTGGCTGAGCAGATGTGGATGGTGCTGCAAAGTTTGCTGGTCGTCGTCTCCCGTGACCCCACCTGCTGGTCTCAGTTGTCAGGATCATCAAAAAGGAAGAAAAATTGACTAATGTGTATCTGACCAAAGGAAAAAAAAAAAGCAAACTAGCTTGGCTTCTCCCGAGAGGCCAAGAATTGCAAGGAGAAAATGTTTGCCGTCTTGGATGGAACCAAGACTACTAGAATTGAGGCCAGACAGGCAGACCCCAGGGAGTCCAACAAGATGTGGTTTATCTGCCACCTGGAAATCATAAAGAAGTATGTCCTGGATGAGCCACCATTGCCAAAAACCTGATGGTTGAGTGTTTTCCTCCTCATTATGAAATTTCAGAAACCATCTGAACATGTACCACCACGCTCTGAGAAAATGGATGCAGGAGTTTGAGTCAGAAGACCTAGAAGCAAATGAAATCATGAGCCTGTGGTTGACATGGGTCTCAAACACCTACACAAGCACAGAGATGACAGGGAATGTGGAATTGGCCCAGAAGTGGATATCCACACCCCAGAACCTTTACTTTCTCTAAAGCACTCTCTGATCTGCTCCCCAGGTACATGTCAACTCTCACTTTAGATGTTATTACCTGGCTGGAAAATGTACTAGAAACAGACAAGAAAGACTGGGTAAAAGATGCTGAGCCTGAAACTTGACCAAGGTGGGTACTCTCAGGAAACACTCCCTTCTAGATGTTTGAATAAATTCTCGGTGTTGCTGCTCAGATAAGTGAAAACAAAGGTTTGTAACACAGATTAGTCTGTGTCTTTAGCAAATGAATTCTTTGTTAAGTAGATGCAAAGATGGAAGTTCAATTGTATAAAGAACAGCTGAGAAGTCGGCAATGCCCACACCATGTTCAATATATGATAGCTATCAACTATCAGAGATTCAAAGAATTTATAGTTGGTTTAGAAAGGGAATATTTTAAAAAGTGAAGTGTAAGAGGGCATATCTCTGAGCCAACCAAACATTGATGGGATTTCAGATACCATTGCAAAGGAGAGCTGCAGCAGCCTGCTGGAAGAGGTCTTTCTGGATCTGGAGCAACATCTCAATGAGTTGATGACAAGGAAGTGGCTGTTAGAGTCAAACACTGTAAAAATCATCTGTCTCACTGTGGAAGAATATTTCAATGATTATGCCAAAATCAAAAGCCATATAAAAAGAAGAGGATGGCAAGTGGAGTACCTGTAGGCCATCATGCAGAAGCACATCTCCTTTTGGAGCACCAAGGAACACAGGGAGGGTGCTGAGAGAGTGCGCAGGGAGGCTGAGCAACTCCACTTCGTGTTCCAAAAGCTGGCTTCTGGATTTGGTGAAGATACAAGTGGACATGGTGACACTATCATTGCCACTGCAGAGGTTATTTTTTTTTTATAAATATTTTCAGCTCCTTAAGAAGTACAGTGAAGTGCAGTTGAGCAATTCAGAAGACAAGCAGACAAACTCTTTTTTTTTAAAAAAAGATTTTATTTATTTATTCAAAAGAGATAGAGACAGCCAGCGAGAGAGGGAACACAAGCAGGGGGAGTGGGAGAGGAAGAAGCAGGCTCATAGTGGAGGAGCCTGATGTGGGGCTCGATCCCTTGACGCCGGGATCACGCCCTGAGCCGAAGGCAGAGGCTTAACCGCTGTGCCACCCAGGCACCCCACCACTGCAGAGGTTATTAAGTTCACTGACCCTTCTCTGCTCTATCTGGACATCTCGACTTTAATCAGCAAACACCCAGACTTCCGGGATGACCACATCAACATGCTCCTGGCTGTGTGAGGGGACACTAACCAAGCAGAACACAAAGCAGACCATCAACAAGACTTCGGAACAGGGCCCAATGCAGGTGATTCTGAACTACATGCCCATCTTCAAGGAAATCATAGTCGCTAGTATGAACATAGCAAAGCTTTTCAAGTAACCTGTTGGTTTTCAGCTTTATGTACATTATTTGCTCTCAGCATCCCCACCCTCAGAAATATATTAAAGCAAAAGTGATCTCTTAAGGGGTCACATTAGCTGTTTCAGTCACTCTTGCCTATCTCTTGAAGGGCTAAGCATATTTGTGAGGTACCCTGGAATATGGCTTCTTGAAGAAAGAGTACCCTGCTGGCTGTGATTCTTCAAGTTCTCTCATTTTTGTTGTAAACACCTTTCTGAGGCAGAATTCTAATGTAAAATGCCTCATGGTAGATTATCACAGTGGTGAGAAGGTGTGTGTAGCAGGAAGAGCCCTGTCTTCATTCACCCCTTGGTCTTCACTCATTTCTGCATTAAGACTTCTAAAACTCTGCTGCTTAATAAATGAAGCTGAAGTCCTGCAGGGAAATGAAAAGGAAAAGAAAAAAAAAAAGAAAAATTAGGTGACAAGATGGAGAAAGTTACCAGAAAATAATGATCCATCAAAAAAATTTTAAGGAATAATATTTATTTTTTCTGTGAAAAATGCCATTAGAAATATGATAGGGATTGCTTTGAACTTTTAGATGGCTTTGGATAGTATGGAAATTTTAACAATATTAATTCTTTCTACCCATGAATACAGGTTATCTTTTCATTTACTCATGTCTTCTGCAATTACTTTCATCAGTCTCTTAAAGTTTTCAGTCCACTTTTTGATGGTATTGTTTATGGGATTGTTTTCTTCACTTCTTCTTACAGATATTAAATTGTAGGTGTATGGAAATGCAACTGATTTTTTTCCATATTGATTTTATAACCTGCAATTTTATTGAATTTATTAGCTCTAAAAGTTTTTTAGTGGAGTCTTTAGGGATTTCTACATATCAGGTCATGTCTGCATAAAGAGATAATTTTACTTCTTCTTTTCCTATTTGGATGCCTTTTATTTCTTTTGTTTGCCTAATTGACATGGCTAGGACTTTCAGTACTTTGTTGAATAGAAATGGTGAGAGTGTGCATCCTTGCCTTTTTCTGATCTTAGAGGAAAAACTTTCAGTTTTCCACCACTAGGTATGATGTATGTTATGGGCCTTTCATATATAGCTTTTATTACAGTGAGGTAATTTTCTTCTATTCTTAGGGGGGTTTTTTGATAGTTTTTATCATGAAAGGATGTTGACTTTTGTCAAATGCTTTTTCTGCATTTATTGAGATGATCATGTGGTTTTACTCTTTTATTCTGTTAATGTAGTATATCACATTAATTGATTTGTATGTGCTAAACCAACCTTGCATCCCAAGATAAATCCATGGTGTATGATGCTTTTCATGTGCTGTTGAATTTTGTTCACTAGTATTTTGGTGAGGTTTTGTATCCATGTTCATTAGAGATACTGGCTTGTAGTTTTCTTTTCTTGTAGTGTCTTTTAAATCTGACTTTGACATCAAGGTAATACTGGCCCCAACAAACAAGTTTGGAAGAGTTCTGTCCTCTTCAGTTCTTGGGAAGAGATTGAGAAGGATTGAAATTAATTTTTTTCTTTTTGTTTTTTTGTTTGTTTTGTTGTTGTTGTTTGAGAGGTTTTAGGGGATTTTTTTTTTTTTTTGCTTTTTCTTTGTTTTCGGATTTTTTTGTTGTTGTTGTTGGCATTCATTCTTTAAGTGTGTGGGAGAATTCACCAGTAAACCCATCCAGCCCTGGGCTTTTATTGGTTGGGAGCATTTTGATTACTGATTCAATCTCCCCACCAGTTTTAGGTCTGTTCAGATTTTCTTTCTTTATGACTCAGTCTTGGTAAGTTCTATGTTTCTAGGAATTTATCCATTTCTTCTAGGTTATCTGTACCACATCGTCTTGCATGTCAAAATGTTCTTCCGTAATAATTTTCCTTGTTCTAGGTGTACATAGTAAGAAATTCTTTTAGTAAATGTGTGGTGATAAACTCTCACAGTTTTTATGTCTTTGTAAATATATCTCATCTTCATTATGGAAAAAATTTCTTAAGTATAAAATTCTTTGTTGAAAATTGTCTTCTCTCAATACATTGAAGTTGTTATTCCATTGTCTTCTGGCTTACACTGTTATTTTTAAGGAAGGAGTGTGATGTAATTCTAAATGTCTGCCCTGAATGTCTTTCGTAAGACCTTTTGTTTGTCTTTCTTTATCCTATTATGGTCTGAGATATGATTGCTTTTTATTTAACTTGCCTGGAATACATTGTACTAGTGGGATTTTTTTGTAATAGGAAATTTAGAGCCATTGTTTCTTTAAATACTACCCCTCTTTCACATTATTACCTATTTCTGGCACTCTGATCGGGTATTATTAGACATGTCTTCTATATATTATAATATGTTTTTCATAATGCCCATTTTTTATCATTCTGTGCAGCACCACAAGTAGTTCTTTGACTGTGTTTTTCACTTTACTAATTATCTCTTCAGCTATTAATAATCCTCATCTAATTCTTCAACGTGGATCTTTAAAAATCCAGCTATTAAATTTTTAATTTCTAATTTCATTTGTATTTTTTATAAATATTTTATTTATTTACTTGTGAGAGAAGGAGAGAGAGATCACGAGCAGGGGAGAGGGATAGAGGAAGAAGCCGACTCCCCACTGAGCAGGGAGCCCAACGTGGGGCTTGATCCCAGGACACTGAGATCATGACCTGAGCTGAAGGCAGACACTTAGCCGACTCAGCCTCCCATTTGTATTCTTTTTCAATTCTGTGCATGTAATTTTGACAGTTTCTTTTTGAATGTTTATTTGTGGTTGCGTCCTTTAATTTTTTGGTTAGCATTTTATATATAAAATGCCTGACAATTCCAACATTTCAGTCCTTAGAACTCTAATTTTTGTTTTTTTGTTTTTTGTTTCTGCTGACTTTCATCATTACCTGAATTCTCTAGACTTGCTGATATTTCCTTGAAGCTCATTGACCGTAGTCTGTGGAATCATTTGGATCTACTTGTGAAACTTACTTCCAGAAAGGACTTGCTTCTACTATGGCCACGGTTCAGGTGGCACCACTGACTGGAATCACTTCAATATTACCACTGCTTTTTCTCTCACAACACACACACACACACACACACACACACACACACACACACACCTACCTACATTCAGTGCATAATTCCAAGCTCAACTTTCTACCTCCTGATAGTAACTTTATAACAGTCACCTGCCTAGGTCAACTGCTTGGGCCCAACACACTGCTGCATCCCTGACCATAACACATAGATTTTTATTTGTTTGTATGTTTGTTTCTCTGTTTTAAGGTGTGGTCTATAGAAAATTCCTCTACCTCTTATGCAGCCAGCAGTGCCTCAAAGCACATTTGCTATGCAAGGTGTATTTATTTTGCAGTGAAAGGGCCCTTCGAGAATACCTATCAACTATAATGACAAAAACAAAAGTTCTAGGTTATTTTGACTAGAAAGCAAATGAGATGTTTTCATGAGTAACTCTGATAAACTCTGGTCAAAAGCAGTGCTTTGTAGGGGCCAGGTAAGAGTACCACACAGGGATGGTGTAGGTGGAGGCCAGTGAATTCAGTTATTCTTGAATTTTAAAACTATCTGGCATTATGAGGAGTGACAGTTTGGGGGACTAGGAAAGCAAAAACACTCTTGGCCTCTACATGGACATTCTTATGGAAGGCTTTTGCAGCAGAGATAGTAGCATAGTGATTTAACAAATCAGATTAGATGCTGACTTTATAGAGGGAGCACATACCACTTATATCATAAGTTGTTTATTTGCATCTATAGCTCTATACATATATAACTCTTACATTGTTGTGCCCTTCTTTTATCTTTCTTAAAAGGTGACTTAAGATAATCTATTACAGAACTAAAGAAACTAGACTTCCTGTTCCTACTACATGGATCTCCTCTGGGACCTTCCATATTGTTGGTCTCTACCATGATTGGAGTGGAATTGGTATTGGAAGAGCAAACTAGTGCCTTTGCAACCAGGCATAGGCTAAGCTCATATGTCACCCTCTATCTGGCTGTCTTCTACCACAGCAGCAACTGTTCCATTATTTTAAATTTTGTCATCCTGTCTTCTGGCCTTGAAATAAGTTTAACTTTGATAGTAAAGCTAGAAAACACATGCCCAATAAGCCCTGGACTTTCCTGAAGGAACCAGAGACTTGATCAGGGGAAGAGGAGGAAACTCTGACTACTATGGAGCCTGTGTAGTGGTGTAGTTAGAGATTTGATTTAAAAGTCTCTACTGAGAGCATCCACAAGTAACCTACTCTGAAACAGACTTGTCTCTTTACAAAATATCAATACTTAGTTAACTGCTACTGGCATTTGAAATCATGGATCTAAGCAGTAACACTATCTAAAACATTTAGATTACAGACACTCAAAATCAAATTGAATGTTGTCTGTATAGAGTGAGCAGAGCCCTTGATCACCAACATTGTCAGTGGTTACATCATTGTTAAATTCTGAATAGGTCTATAAGGCTGGGTCATGTGGTATGATGGAAGGAGAACAGGGTTACTTAAGGTAGTGACTGTTTACCAACCACCATGGAAGTGTTATATCAGACAGTATTGCCATACAAGTGCATACGAGTCATATGTCAGCTCTGGTTCTAAGAAATCTAAGGTATTTTCCATTCTGTAAAAGACAAGACCAATTCTTCTGAGAGGCTTTTCTAGAAGGCCCTATTACTTTCTGGATCAGACATGTGATATTTATTTCATCATATGGCTGAGATTTTTTTGAAAGCCCTCATTATATAATTATTTCAAAGTGATTCTTAGCTGCTTGACTTATTTCCTTACTCCCAGTTCTTTCTTCAACTCACTCTAACTAGTCTTCCTACCAGATAATGCCCTAGAAACAATTCTTATCAAGGTCACCAGTGCCCCTCATGTTATTCAGTGAAGGGGCTAACTTCCTGTTCTCATTTCACTCACTCTCTCAGCAGCATTGTGCATAGATTATCATTGTCTTTTTCTGAAAACTCCTTCTTCACTTCTCTTTCATGATACCGCCCTCTCTGGACTTTCTTCCAGGCATATTGAATAGACTCCATTATCTACCCCTTAGTGTTGGAAAGTTGCAGAGCTCAGACCTAAACTGCTTCATCTTCTCTGTTTATTACCTTCCTTAGTGACCTCATTCAAGTCTATAACTTTAAAGATCTCTATATGCTATATACTTTAAAATTCATATCTTCAGCCCTTATATAATCCTTGAGTTCTGTGCATCTATTAATTTCAACACCAGGATATCTGATAGTGTGTGAAATTTAATATGGCCAAGAGAAAACTACTGAGTCTACCATTCCCTTGGACCCAATCCTTCCCTCCTCCGTGAACCTGCATCTCAGTTAACTCCACCCACATGTACCCAGTTGCTCAGGCTAAAGGAGAAAGGCCCTATCCTCTCCTTTCCTCCAGTCCACATCCAGTCCGTTAGCAAGTTCTCTCACTTCTGCCTCTAAAACATATCTTGGTTTCATCTACTCATTGCCCCCCCCCCCATTGCTACCACCTAGTTCCCCCTAGTTCATCTTTTCATAGTGGGACTATTTCCTGGCCTCCTAAGAGATTTTAAGTTTTAAGTCAATTTGCTTTAAGTAACATTTTTTTAAAAGACTCATTGCCCCATCCACTATTGTATTCTCAATATCTAAACTAGTTCTTCCTACACATTAGGGTGCTGAATGGATATTAGATGAATAAATTAATAATAAACATGAGATTTTATTACCAAAGGAATAACTTTTCATAGCTTTACAAATACTACTTAGTTCACAAATAAATTTATAATTTGTTGTCAGAACATGCATCCTGAAGTTTCAACCACTAAAGACATGAACAAAGGAATTTAGAAGAATGGCAGCTCATTGTTTTATTGCTATCAACGTTACCTTGTGTCAGGGCCCTCAGGTAGCTCAGTCAGTTAAGTGTCTTGATTTCAGCTCAGGTCATGATCTCAGGGTAGTAAGATCTAGCTCCATGTCAGGCTCCGTGCTCAGAAGAAAGTCTGCTTGAGGTTCTCTCTCACCCTCTCTCTCTACCTGCCCCCACTCGTGTGCTCGCTTGCTCGCTCTCTCTCCAAAATAAATAAATCTTAAAAAAAAATAAGTTACTCTGTGTCTGGACATCTTCACACATTGGGTTCTGATCTGAGACCCAGAGGAAATCTCCCTAGCTTGCTGCACAGAGTTGTACTCCAAGAAGTCTGGAAAGAATTGTTATTTTGAAAATATTCTTCAGGAAGTATGTCCTTTCTTAATCCATGCATTTAGAGTAGATTATTAAAAGTTGCACAGTTAATGGAACCTGCCACTTTCTTAAGTCACTCTAACATTTCCCAAATGACCTTCTCACCGCAATCTCATTTTATTCTTGCCTCTTTAATAACCCACCAAACAAAATAACCTAATAAACCCTCATTAGGCAGACGTTGTCTTCCTACTGTGGTGAAAGAAAGTCTGAGCACCAGGCATGTGTAAAATGCAAGAGGAAGAAAAGAATCTGGTTTTAAAGGTAGAGGGGCCAGACTCCAGTTCAGGCTCTACTGATTTGCCAGGCATGAATTTGGAGAAGTGGCCTAACTTCGAATATCATTTTTTGACCCATGAAAGGTTGCTAATAATACCTCCCTTATAAGGTGTTTGTGAAGTATAGGCATATTCTCTCTGGGACCACGTCCATAGGTAAAGTGAAGGCCCCCTACCTGGAGCTGGTTGGTTTCTGAAACCTGCTTTGTTCTGGATCTTTCCTCCGAGGGCTCTATTCGTCCATCTATCAATCGACTGTTACTGGTGCCCAGTGGCAGAGCCCGCCTCCTCCCAGGATCCAGACAACTTGAGGACAGTAAGAACTAGGGGGAATCCTGACAAAGTTGTAAAAAGTCTCTCTCCTTAAATGTAGCTGAGCAGACTGCAGCCACACTGGAGATAATTAATATTTCAGAATGAATTAATAGATGAAGATGGATGTCTTTTCTTCATCATTTACCTACTAGATAAATTTGGCCACATTTTTCATTAGTTTGCTGGACTTTACAAGGGAGACACTTGGATTTGCAAGATGTAGCATAAACATGGGCTGCAATGCCAAATGAGTAGAAAGCAAGCAGGGATGGGGGTCAAGGGGAGGAGTGGTGAGTTCAGGGAAAGCAGAGATTTGATTCTGAAGAGCAAATCCTCACTGGGTCAAGGCAGCTTTTGCATAATTCTATTATCACCAGGAAGAGAAGAAATAATCATGTTAGGTGTGTGCTGTTCTGCTCGACGTGGCTTGTCTTACCTTACTTTTGAAGTCAGACAGGTTTAAATGCTTTATGTGAGGGAGTTGTTCAGAAGGCTCTCAGTCAATGAGGCAGGTGCTGCCAGAGCAAAGCAGGGAAGTTTTTGATGTTGACAACGACATACATTCTTGCACAGAAAGGAGTAATCCATTCAGTCACAGTTATGAAAAAGTTGTATGTGTGCTGCTTTGGGGACCAGAGGCAGTGCCATCTGGGAGGGTGGCTTTCAGGCAGGCCAGCTGCAGGGCATCAGCATGGTGGTGGGCCAGTCCATGAGAAAGGGCAGCCCTTTCTTTAGCCTCCCTGTCCTCTGGGTCGAAAAGTGGGCATTCACACCAGTAGCTACATAGCATTGCTATAGGCATCAGCTCCACCTCTCCTTCTCTTTATGGAGCCCAGGCTATCTCATTAGTTTGCATTCGGTTTCTACATGCCATTGTTCCTCCCTGAGTTCCAGCACAGTCTGCAGGACTGGGGCTCTGCTGATTGCAGGTGAGGCTCATCAGAAGCGTCCTATAAAATGGGCCAGACGTGAGCAGGGAAACATTTTCTCACACACCCCCACCATAGAAATACCCAGTGTGGGGAAAGAGAACAAGAGCCATGGTCTTTTGAGAGTCAGTTGTGAACATTTCTTCCAAACTCCAGCGATGTTCATAACCTGAAATTGGTCATAGTGGGAGTATTTGCACCACAGAAACCATCAAACTTTACAATAGGGTTTTTGCCCTTTCTGTTTTTACTTTTTGGGGGTTGTTTGGTAAACATTTGCCAGCATGAAACTGGGTGAGTTGCAGGGAGCAGAAAGAGGGAGACTGGATTTCAAAGTCCTTAATTACCCTCTCTGTCCCTCTCATAGAAGCTGCTCAAATGTCTCAGCTGAACCTCTCTTGTATAGTTTGACAACTGCTGCAGGCAATGGACAGCCACAGATGGCTTTGTGTGTGCTTTTTGTTTTCAGATTTGTATTTTAGGAGGGTAACCCTGGCCACGATGTGTTGGGTAGACTGAAAGGGTATAAAATCAGAGATAACATCAGAGGCAAAACAATCAGATGGTAATCTAACTGCCTTTTGTCCATATTAAGGATGGTGAGGTCTGAACTAGGGGAAGAGCAGTGAAAATAGAGAAGAAAACAGATATAGCAAATATAAATGGTAGAGAAATGGAGTTGACAGGACTTATCAATCGATTGATTGGATGTCAGCGCAAGAAAAAGAAAAGAGTAGATGACAACATCCAAGTTCCACATGATCTCAGCATTCACCAAGACAGAAGGACTAGCATATTTTGGTGGAAAGTTGATAACTTATGTTTAGAACCAGCTGAGATGGCTGAGAGGTATGTGGAGGGGACCAAAGCTCAGAGGAGCAGAGTTGACTAGAATGCATTTTGACAGTCAACAGATGGTGGTAGGTGACAGCAGGTGATCAGGGATCATTCAGGAATGGTATGAGATGAAAAGAGATCCAAAAATGAAACATACATGGAAAACACAATATTTAAGGCACACACAGATAAATGAGTCTGCAGAGGACAGAGAAGGATTGGTCAGTGAAACAGTGGAGAACCGGGACAGAGGCAAAGAGGGAAAAGAGAGAACTGGATAGTCATTAATGGAAAATTTGGGGTCAAGATAAAAAACGATGAAGTCAAACGAAATGCATCAGATTTAGCTGGAGATGATTATTTGGACCTTTTGCCAGAGCAGTGTCTGGGTGTGCAGGGCAAGAGGAAGCCAGACTGCAGGTGTTTGAAGAATTAAGTGAGCAGAAGGTGGAAATAACAGAAAACAAGTGAAGAAGCAAGAATTCTAGACTTGGAAAGTAAGAAAAGGCAAGGAGGTGCAGGATCAAGGGAGGATTTTATTTTTAAGATAGACAACAGAGTTGATCATAATTTTACTCTATGCAGAAGGGACCAATTGAGATGAAGTTGCCAGTTTGGGAAGGAGAAAGGGAGTCACAGCTTCAGGAAGGTCCCGGGTGAGACAGAAGGGTCAGTCAAGAGTGTAGGTGGAGGGAATAATTATATTCTGAGGGTTTTTTTTTTTTTGTACAATTTGTGCCTCTGTAGCATCCATGGCAGACATAATAGCACATCTCACACCACATTACTGTTGCTCACTTGATTACCTGCCTTTCCATGTAGCAATAAACATAGGGTAGGACCAATGCTTCTAGCCTAGCAAAGTGCCTGACATATAATGGGTGATCGACAGATATTTGTTCAAATGATGAATGATTGAGTAAATGAGTAGTTTTTTGGAATTAGTCTAATCTTCCCAACTCAACTGTAAACTCCATTGTGTCATAGGTTTGGTTGGATTGCTCAGCATTTTCAGTATATAGGAGCTGAACAATCAGGATGAATGAAAATGAATTGGGCTGCCTCAAGACCAAAGTGTTGATGTAAAAATGAAGCAGCTCATTCCAAGGGAGAAGCTCTCAATGAAATGATGGAGGAATGGGATTCAAAAGCAGCTAAACCTGTAGAAGAAAATAAAACTTCCTCCTCCTCCCAGCTTCCAGTTACTAATTTTTCTCCAGTGTTAGGGAGGGTATCCTTGGAGCACCCAGTGCTTAACATCTTCATTTCTTAATGGAATCAGCAGGTCATGCAGGATTATCATTATGTCTCACCCATCCTATTCTCTGGCTTCTTGGACCCATGGTCTAGAGACCGAGGCCCGGCGAAGGTAACCAATTAGTGTCAGATATGTCCCTGAGTTGTGGTTTTTCTAGTTCTAAAGCTGAACTCCCAATCGCCAGCCCTCTACACGGTGAGAGAGAAATCCTTCAGGCAGGCAATGAGAGGCAGCTCCTTTCTGCCCTGCTTTGAGGTGTCCCATAGCAAATGATAGCGGCAGGGAAATGTCTTAATATAGCGTGGTGTTTAGCATAATTGATGTTCAGATGCAGTGTTGGTAGAAACAAGCCCAGTTAATTGGTCTCTCAACCTACATTAGCTCTTGCATTGCAGCCAATTAGGCAGGGGCCAGAGGGCCCTTTGCTCGGCCATTAGAGCCCTCCACGCCGGGGCCGGGAAGGTGCTGGCACTTAGGCAGCAGAGACGGTGTAAATGACAGCAATGAGCTGTGTGTGCAGCTGCGCCACAGCCGGAGCCATCTGTCCGTTTAGGAACGCGAGACCTTAACAACCAATCTTAAAGGTGAAAAAAGGAAGGTAACATTCAGGAGAGGGAAATCTGGGCTCTCCCAGGGGTGGAATGCTGGAAGAATCTTTGAAGATTATAGGCTTGAAGGGTATAAACCAGCACCAGTCCTACAGCAATATTCCTAATGAGCTAAATGCCCGTCCCTGTTCTCTGAGGCTCGGTGTTATTGGAAAGACCCTGCGTGTGTTTCCAGGAGACACTGTAGGGTTGCTGCTCAAAGTGAGGTCTGAGGACCAGCGGCATCATTTAGGATGCTCATTTGGGAGGGTGTTAGGCATGCAGATCGCAGGGCCACCCCTGACCGGCTGAACTAAAATCTGCATGGTAACAAGATCCCCATGGGTTCCGTGTGCCCGTTAAAGTCTGAGAAGCCATGCCGTAGGCCAGGGGTCAACAAACACATTTTATTAGAACACAGTATGTCCATTCATTTTCCTCTTGATTATGCCGCTTCCACACACGACAACAGGGTTGAGTGGTTGCAACAGAGACCTTCTGTCCTGCAAGCCTAGGGCATTTCCTCTCTGGCTCTTTACAGAGAGACTTGGCAGGCCCCTGCTCTAGGCAGAAGTCTCTGTACCCAGACCATGTGACTAACATTTCTGTCAGCTCTTGGAGGGCAGGTTCATACCAGATACTTACTTTGCTGTTTAAATATTGTCATGGCCATTATGGGCAAATGGAGCAGTATATGGGAGATGACAGTGATCTCAACGCCAGGAGCTTAGGAGTTTCTGGGTTTACATGGACACTTCAGCAAAAGTTGGCAAAAACTTTAAATGTTCTGCTACCTCGACTGAGTCAAACTGAAAGATCCTTTCACTCCCTCATTCACACAGGGAATAAAGGAAAAAATGATAAGCCGGGGCTTATAATAAAACAGTTACCAAATGTCTCTGTTGCATCCTGGATAGCATATTCATTGTGACTGGAAGTATTAACATTCTTCCAAATACACCAAGATGTCGCTTTGACTTTATGCCAGTGTTTGGGGATAATCTGATACCCGATGAATTACCCAAAGAGACTGCGCTCTCCCCCTCTTGATTTTCACCAGGGTGAAATGTTAAAACAGGTATGACTGCTCTGCTTTCTATAGAGCAAAAGGATTGTCGAAAATGTGCATTCCTTAGCGCATGCCATAAAGAGCTTATGCAAAGACCCACAGAGGACTTCAGTGGCTAATGGTGAGGAAGAGTGCTGTTAAACATTTCTGAAATTGCCAAAGTATGTTGACAGGAGATCCCGGCCAGGAGCTTATAGACTTGCATTTGCAAGAATATTAAAGAAGCACCTCATTGTGTTTTTTAAACCCTTGGAGTTTTTCCAAGCCTGTGCTTTCCAAGTCTGTCTCTGTCTCTGCCTCTGTCTCTGTCTCTGTCTCTGTCTCTCACATATACACCAACAAATGCCGGGCTGCAGCCCCAGACTCCAGACGCATGCATCCATCATAATTGCAGCCCTGCCAGCAGTCATGTAACTGCTTAAAGACCTCAACAGCCTTCTGGCACTTAAAGGAAAAAAAAAAAACCATCTAATTAATCACAGGTGAAACAGCTTGGACTGTCTCCAAAAGCCCCAGAATTTACTGCCAAGCTTTGATGCTAATTTTCTTTCTAAGTAACCCCCTAAAGAAATTTACGATTAGGTAATTAAAGTAATGAATAAAGAGATACTTAGGTGGAGAGAAAGGAGGAGAGGGAAAAGTCTATTATTTCCACCCTGCAATAAATGCATCTGGGCATGCGTCATTTGTGAACCCTAGCGTAAATGTCCCCAAGTGGCTTTCTCCTGAAGAATATTTTAAAAATCAATATTTGAAAGACCAAAAGAAGGCATATAAATGGAGTTGGGAGCGGGTCATTCTGCTGGGGCCTGTAAGACAGGGAGGAAATCTGCCTTCTGCCAGATACTCTTCGCTTTTTTTAATGCCACAGCTTGTGCCCCATGGGGAGGTCGGTGATGCCTTCTCTCTGTGAGCTGATTGGCTAGCATCATTGGGCTGGATTTAGGGATCTCACCTTCTTCGGATCTCCCATATACCTGCTGGGATAGATCCTGGATTTCTGGAGTTAATTGGTTGGAAATTCATTGCTCCAATCTTTTGCTCAGCAAGTATTCAGGAGAGGGCTTTGGATTTTATCATTCCAGCCCTGATCCTTTCCATATGTCTCTGACACTCAGTATCAGAACACCCCAGAAATGGGGGTCTTAGTTAATTGCCTACTTAGCTTTCTGAATTAAACAGAAATACTCCTCATTGAAACGATGGATTAAACAAGCTTCTACTCAACTCCAAAGTGCCTAGAGCTTCAATCCTTGCTGAAAAATCTTGCTCTCAACTATTTTTCTGTGTTAATAAATATAGTGTAATAAACATAATGCTTTTTTAAATAATTCAGAATCTGAATTTTTGAGTGAAAAGCTCTTGGCTCTGATTTATACCTACCTTCAAGATAGTTTTACAAGCTTCTTGCAAGCAAAGATCAGAGCAGGCCCCCATTTTGTCTTTTCACCAAGGCTAGGAAAGGGTGAGTACTAGTTGTCTCATAACTTTATATAAAAAAGGTATAGGAGATTGCACTGAATACACACTGGCTCCATATACCCTGGAAATTTAGTTCTTGTTTGTTTGGGGTTTTTTTTTTAACTATGTTACCATATGAACTTGTTTACATTTTTTCACCCTCCTGAAAGGGAAGGGTTGAAAATAATAGAATCAGAATTTTGCTTTGGAAGTGAGGTTAGAGATTTTATAGTCTTAAGCTTCATTTCCGAGCTAAGAGGACTGAGGCTCAGAGAGGTGACTTGGTTTGGCAAAGATGCACAGCCGCACCTGGGTGGTTACAATCATAGACTCTGAAGCAAGATATGTTTGCATTTGTAAACTGCTCTACTACTTATCAGCTGTGGACCATGAGAAACTACCTGCCTTCTGAGCTGCTTTTTCTGACCTACAAAATGAAAACATTAATATTCTTGAGTTACAGTAAAGATTAAACGAGCTTAATGTAGGTAAGAGGCTTAGCATCATGCAAGCACTAGAAACTATTTAGCTCTTATTTGTCTTTATTTATTTATTTAATTGTCATATAATTAGTTGTAATCTTATTTTTATCTAATAGATTCCTTTTCCTTATTCACAATTCCTTGCTGCCTTCCAAGTAAGATAGAGTCCTAGTCAAAGATGGCTCTTTGTTTATTCAAGGCCAGATGGGTGTGGATGTTCTGTTTGGGGGAATTGGACCACAGCTCAATTGTTCCATGTAAGAAAGAGCCACACGCTTGAGATGTCTCCAGTTCAGAGCTTCATCTTCTCCCAAGCCAATGCAAAATGATGCAAGTTCTGAGCCTCATTCCTGATTGAGGAGTGAGAGACCTTTCCCCCCAGAGAAAGCAATTTCAGGACATGAGTGAACCTGAAAAGAGAGGTGAAGGGCAGGACTGGGGGTCATTCTGGTTTTTAGGTGCCTTCCCCGTGCTCCTGATTCAGCCAAGGTTGAAGGTCAGCAACTACTGAGACCCCCCATCTCCCTATGTATCCCCCAGTCCCAAGAGCTGCCGGGCCAAGTTCTCCTCTGAGCCTCTCTCTAAAAGGCCAGGGAAGTTGGGAGAATCCTGCCAAATGGGAATTAAAAATGACAAAACAGCTGATTAGATCTGAGGTGACAAGAATGAGGAATAAAAGCCATTAGAGCCCATTTGCAACGTGCCCTCAGAGAGTCAAGTTTCAAGGTGTTCCTCGGAAGATTATTAATGGCATGACAGTGTTTTCCGTGCAGGAATCTGATACGTGAAATAACACCAGTGTACACACACTGCATTCTAGATGGTAAGAGGGGCCTGCCCTCATTTATTTAGTTTCACAGATTTGAAGAGACACCCTAATATGGCTGTCAGGACGAGGGCTAGTGTAAGCACCCAGTGCTTAGAGAAACAGATTTCCACAGTAAATGGTTGTCTTCTATAGCAGGGCCAGGCAAACTATGGCCCATGGGCAAAACCTGGTGTGCGGCCTAATTTTTGTACAGGCAATGAGGAAGGAATGGTTTTTATATTTTAAAATGATTTAAAAATATCAAAAGAAAAATATGTTATGACATATGGAAATGTTATGAAGTTCAACCGCTGCTGTCCATGAATAAAGGATTTTCTGGAATATAGTCACACTCATTTGTCTACATATTATCTGTGGTTGCTTTTGTGCTACAACGGCAGAGTTGAGTAGTTGTGACAGAGACTGTGTGGCCCATAAGCCTAAATTATATACTGTGTAGGCCTTTCCAGAAAGTTTGCCAACCCCTGTTCTGTAGGACTTCTCAGCCAAACTACTTCACTTTGCAAAAAGAAAAGGAGTCATAATTTAGCAAAATACTATAAAGGTTTTCTCTAGAAGAATATAGATTAATTTTTGAGTCACAACATGGAGATCAGTTTATCTACTGCTCCCAGCGACAACCACCCAACCCTGAGAGCGGCTAGTTTCAGGTTCCTCTAAATGTTGCTGGAGTCAAGGTCCACCTGGCCCTCGGTGGCCATACAGACACACAAGAAGGCGGCAGTTCCAGAAGGCAAGTCCTCTCCAGGCTGGTGACCAGGAACTCCTGTAGCTGGAGCCCTCTCATTTTTACCTTCATCCATAAAAGATAAGTGGGAGGCCAGAGAAAACATAAATCCTAGCTAGTTTTGTATCCATCCTGGAGTCATCACACATTCCTATGTCATCCCTATGCCTAGGCTTTTTTGTAAGGGCATTTCTCTCCCCTCTCAAAAATGAGTGCCCTCAATGGGCACTACCGAGACTCTTGTTTATCCTAGAGTCTCAGAGAGCTTCCAAAGACGTTTTCCAGTTCGTTTTTTATTAGCGAGAGCAAACGTGGTGATCTTGAGATGGAGAAAGATGTTGCTATTGTTCAGAGGATGGAAGGGATGAAGATTGACTGTGGAGAATTATCAGTGACACTAGCCCTGGAGCCTCCGACACCATGTCTCCACAGGGTCAGTCGTGAAGTCCTTCAGTCAAAGACGTGTTCAGCAGAGCTGTCAGCAGCCAGTGGCCAGTGGGCTGATCATCCAGTAGGACAGATGCGTCTACACCTTCATAAACACTACAGGGACATGTCGAAAAGGAAGGACGAACAAAACAAAGGGGTCTTGTGGGGGCACATCCCCTGGGCAACTTATTGGAAGACGTGGAAGTGGGACTGAGTGAAAACTGGGGTGGATTGTGCTAGTCGGAGAGGGGAATTGATGGAATTTTTGTGGTGAGAAATCCTTAAAAACAGTTATTCCATACCTTCATGATCGTGAGTTGGTGGCAGAGCCAGTCTCCTCACTTCCTAATTGAATACCCTTTCAAGAACATAAAGAGTAGATAAAGGACCTTTAGCCAGTGCCTCATTGCTTGAGGTGGGAAGTTTCGTAGTTCATGGTTTTTAAAACATAAAATGCTTCTGAGGTAGCCCTGTCTTTGGTGAGGTGGAGGCAGGAAAAGGAGAGGGAATTTGAATCCTCTGCTTTTATCAGAAGAGAGAACATTTGGACAATCTCACCCCTGGAATAATGGAACCACGACAGCTTTGGTTGTTAAGGATCCTTGTTGCAGGATAAATAATCTCTAGATCGAATTAGACTGAATTGTGGAATGCAGGTCAAGTGCCACCCAAAAGAACCCTGAGCCTAATGCAGGAGTTGGATCATTAAAATTACTTTTCTTCCTCTTCAGCTTTTAAGAAGTCCTTGCTTATAGATCATCACAGCATTTTTTTCTCATTTCCATAGTGCAGAATCTCTTCTCTATGGATGTTGAGGTTTCTTTGCATCAAATTTGGAAGGAGAAAAAAACCCTTATCTTGAATGGTAACCTCATAAAGGTAGATGGTAGAGAAAGTGTAAGATTAATTTATATAAATCAAAGGGGTTTTTTTTTGTTTGTTTTCTCTAAATTTCCGTCTTTTTAAAATGTGTCCCTCAGTTAAAAGCAGGTGTTGTCACATCCAACTGGATAGGAATTGTGAGACACTCAAGTTAATGGTCTTGCAGAAAAGTAGGTCATATAGGAAGCTGGCAGAAATGGGGTCTGAAAGCAGGGACCATGACATAATACCCAACTAACAAATAATATCACCGTCACCTCAGAGCATCACAGGGAAATAGAGGCCCTATAAACAGAGGCTTCGCTGTAAATAGGACTCCCCATGCCTCCCTCTAAGGGTTGCCCATAGATAAACTATCAGAGGTTGAAATGTCACCTGCATAGGTCCCTGCCTCAGGTGCTCTGTACAGCTTTGCATATGCCATCAAGTTTCCATCCTTTGACAAATGCCAAGGATTGTTTGTGTCAGTGGGTTATGTCCAATACTTCAGGGAAAATGTCCTAATAATTGAAACCCCTGCTGGCCCTTCCACCTGGCCATCCAGCTAATAGAAGGGCAGCTTCACGAGACGCTTGGCAGTAGGCATATTGTTCTGCTTATTGCCTTCCAAATAGCCAGAATGAATCTTCCAAGAAGCATAAGACCACCTCTAGCCCCGAAAAGATCAACAGATGCATGAAGGTGAGAACAATAATTCTATTTAGGCATAAATGTATACTTCTATATATAGAAGTCAGCTACCCTTCCTCCATCATGTAGCCATGAAGCTAAACATGTTGTATGGGTAACTACTCTTCAGGAAAAAACAAAAAAACAAAAGTAATTGGCAGTGTGCAATTGTTATAATTAAAAGCCTCTTTGACTAGGACAAAGTTTATTCCTGTTGAAACTAAAAGAGGAAAAGGTGGCTGCGGGTTTCACCTGAGAAATGTCAGCAGGTTCCAACTTGCCTTTCTCCTCTGCTCTATTCTGACAGTCACAGGAAGCCTGAAACCCCTTTGACACTCACCACAATGGTGACAGATCCTCCCTGAAGACTCTACAGCCGCAAACAAATGCTTTGTTCTCCTTGTCAACCCACGATTGAAAGGTGATGCACAGCCGAGCTGCTGTTGGCCTCATTTGTTAGTTAGCAAGTGCGAAGCTGAAGCTCATTACCCTGAGAAAAGCAGAAGCCAAGAACAAGTTCCTGAAATCAGGCTGCAGGATTAGGGGCCTGTCAGCAAGCCTGGAGTATGAATGTGCCACCCCAGCCGGTGACTGAGGCCTGTTTGTCCCTCCCTGCCCTCCTGCCCCTTCCCCCCTTCAGCAGTCCATCTCTAGAAAGTGCCATCATAGGCTTTTTGATCCAGAACATGGATATTCAGTTTTTCAGTCCAGTTTTCTTTTCATCCTACATACTGCCTTCCCATGGATCAAAGAGACCCAGTGGCTGTGACTTTTAGGAGCACGTTGGACCTGTGACCTCCTCAGGCAGAAGTGGCCACTTCTTCATCCTGGTTCCTGGACAGCAAGGCCTTACCCATATCACCATCACACACATGATGACATCTGCAGTGTGCACTGGTGGTTCACTTATGTGTCAATCACTCATTATTAGACTTTGAACTCCTTGAAGACAGGGGCTTTGAGGACAAGTGTGGCCCAGTGAGGAGCATGAGATTTGGCCTGGGTGCTACCATATCCTTAAGGTCAATGCTTGAACCTTCCCAAGACTCATTGTCCCCACCTACACAATGAGGGAAAGAACTGGGGAATGTTATGGACTGAATTGTGCTCCCCTCAAATTCATATATTGAAGTTCTAACCCTTAGTACTTCAGAATGTGGCTGTATGTAGAGGTAGGGTCTTCAAAAGGTAATTAAGGTTAAATGAGGTCATGAGTGTAGCGTTCTTACACAAAGAGGAGATTAGGGCATGGGCATGCACAGAGGGAAGCTTATGTGAACGTACAGAGAGAAGGAGAGGTCCATCTACAAGCCAAGGACAGAGGCTTCAGAGGAATCCAACCCTGCCACCACCTTGTCTTAATGTGTTCAGTGGGTTATAAACAACAGAAATTTATTTTGCATAGTACTAAAGGCTAGAAATCTAAGATCAGGGTGCCAACAAGTTTGGGTGAGAGCCCTTTTCTGGGCAGCAGACTTCTTGTGTTCTCACGTGGTGGAATGGATAGGGATCCCTCTGGAACCCTTTATAAGGGCACTAATCCCAATCATGAGGGCTCCACCCTCCTGACCTAACACCTCCCAAAGGCCCCACCTCCTAACACCATCACCTAAAGGGTTAGAGTTTCTACATATGAATTTTGGGGGGCAGGGAAGGCACAAACATTCAGACCATACCACATCTTGATCTTGGACTTCTAGCCTTTAGAATTAAAAAAAAAAAAATAGCATTCTGTTGTTTAAGGCATCCAAACTGTGGTACTTTGTATGGAAGCTGAGATATTGTGATTTATAAGAAATATATATTTGGTCAGATGACCAAAATGTATTTCTCATATATATTTGTTGCTCACCCACAGTTCCTGGCTCACAGCCCCTAAACGCTTGGAATTTCCTAAGCAATAAAAGCAATGGGATATCTTTTGTTATAATACTTGGTTTCTTATTCTTAGTTTTTGAACTCTTCAGAGCCATAAAGGTGAAATTGGTGTCTTATTATTCATAACAAGCTCCTTTCCACCACAACTGGATTTATCTTAATGAGGTGACTTTGGGAAAGTACTTGAGGATAGCGGCTGGTTGCCAAGGGAACCAACCATGAAGAGAGGGTTGGAATTATCAGTCCCACCTCCTGATTTCAATGAATAGGAGAAGGGCTGGAGGTTGAGTTCAATCACCAATGGCCAATGATTTAATCAATTATGTCTATGTAATGAAGTTTCCGTAAAAACCCAAAAGGAGGTGGTTCGGAGAGCTTCCAGGTTAGGAAACCAGAGCACTTCCATGTGCCACCATGCCGGGCCCCTAGCTCCACAAGGACAGAAGCTTCTTTGTCCAGGACATCACCCTATGTGTCTTTTCATCTGGCTGTTGATTTGTATTCTTTAATATCCTTTGTAATAAACCAGTAACGTAGTTAGTGAATGGGTTTCCAGAGTTTTGTGAGCTGTTTTAGCAAATTAATTGAACTCAAGGAGTGGGTCGTGGGAACCTCTGATTTATAGTCAGTTGGTCAGAAGCACAGGTAACAATCTGAAGTAGGAGCAGTCTTGTGGGTATTTGATGCTGTCTATAAGTAGGTGGTGTCAGAATTGAGTTAATTGTAGGACACACAGCTGGTGTCCTGAGCACGGCGTGGTTGTATGTGTAGAGTAGAGAGAACCCCGCTTCCACACATTGGAATTGGGTCCAGAATCCAAAATAGCAGCCCCTAACAAACTAATACAAGGTAACCTGAGATTGAGTTCTCTTAGCCCCTTTGAGAAGGTTCTGGAAGCTAAGGACTCTCTGGGAAAATGTGCAAACACACAGAAGTTTACAAACCATTCAGGGCCTCAGTGACCTACCTATGGATTTTTACTGTCCTGAGGCCCTCTGGAAGCTTGGTTGATGACTTAGTTTTTCATGAGGCAGAGAGAGAAAGGGAATAAAATCTTCAGATGATAATGAGACATTTCCGTGGAGATAAGCCTTTAGGAAGACTTTAAACCTGGGAAGGAAGGAAGCTACTTTGACTTCAATTCACATTCCCTGAAAGTAACTTCAGTCCCTTGTTTTAGCAGGAAAAAAAAAATAATAATCCTTGGATTTTTAAAAATATCTTTGCAGACATCAGAATAACCCCCCCCCCGAGCATTCTCCTTACTCTTCCAGCTTTGCTTGAAAACACAAATAAATGAGCCAAACTTAATATGCTATGATTTTCAGGAAAATTTTCAGGAAAAATTCCCTTTTCTACCCATATGTAAAGGATGAAAGCATTTGTCCATCTTACTTTATCTAAAGGGAAATGGTGTCTGGTAGGCAAGGAACAGAGTGACCTGACTTCTAGGTCTAAAATGTTTAGCGCGTTCCATCACAGTACCTTCATAAATAACTACGGACTCAGACTTTAGCTAGAAAATTCCTGCACTTGGCATGTTACCCTTATCCTTCCCACAGTGGACACCTAGCCATGGCCCACAACTTAACATCACCACTAGGACTGGACATTTCTGGTTGTAAGATTCCCTGCACACTCTCTTTCTTTCTCTTTCTCCATTTCCCCATTCTGTAAAATCAGCAGGTTGAAAAGATCTCCATGGTCCCTTCCAACCAGAAAATTCTATGATTTTATGATTCTCTGAATCCCAGTGCTGTGGTAGCTCTAATTTCAGGCTTGTCTTTAATTCTTCGCTTTGCTTCACAGAGCAGGAGAATAGCTTATGTTGCAAAATGCATCCCAGAGAGTAGCACCCCAGAGACCAGGAAGAGGGTGAAGGCAGGCGCAGCTAATGCAGAGCACAGCAGCCTGACCAGGTGGGGAAGGAGGGGGGGGAGGGCTTGTGTGTGGATTGCAGAAAGCCTTGCTTGGCAATTTGGCTATGCTGATAATTACAGGGCAGGGGAAGTTGAGAGTGAAGAGATGGTGATGGATATTTTGGTTAAGAGAGTTGTTCTAGGGGTGACTTGGCTCTGTTGGAGAATTAGGAGAGCTGGCAGAGAGCCAAGGAGAAACCCTGAAGTGAGTTTTAGGAGATAATCCACGTGTCGTGTGCATTGTTTTGTTTCTTATTGTTGTTGGTTTTTTTGTTGTTATTGTTTTATAATACTGGAAGGAAGCTTTCCTTGACATGAAATGGAAGGTCACTGACTTACCCTTACATTTAGTGTAGCAAGTCTTCTCAGATCCTATCAAACAAAACCCAGGATAAGTAATGCATAATTTAGAGAACTTCTGTAAGAATTAAATTAGATAAAATGGGCAAATGCAATTTGGAAGTTGTCCCATGTTAATCCAGTGAGGCAGATATATAGCAGAAGAAGCACTGTCTCTATAAACAAAGCAAAACAAAAACAAAACAAAACAAAACAAAAAGAACTGTCTTAGATCTAGCTTTGCACTTGGAACTTACTGAGACCTTGTAACTAACCCTCACTCTTTACCTTATTTTATTTTATTTTATTTTATTTTATTTTATTTTATTTGTTCTTGAGAGAATCTATCTTTTCTTTAATAATATTTATTTTGTTATATTAGTCACCATACAGTACATCCCCAGTTCTTGATGCAATGTTCCACAATTCATTACTTGCATATAACACCCAGTGCACCATGCAATATGTGCCCTCCGTAATACCCATCACCAGCCTATCCCAATCCCCCACCCCCCTCCCCTCTGAAGCCCTCTGTTTGTTTCCCAGAGTCCACAGTCTCTCGTGTCTTTACCTCATTTTAAAGCAGAATAGAAGTTATAATTGTCATAACAATAACAGGATGAATTGATGATGATGATGATAATAATAATAATTATAATAATAATAATAAATTTCCTTTCAAAAGGAGAAGGAATTACATTCTCTGGCACCTTCAGCTTTATTCTGGACTCTGGAGGATTTTTTCCTTGAAGTTCCCTCTCCATGGAGTTGGTTGGGTCAACAATGTTCTGGTTGCAGGAGCTGCAAATGGCATCCTCAGATGTCAAAGTTCTGAACCTAACTCTATTGTAGCCTTTAAAATTGTCCAGTGAGGGATCACTCGCTGTGGGCTACCAAGGGATTCATTTATCATTTTTTGATGTTTCCAAAGGGCATCAGAAAAGTGGTGAAATAAACTGATCAGTCTTTTATCAGGCTACCACAAAAATGGTTTCAATTGTAGCATAGGTGTAAGTATGATATTTGTAAATGTTATGGTCATATATAATTACATGTTGTAAAGACACAATGGGCATCTCAGGTGATGGAATTATGGATGAATTTTGGCCTCATGTATGTATATTTTTTCTAAGTTTCTTCAATGAGCATGTACTTTTCTTTTGAATTATAAAAAACAAGATCAAAATTGTCCCTAGCAGTTGTTGAGTTAGGCCAGCATCTCATCCAAGGATAGGCTCTTCTCTCAATTCAATTATGTCTCTTTTTTAACTGATAAGTTTCAGTGGCTCTTTAATCCAAAGGAGAGTCTTTTCCTGAGGTGTCCATTTCCTTAAAGATATCTGGGAGATGCCAATTGAAAGGGCCACTCACTTCTTCTAGAACCCATAATAGTTTTGTATCTCCCCTTCCTTTACACATCCTTAACCAAAGGGTAGGAGGCCTATTTTATGTCAAAGTAAAATCAACAACAAAATCAGAAGTGCTCGGAGTAGATAGAGAATGGAATTGACTCAGGGTTGGGGTTTTGCCGGGTTGATATTATGAAGGGAGAGAAGGCAAGGGCATTGAGGGTGTATGCAAGACTGTAATTGGAGTCATGGACCACGGAATCTAAGCTGGTAAAAATAAGATGAGGTTATTGTGGGTGGTGGGCTCTAAAGAATAGTGAAAAAAAAAGTACTAGGGTCAGTAATTGGCAAGCCTCATTAACCCAAAGATTTATTGGAGTTAAGTTGCTTAGAAGAAATGAACAAAAGTGGTAGGAAGTGGTGATCAAAGGGAGGGACAATGGAAGTCAAGATTGGGGCATGGTACTATCATTCATAATGATAAAGGCTAAGCCATAACTAAGGGAGTGTGCGGCTAAAATGGAGTAGAGATGCATCCATACCTAGAAGGATGTTAAGGAACTGAGAGGCCAGGGTTTTAGATGGGTTTGCATTCCTTAATGTTGACGTCACCAAGAATGAAAACAAGAGTGCTGGGAAAGAGGACCCAATATGGTGGGGAAGGGGTAGGGAGGAAGCCGTGCCCTTCAGGAATGAAAATGGAAACCACAGGAGCATAGTTCTTAACTGAATGGAAGATGGTGTGTGCTTCAAAGGGCAAGTAAAAACAAAAGACTGGAAGCTGCAAGGGTGGGGAGGTGGGCAATAGTTCACCCCAAGGCTCCCCTGAGAGGAAAAAACAGTTCCTACTTATGAGCACAGCAGGGGTCAGTGTCCTATGGGCAGTCTGTCTTCAACTAGAACAGGAAATTGAAGAAATCAGAGAAGAGTCTGAACATATACAAGTTTCCTGACGACAAGCACACTAGGAAAGGATTTGAAGGGATTGAGAAGGGTGAAAGTGTATTAGAGGATAGATTGAGGCATATTAAACATTTTAAGAGTTTATCTGAGCAAAAATCAATTTGAATTAGGCAATGCCAAAGTGGAAATGGTTAGGCATGCTCCACAGGAGCATGGGAACGAGGGAAGCAAAGCAAGGAAATGATTTGATTGGATATCACTTAAGAATTTACCTTATTTGGAAAAGTCTGGTTGGCTGTTTGTGATTGGGTGTCCTTAGGTTTTGATTTGTTAACATTGAGGCATTTCAGGCTTAGGTTTTGGTTTGCTCATGTGTGCTCCTAAGGCATGAAACCTACCTCAGTCTAATGGCCTCCTTGTTTAATTGAACAAGTGGGTTAGTTAACGTACAGAGCCCTGTGGGATGAGAGTCTTGGTGTCAGGGGACACTTACGAGTTTTGCGGAGAATGAGGTGCAGAGGAACATTGAATAGAACAGCTGGTCCCTTATGGTCAGATGAATAGATCTTTCTTGGTGTTGATCTCTCCGGAAGACTGAAGGAAAGAGATGAGATGATGTCGAGGGGTGAGAGGATGAGTGGGGGGAAAACACATGGCACTCTCTTTGTCACTGCTATGGATTGTTTCAAAGTCTGGGTGAGGGTCATGGGGGAAGACTGATGTTCTTTGGAAGGGACCTGCAATGATGTAAGGGCAAAGTATTTGTGTCTTCCCCATTAAGAAAAAAAGTAAAAAGACTCAAGAATAAGAAGCTCACACACATGTGTGTGCGCACATGCAAACAAATTGAAAAACATACAGCTGATTGAGAAGCTTGCCTAATGCCTAATTTCTTAACCTTCCCACAGCAGGCAGGGGAAAACTAAAAGCCCCACATCCCAGGCAGCTAATAGCTTTTTCTTTTATTGCACACTTTTCTGGTGATTTTATTTATTCTTCGGGTTAAGAAAAGTGTAAGAAATAGAAAAAGGGAGAGGTCCACAACAATGCCCAGTCCAGCTTCAAGGGGAAATAGGACCCCTGACTGTTAGCGGAGGAGGTCCATGCATGTCCAATTCTTCCTGAAAGCCAGCCCTGTTTTCTGTTGCCTCATGGCAGACACATGAGTGATTTATTGCTTCTAACGTCTCTTAGTTTGTAATAAAGTTTTCAGCAGCCCTTTTTAGCTGCTTCAACCTCTGCCCCTGCACACACACACACACACACACACACACACACACTTCACTTTGTTCTTTTTTCACATAATGTCAACTCATAAAGCTTTCATCAAGTCAACCAGGTGGAAAAATCCCCTTGCTGAAAGAAGCATTCACTCAGGGTGGTGGAGGCGAGCCATTGGGCAGCAGAGGGGAGTGGTTGACAAGGTAGGGAAGACAAGAAAGTGTGCTGCTGGGAAGCTTTAGGTGAGGGGAAGTGAGTGTCAGCTTCCCAGGGGTGTGCCCTGGTGACGAAAGTTCTCCTCGCCTTTGTGTGCCCCGCCCGCCAACCTTCACAGAAGCTGACAAATCTGTCATTACAGGAATGAGGGATAGAATTCAAAACATACATATTCAAAGAAGTAGAGCTTTGGACCTAATACCCGATGCTGATATGAGGGCTTAGGCAAAATCAGATCTTCCTCCCGGTGTTACAGGCCAGCCTCTTGTGAGGAGGTTGGTTTTGCTTCTTTCTCACCCCAGAGCTTCCATCTCAAGCTCGTCTACACCCTGCCATGATCTTCCCGACGACCAGACCCCATCCTGCCCCTTACGGCTTTCTCAGCCCACTCAGTTTCAGCCATTAGGTACCCTAGAGCCATATGGGAAGGAAATGCAAGGCTAGAATTATAATGTATTTGGAGAATGAAAGGCCTGGAGCAATGAAGAATACAAGGTAAGGCAGAGTAAGATTTATGATGTCATTGTGGTTTAGGATTCGCAGAAAGGTTGAGTATGGCCAGAGCCCATATTTCCTGGTTCTCCTCACAAGAGGTTAATTTGACAGACACTCCCTGAATTCCTGGGGTCCAGATGAAAGCCCCATGATAAATTGAGGATTTCCAGGGATCCTGTGAAACACCTGGATATTAACCTCTTTCTTGCAGAGATCAGACAGAGAAGATTTCGGTCTGAATTCTGATATTTTCCTCCCTTATTTATGATACTTGATAAGAACATAGAATACCTACTGCTCTGTAGCAAATTAAATTTGTCCCAGAGCCATGTTGTAAACTGAAGAACAAGAAGCAGCAACATAGAAACGTGGGAACACCAAGGGAGACACAGCTGTATCCATGTACTTAGCAACTGTGTTCTCCCTCCCCTCTCCTCAACTCCAGTACCTAAAGTCTGTAGTTTCCAAAAAATAATGTGCTGATTGGACACATAATGTTCCTACTTTAACAGTATTTTCTCCTTTCCTTTGATTTGCAGCATTTTGAATATAACATATGGTTATTTTTGCTTATTTTGATTTGGTATTTATTTTGCTTGGAGTTCACTGAGCTTCTTGAACGATAAAGTTATATCTTTCACCAAAGTGGGCAAATTTTGACCATTATTTCCTCAAATATATTTTTTCTCCTACATTATGTCTCTCCTCTTCTTTTGGCACCTCATTTTGTTAGACGTTTTAATACTGTGTTGGTTCACACATCACCAAGTTTCTGTTGAGGGGTGGATTATTTTGTTGTTGGCTATTTTTAAAAAAATATTATTTATTTATTTATTTATTTATTTATTATTATTTTTTTTTATTTTGGAAGAGAGAGCATGAGTGGAGGCAGAGGCAGAGAGAGAGAATCTCAAGCAGACTGCACGCTGAGCACAAAGCCCAATGCAGAGCTTTATCTCATAACCATGAGATCATGGTCTGAGCCGAAACCAAGAGTAGGATGCTTAACCGACTGAGCCACCTAGGTACCCCTATTTTGTTTTGTTTTTGCTCTGTTATTCAGATTGGATATTTCCTATTTCTCTATCTTTAACTTACTGACAGCATCTCCAATTTGTTAAGCCTCACCAGTAGACCTTTTTGCCTTCTAAAATATATATATTATGTTGTGTCTGATACATACAAATAATATGTCATAAATAATATTAAAGTACTAATGCACACAAACAAAATGAACATCATGAACTGACCACCCAAGTTAAGAATTAGAACATTCCTAGGACAGTTGCCTCGGCCTGTGTGCTCCTTTCTTTCCCATATCCCAGCATCCCTGCCCTAGAGGCAACCATTGTCCTTAATTATGTGCTGATGGTTATCTAACAGTATTTTCAGTGCATCTTTATCATATATATGTTCTCCAAACAGTGTATTGTTGGCTTCTTCTTGTTTTTGAGCTTTATAAAAATGGTTACAAATTGTAGGTAATCTATGATTTTAATTTTTCACTCGAAGATTCATCCATTGTCTTGTGTGCAGCTCTAGTTTATTCATTTCTCTGGATATAATATCCAATTGTAAGACAGGAAGTCAATTAATTGTGATGGACATTTGAACCATCTCTAGTTATGTAGTTTTTTGGGGGGAGGATTGTAATTTTTTGAGGCATAATTGAAACACAATGTTACATTAGTTTCAGGTATACAACATATCGGTTCGACAACCCTATATACTATGCTGTGCTCACCAACAAGTACCATCTGTCATCATACAAAACTCAAAGAATTTACTTTCAACATCTGTAAATTTTATTGAGAACATATTGCTCTTATGGCCCTATAACTCATCATCTGCCTTCAGGGAGGATACAGTCCATTTAGACAAACAAGTCTTTTTTTTTTTTAAATATTTAATTTATTTATTCGACAGATAGAGACAGCCAGCGAGAGAGGGAACACAAGCAGGGGGAGTGGGAGAGGAAGAAGCAGGCTCATAGCAGAGGAGCCTGATGTGGGGCTCCATCCCAGAACACCGGGATCACGCCCTGAGCCGAAGGCAGACGCTTAACCGCTGTGCCACCCAGGCGCCCCATAGACAAACAAGTCTTAACCATAACAGATAAGCAGCAGCATGCAACAACATAAATAAATATTGACCAAGTGATATGATAATAAATGCTGAGCAGGAAAAGGTCTTAACAGGCTGAGACACTTCGGGAAGTCTTCCATGAGGGAGGAAAAATTGAGCTGATCTTGAAGGAGGAAGAAAGAAAGAAAGAAAGAGATTTTTAAAACGAGATAATTTGGGGGGTAAGGAAATAAATATGTGAACAAAAATAACAGTTTGATTTAGGGACAATAAATAGACCAGTTTGGCTAACACAGAGAGTTCAAGTAGAGAAATAATGAGATATAACGTTGGACCAAATGGTAGAAGACCAGGACTCCAAAGCAAAGTTATTTGGATTCCAATCTCTTATGAGCAGTAGAACTAAAGTCCATTAAATGGGTTACATGGTGAGTTCAGGACAGGATACAATGGAAATAATCTGTGGTTCTACTTTTGGCTGTGTTCTGATTTGACAACCGCAAAGTACAGAGAGTGGCTTTTGTTTGAGGGTGGGGTCTCTGCCTGAAGCACATAGGCTTCCTTAATGTCAAGTTTTGTGGAAGAGGTGGTTTTAGAAAGCAAACAGAAACCAGTGTGAAACTACCAGGAAAGCAACTTCCTTTCCCTCACCCTCATCCTCTTTAAGTCTCTACTTTTATCGTGTTTCTAGAAGGTAGGAAAAAGATGATCCTTCCCACAAAGGACAGGTTGGAAATGAGGTAAGGAGATAATCGGAGGGTAAGCTCCATAAGATCAAAGTTTTATACCTCTGTGAGGTTCAACAACCAAGGACTTAACACAGTGTCTGGCAACTAGTGGACACTGAACACGTATGGGCATATGTATGAGGATGAATGGGCTAGACCACACAAGCTAATTGCACGTTATTTTTTATGCTATCTTCCCCACTCCTCTTTTTTTTAATGTGGTTATTTAAAAATATTTTGGCCTATGAGTTTAGGCTTAAGCATTAATTAAAAGTGAGCCGTAGTGGTGGGAATAGAAATTAGTGATAAATCCTCAAGGAGAAAATAAATCTCCAGAATCAACAATTTTGTCAAACATGGAGTCTCTGGGTTTGCTTGCATTACGGAAACTGACAAAAAATCCTTAATGGGTAATTCAAATTTTTGTTTTTTTTAGTTTATATTTACACCAACCCTGTGAATGTTGTATCATCATTTGCACATTAAAGACGAGGAGAATGAGACCCGGGGAGATTAAATACCTCACCCAAAAATGCACAGCTAGGAGCTAAAAGCCAGCATTTAAAGCCAGATACTCTCAACTAGCCAGCCAGTTAGAACTAAAGACTTGAGCTCACAAGCTTGGCACAGAGTCTTGTCAATGATGGAGTCTTCAAATGAAGGAAAATTCACCCTAGAGAGGGATGGAGGGAGAAATGGACTAATGACAGAGCTCCACAATGGGGCAGACTTGGAGTTAAGGACGAGACTAATAATATCAAAATGTTTCTTCTTCTTGAGACAATCCACAATAAAAAAAAATCGAAGAGTAGAGTCTGGCTAAACAATAAAATTTAGACCAAATCTTCTAGAATCGTCTCAATTACCAGAACTTACTATTGGCAAAACTAAGACTGTAAAGAGATCCTCTACTATCATGATAATACAATTACCATGCCCATCTCTTGGAACTCCTACATTCCCTATTATTCCTTTCTCCCTTTTCCCATTACTCCAAATTAAAATTAAGTTAAGGCTAAAACTCAGTTTAGAAAATCACTGAAGACCCAGAACTCATCTCCCCTTAATTTATCTGACTGAAATAGATCCATTGAGGGACTAGGCAGCTGAAGTTGGTCCTAGTTTCCTCTTAAGTTAATTAACTCATTCAACAAAATTTATTGAAGACTTACTATGCCCCAAACATTTTGTATAGGCATGCAGGACTGAAGACACAATCCTTACCCTCAAGGAGTTCATAATACAATTACATGATCTAAAAAAGTGACTTAAATGTCCTCAGGCTCAATTTGTTCTTCTGTTAATCAAAACAATCCTCAGCCTTCTTTGAGAAACTAAATATTCCCATCGGTGTCAGGGCAACCTGTACTGCATTGCAGAATGAAAAGTAACCTATGAGGAAATTATTTTTACCTTTTATACAATGCTTCATTTAACAGTCAATAAGCTAAACCTAAACTCTGTGGATGAATTAGGCAATTTTCTGCCAAATGCTTTGCATTCCTGTGGGACGACTAGCAGAGTAATATGAAATCACCTCCCCTTGTTAAGGATTGGGGAGTACAAGTACAAGAAGCAGTATTGTCTTGCAGATTTAGTGAGGAGGACAGTGTTTAAAATTACATTTGTCTGTCAGTTACAGGGACACAGAAAAGAGTAGTTTATTTTTTTATTTAAATAATATTTTTTATTATATTATGTTAGTCACCATACAGTACATCCCTAGTTTTTGATGTAAAGTTCCATGATTCATTACTTGCATATAACACCCAGTGCAACATGCAATACGTGCCCTCCTTAATACCCATCACCAGCCTATAAACAAGGGAGAAATTTATTTCTCTCCCATGTAAGAGAAGTTGGAGATAGAGAAGTCCGAGAGTGATATAGTAGTTTCAAATTCATCTGGATATAATCAAGCTCCTTCCTACTTATAGTTCCTCCAAAACCCTGGATATAGTCTTTGTCCACTTGGTCTAAGACGGTTGTCATGATTCCAGCCATCACATTCATTTCCAAGGAGCAGGGTAGACAAAAAGAGTTGGAAAAGCATGCCTTCATCTACTTGACCAATCCACTTGCCCCCCATTGAGGAAAACAGAGATGGCCATTCTTAGCGCAGGGGAGGCCAGGAAATGTAGTCTTTAGTCAGGGGACAATGTCCCTAGCTAAAAGTAAAATTTACTTCGAGAAATTGGGGAAATTAGAGGGGACAATTAAAACAAATATTTGGAAGGCAACTAGCAGTCTTTACCACAGGGAGCATCAGAAAGACCATTGATAAATATTCATTGATGTCTCCTTCAGGCAGGCTTCCTTTCCTGAGAGTTACCATCTTCTGCCTAGGATAAACCCAATTCCCAGCCAGTGGTTTTCAGACTTTAGCAGGCATCTGAGTCACCTGGAAGTCTTATTAAGACACAGGCTGCTGAGACCCAGCCCCAGAGTCTCTTATTCAGTAAGTCTGAGGTGGGGCCAGATAATTTGCATTTTAATAAGTTCCCAGGTGATGCTGATGCTGCTGGTCTGGAAACCATACTTGAGAATTACCACTCTAGGCAAATGTACAAATCGGAAACAAATGGAAAAAGGGGGAAAGCAAGAAATAATGAATATTAATTATGGAGTAAGCACTAGAGAAGAGAAGTGATAAATAATAAGAACAGTAAGCCATGAAGATGGGAATACTATGTGTCAGCACCTCTAAACCACCTACTGAGCCTCAGAAGGGAGCTAGTATTCCAGGACATTCGAGCACAGAACATAACTCAGATGCTATTGCTCAGGAGATCCTAGGTGTAATTGTGCCCTGACCTGTTCAAGCTGCCTAAAGTGTGGCCTCAAGCAGAGGCCACACTTTATTGCCCCAAATTGTTGAAATCCAATTTCTTCCTTATTTCTGATACATCATCTTCAGCCCCATTGGAATTTTGGGAGCTTTCTTGGGATGTTTGACTCAAATTTCTCCTGGAAGGGTAGAATGCTAACACTGAAACAACCATCATCAGCTTCCCCTCTCCCACAGTCTCATGAAACCAGTCACCTGGGAGCTCCTACTTTCCTTGTCATCTCTCCAGAGCCTCCTAACTGTGACCACTTCCATTTGAGGGGCTGCCAGGGTTACTAAATCAGAAATTTCTAGCTATTCATCAGGAAGGACAACAACATTCTCTGGTTGGGTGGGGCATCTTATATCATCACTGGGGTCTTGTTTTTCTACTCATTTTGCATATTTTCTTCCCCAGAACATAATTTTACTCATGACTACATACATATACATTTGATGAGACCTTACTTTGCACATGCAATTTGCATGCTCCAGTTATTTTTATATCCTCTCTCCTCCAGCCACTGTGAGCACCTGAAGCTTCAGCATAGTGCCTGACGTCTAGGCAATCTGTTAAGTGTTGAATATTTGACACTGAGCCTGGGTTTTTCTGCATGCTGTTTGTCAATCGGGCTTTTAGATTCCCTGCGGGCTACCCTGTTAGGAGCTCTAGGTTATACTTCCACATGTGATCACAACCAGTTTGTGGTCTCATTCACTCCCTCCCTCATATGAGAAAAGATAGTGTTCAAAACACTGGGCATAGGAGCGCCTGGGTGGCTCAGTTGGTTAAGCATCCAACTCTTGGTTTTGGCTTAGGTTGTGATCTCAGGATCATGAGATAGAGCTCCACATCGGGCTTTGCGCTCATCAGGGAGTCTGCTTGAGATTCTCTCTTCCTCTCCCTCTGCCCCTCCCACTTGTGCTCTCTATCTCTCTCTCTCTAAAATAAATAAGTAAATAAATCTTAAAACAAAGAAACAAACAAAACACTGGGTATACAACTTCGGAAAGAGTGCCAGACCCTAATGCAGGCCTTTGACAGGGACAGACATAGATAAGAAGGGCAGAATATAAATTCCTAAAGATTTTCTGTGCAGGAAAAATAACAAGTGCTTGCCTGCTACCAAAGGGACCCCAAAGACAGCAGCAGTAATCCAAGGATTAATGCTGACCCATCGGGTCAGTGAATGTTCCATGAGAAGCTGGTTTGCACAGCTGTTCTGTGTATGTGTATGTGTGTCTGCATGTGTGTGTTGCAAATAAAATATAGAATTAGATTCACCAGCTTGATCCCCTCTGTGAGTGATCTTGCTATAAATCATCAGCTCCCTCACAGTGTCACCACATTGAAAAACTCTAGAAATGATTTATTGAGAGATCTTTGAGTGAGATATAGGAAATCAGGAAAGGATGAATACCCTAAAAAAGTTGCCTCTTTCTTATTCTTCTGTATTACTCTATTTGGCATTAGAAACCTGAAGCTCAGCCAGAAAGCAAAAACATATGAGGTTTTAAAGTCACCATATCTCAGGTGCCAGGCTGTCTATGGAAAATAAAATTGATCTGTTGGAAAGACTTGATGGGGCCTAGGAAGATAGTTCCCTGAGCTCTGTTCATCTGCCCTAATCAGCTGCATTTTTTTTTCAGTCTCATTTAACTTTTCTTGCCACAGAGATAAAATGAGTGAGAACAATAAAAAGCAAAGGAGTAATGAAGGGATAGAAGAAATTAAGGGGCTCCGGAGTGAATAGGTAATTTGATTCACTGTTTACATTGCTGGTGGAGATATTTAGACAGTTGACCTGTGGATGACCCTTTAAATTGAGATTTCAGAGAAAATTTTAAAACCAAATAAACTTGCGAGTAATGAAGACTATTTGGTAGACTCTAAACTAATCCAGGTGGTCAGACTAGGAAGGGTTGGGCAGGGGGTCTTTACTGAGGAGGGATCTGAAAAAATAGTTTCTCTTTTACCTGTGCAAAAGCTATTTGTCATGAGGCATCAAAAATTTATTACAACCTATTATGTGCAAAGCATGATGTTGGGCAATTAAAATATAGCTGGGAGAAGGTATAGAGTAGCCAGAAAAATATTATATCATCGTATGTTTCAGGCACACATAATAATAATGTAAAATGTTTGAGGGGGTGAAATAAACACAAGATGTGGTATTCAAGAAAGATTTCACATAGTAGGTGAGACTCTGTTAGGGTCTTGTGTGATATGTGAAACTCGAATAGGCAGAAGGGAGCTGGTTGTTATTCCGGAAAAAGGAAAAGGCATGAGATTAGGTAAGAGAAGAGAGAAGGCACTAGAGATTACTGTGTTAATAGCTGCTTAGCAAAGTAATGAGCAGAATCCCATGGAGAATTTTTGGCAAAGACCGTAATGTAAATGAAGGTTCACAAAACCCCCTCCTATATGCTACCCAAAAAACCCAAAAAGAAGCAAAGTAGGGAAAATACTTTATTAACTGCTGCACTGAGGAATGATCCCTACTTTATATTACAAAGCCCTGAGAAATATGTGTTAGATACAATCTGGTCCAAATTGAAATGAGTCATCAGAGGCTGACAACCCACCCCCACTTCCCAAGAGATCTATGAAGTGTTGTGGGAAGATGAAGAAATTCTATATAATAGTTTTTTAAAGACTCTAATCCCCTATTTATTAAAATGAAGATTGAACTGGCCATAGGCAAAAAAAAAAAAAAAAAAAAAGCAAACACCCTGCTCTGATTTTCTTTTCTGACTGGGTTTACCCCATAAACTCAACAGTTAGGTTAGAAGGTTGCGGTCATGCCACTTGTTTCTCTCTCTAACATGACTCCTAGGCTAACTCTGCCACATAGACAAAGCTTCCTAATATGGAGACACACAGTTTGAAATAGAAACAGCCCTGGGACAGTTGTCGCAGCTACTACAGACTGGATTTGCACACCAAGCTCTTTAGCTGCCCAGGGTCTGATCTCTCCCACAGATTCCTGAACAGCTGAACCTAACATTTCAATCCATCATACAGGACTTCAGATAAAATTTAAAGGGATGGTCAAAGTGGTGTACAAGTAAACTGAAAATGGAAACAAGAAAAACTCACTTCAGTTGGGCAAATAGCAAAGCCAGAAAGAGTTTCGTGATGTTAACAAATGACAACCAGGAAAGCAAATCAAACAAGCAAACATGTAAGGCCCACGTAAAAATCCTGCAAAGGCAAATGCACATCCCCCAGATAAAAATGAATAGAAATCATAAACTTTAAATGAAATATATCCTCCAGAATAAAATTTAATAAGAAGTCGTAAGAAAAATATAGACTGCATCACATGTTCAAGGAAATAAAAGAAAATAAACTATGTAACAAATTAAAAGAGAGGGATAATCAGAAGCCTGAGTTTTTTAAAGAGAGAGGTACTAAAAATAATAACATGTATTATGATAGTGGCATTTAAATGGCATAAGATCCAGAAAAGGTAAGAATTAATAAAGCAGCAATAGAATCAGGGTTACAGAGGGTAGGCCTGCTAAAAACAAACAAGCAAACAAAAACAAAACAAAAAAAACACCTAAGCTATAAAGGAAAATCATAAAACACTAAAAAAAACAGTAATATATATGGAGAACAGACAGAATAATCATGCAAGTGATAAATGAGCTTGAAGAGGAAATGGGACAGAGATATAACAGAAGAAAACATTCCTAGAGTTCATGAAGATTTCAACCTACAGACTGAAAGAATTTACCATAATTTATTGAAATTATCAATAAGCTTCAAGACATCAGCCTAAAGAATTTTCTGCATTTCAAAAATAAAGAAAGGAATGCTACAAGGAGCCAGGCAAAAATAACTTACAAAGGAAAACAATCAGACTGACCTCAGAGCAAAACCTCAAAAACAAAATAGTCCAGAAGGAGACGGCACAATATCTGTAGAGTTTTAAAGGGGTGGGAGAATGGAAACCAAGAATTTTCACACGTAGCCAAATTTCTATTCATGTGTTTTGACAACAGAAAGAAAAACTCAAAAACTAAAGCATAGCATAGCACTTCCTGAAAAACCCTCTTGAGGATAGAGTCTAACCAAATAAGAGATTAATCAAAATCAAGAGGTCATGAATAAAGAATATTTGGGAAAAGCTAATGTTGGACATCCAACATATGGAAACACAGAGTTGGGCCCAAGTAATTTTGCTAACTCTGTTGAAGGACAATATCATAGGTTTCTAATTCTTCAAAGACAAGATATTCAGTAGAGAAAAAAAGAACTGGAATATAATTTAATAATTTAATGTAGTAATAATAATTTTGCTAAGAGAATCACACAGGAATATAAGAACAAACTCAGGCAGTGAAGTCTAAATGACCTAATTTCTATATCTTTTATAGGAAAAATAAGTCAATGCTATTTACTTTCTCAATTTCATTAAGTGATCATTATAAGTTTTGGCACATTAGTTAAACACAGCATATATTCCCATCCAGAAGAAACAGAATACAGTTCTCAAAAAACCGACCCAACAAGGATCATGAACATATAGCAAAAGATACACACACAAATGCAAACCATGGGCAACAGGAAAAATTATTTTTTAAATAGAAAGGACGGAAGGAAGGAAGGGGAGAGAAGGAAGGAAGGGGAGAGAAGGAAGAAGGAAAGAGCATAACATAAAAAAGAAAAACTATAACAAGCAGAAATATAAGATAACATAATAATTTCAAACATATATTTTATAATCCTAAATGTAAACTGATAACTTACCTATTCAGGGAAAAACTCCCAGATTGGGCTTAAAAAAAGACATAACTTCAGTCCACAAAAAACCTGCCTAGAAAGCAGGTATTCATTAAGGCCAAAACTAAAATGATGTGCAAATACATGGCAGATAAGTGAAAAGTGAAATAAAACCATGTGCAGCTAAAACAGAAGGAGCCAGAGGTTCAAGAGTTATGTCTTGCAAAGTGGAATTCAAATTCAAGGATTAAATAGGACAAGGAGAGTCTTATTTTAATGATGAAGACATAACACACAATAAATGTGTATCGGACCTCTACCTGTATGCATCAAGTAGAATAAAATTAAACTATATAAAATAAAAATCTGTTTAAAACGCAATGAAAATTTTACTGAAACTCACTGGGAGCAGAAAACATTAATACTGTTTCATGTCAAATATGAAAAGTCTTTGTTATTTTCAATAGAATATACCTATTCTGAATGATATAATCAAAAAAGTTATGTGTATCATTTCAAATTCTATATATCAAACTTCACATCTAATAATAAAAATATATCCACCTTTCATGTGCAAATGCTCCATTTCTTTAAAAATTTGATCTTATAAAATGTGAAGAAAATCTAAATAAATGGCAAAGAACTTGACCACAAGGCTCCAAGGAGAGAAATAAATAACAGAAGTACAAATAATTCACAAACTGAAATATTTTTACTCTAATAAAAACCTCAGGTCAAAGAGAATGTCAACATCTTAGTTAAAACTTTAAATAACAATAAAGGAAACCTTCCAATTCAAACTTAGTGAACGCACACAAAATTGTATTCAGAGGAAGATTTATAGCCTGAAACAACACGATTACTTAACAGAACCAATATAGATAATTAGTATTTCATTCAAAAAGTTGGAAGAATAATTAAACAAATCTCAAGGAAATATATGAAATAAATTCACATGGATAAAACCAAAACTCACTGAATTAGGGTTCTATAAAATCTATACAGCAAAACAGATGGATCTGCTAACTTGTCTATCAAGAAATAAAAAAAGAAAACACAAATATACAATATTAGAGAAGATAAAGGGGGTATATTCACAGGTTTCACGGAAATTAGACGACTTTTTAAAAAACCCTTCATTAGATACTACACTAGTAAAATTGAAAAATGGATGAAAATAAAGATTTTACTGAAAAATATAAATTATACAAATTAGCTCAAAAAGTGAGAAGAGTTTAAATTGATTAATAACCACTGGGGAGAAAATCAAGAGTACTGCAAAAACAAAAATAACACACACATGCCCTCAAAAAAAAGACTGAGCTCAAATGGTTCCAAATGTGATTCATAGGAGCTCAGTAGTTTTTGAATGAAATAACTAATTCTGAAAAAAATGAGGATTCTTTCTAATGTTTTCCTGAGGCTGTAGCCCTGGGAATAGCCTGGACTCCTGGCCAGCTAAATCAGAAATAAATTTTAAAACCTTTATTTTTCTAGGCAGCATCAGGAGCCAAGAGAAGGTGGACAGTTAAATAAAACATCAGTTCACACCTATTAAAAGCAGTAGAGGCAGGTTCCGTGCCAAATTGGCTTGGAGAAATAGTGTGGCAGGTATGCTTTAATGAAGATCATTTCTCCACCTTCCTGTTTTAATTTGATTTCCCTGGCAGAGTTGTGCTTCTCTGGCTTGGAGGAAATCTGCTTAACTACCACCATCTCACTTGGGAGCCAGACAGAGCTGGATTCCTTCAAGCCTGTTGCAGTTTGGCTTTTGACTTCCACTGGGATAACAGAGTTGCCTCCACCAAAGCCCTGGAGAGCGTCCAGCAGGAAAGGAGAGGCTGCCCCATTTGGCTGGGACAGGCCACACGATGTCAGTGGCAGAGACTTTGCCCACTTTGAGCTAAATTATGAACTGTATCCTCTTCCCAGATTTGTGGCAGCTACATAGACTCTCTTTGTAAATTGCAAAGTTCCCTGGGAGCCAGGGGCACAGCTAAGGCCTACAGCCTCTTTAGTGTAGAGCAGGTTGGGCTGCATCCTTAGCCTCTAGGGCTCTCCATATATAACCACATTTTGCTTATAGATTACATGAAAATTTCACATCCATTTCATTGCTTTCCATTTTTTAATAATATTTTTTTATTATATTATGTTAGTCACCATACAGTACATCCCTAGTTTTTGATGTAAATTTCCATGATTCATTACATGGATATAACACCCAGTGCACCATGCAATACGTGCCCCCCTTAATACCCATCACCAGCCTATCCCATTCTCCCACACCTCTCCCCTCTGAAGCCCTCAGTTTGTTTCCCAGAGTCCATAGTGTCTCATGGTTCATTCCCCCTTCTGTTTACCCCCCCTTTCTTCTTCCCTTTCTTCTCCTACCGATCTTCCTACTTCTTATGTTCCACAAATGAGGGAAACCATATGATAATTGTCTTTCTCTGCTTGACTTATTTCGCTTAGCATTATCTCCTCCAGTCCTGTCCATGTTGCAGCAAATTTTGCTTTCCAAACAGGTTCAAAAGTATATCAGCCTGCAGATTGTCCCACAAGGCTTTAATCCAGGTAGACAAGTGTTTGCTGAGCATGTCTGTATTTGTTTCCTATTGCTGATGTAGCAAATTGCCACACAATGACTTAAAACAACAACCTTTTTTTTTTCTTTTAATCTTACACTTTAGGAGGTCAGAAGTCCAAAATGGACCTTATGGACAGAAACTAAGGTGTCAGCAGAGCTGCATTCCTTCTGGAGGTCTAGAAAATCTGTTTCCTTGCCTTTTCTACCTTCTAGAGACACCTATATCCCTGGCTCCAAGGCTTTTTCCTCCATCTTTAAAGCTCTTCACTTCTACTTCTTAGTCACATCCTCTCATCCCCTTTCCTCTCTCTTAGAAAGACCCTTGCGACTACCTGGAGCCCACACAGATAAGCCAGGGTAATCTCACCATCTCTAGATCTTTAACATAATCGTATCCACGAAGACCCTCTGCCATGTGAGGTAACCTACCCAGTGGTTCTAGGGAAGAGACTGGGACATTGGAGGCAGCCGCCCTTCTGTGTACTGTGGTGTCCTCAGTGGATAGCCCCCTTGGCCGATATAATTCAACCAGGTAGTGCTGTCACAAGATGTCTGTGATGAAGATCCAGTGAAAGAATAAGAGGTGGAACAAGTGCTAGGATGTCAGAGGAGAGAGTGGACATCCTGTGTGGAAGTGCTGAGATGAGCCATCACGGAAGAAGGGCCACAGATCTGAACTGGATCTCGAAGGATGATGGAGAAGGTTGCTTCCTGGGGTCCCAGATGGAGCTTGATGGGCACTACATCAGTTAAGGATATGAAATGTCAGCACTTCCATGGCACTCTTTGGAGAGGCATGCCCAGACACACAAACAACAAATAAATGGCTCTTGAGAGAGAAAGAAGTCAGAGTTTATCTTTGGAGCCACCCCCTTTACTCCCATCTACACACTTCTTCAACCCCCAGAGAAATCGGTCTTTGTCCCTCAGAATACACTGGAGATGACTGGGTCAGGGTATGCCCAAATGGAGCCTCTACTCCTTCTGGAAGAAGCCTCATCAATTCCTCTAATCCACAGGAAGGGGATGTGCTCTAGTTTCCTCAGTTGAAACTCAGAATCCTTTTCTCGCTGAAGCAGTGTTTATAATGAATGTAAGTTACAGTTGGAAAGGACTTGACTGGAGAGGACTTCGGAAAGCATCTAGTCCAACCTTTCTCAAAAAGCCAGCTGGAAGGGCAAGGCTGGATGCTCCCAACTACACCAAAGAGCGTGGAACCCCTACTCTTCCTTTACTTTCCTGGGTTTTAAAAAAAATGTTTATTTTTAGTCTAGTTCAAAGCCATTTGAAATCTACCATTCACTCAACAAATATTTATTGGGCCAAGCACACTCTTATTCACAAGTTTAAGAGGACATGGGACATGGCCAAGAGGAATGCATTTCTCCCACTAATAAATGCAGGCAAACCCAGCAGATCCCTTAGAGAGTTGCCCCTTCTGCCCCCCGGTCTCACTGATGTGCTATTACACGGCTCCTCCTAATTGCTAATTGAGATTCTCAGTTCCCTCCTTGGTCATCATTTGATGACCATGAAATTCTATATCCCATGAAATCTTATTTCTCCAGATTTGCCTACGAACACCTACATCCATTCACTCCTCAATCCCAGCTCATCCCTTCGAAGTTTTTCATATCTAAGCTCAGAGTTCAGAATGAGAGTGGACAATGAAGACCAATGTACACCTGAACCACACAGCCTTCTCGCTATCAAGGACTCGCATGCCATGAGACCAGGAACCATGCTACTGTATATACGGAAGAGAAAACGTCCAGCATGATCTCATGCTTGGAGCAGGTTTCCATGGCCTCGTGGAGCTTATAGTCCAGTTTAAGAGGTACAAATCATATAATCATGCAAATGAACACATATGGTAATTCGATATTTTCATAAGTGTTATGAATAAAACATGTGGTATGAGCTAGAAGAATAGGCAGGCACGGTGGTTTTTATTGAAGTATCTGGAATGGCCACACTGATAGTTGAGAAATGAATGTCGAATAGGGCTTGGCCAAAAACCGACTGTGAGGGAGGGAAGCATCCTGGCAGAAGGAGTCAGTGCATATGTAAGGATCATATGGTAGGAAAGAGCTTGGGTGTTTAAAGACCTGAACAAGGACCATTGTGACCCCAGTAATGCATCTGTCAATTCTCTCGTATTTCCTCCCAGAGGGGAGTTTATTCATGTTTCTCATCCCCATATGAAAGCTCTGTTCTCTGCAGAGTTCCAAATACACAGACTATTTGTGTAAGCATATAACTATTCCTTTCTTATAATCTGCTTTCCTGGTTCATAAGCTCCATGATCCCATGTGAACTTACCTTCAGAGGTGAAAGGCTCTTATCCTTTAGCATGAAAGACAGAAAACCACCATCAGTCCTAGTCCAGATCAGGGTTTCACCCCACTGTGCTAGGGAATGAAACACTAGCCCTCACTTAGATGGGGGTTTGCCTCACTCTATCCCTGGATGGCCCCCTTTAGTCTCTGAAGCTTAGGCGCTGGGGGACAGAGCACATGGGGAGAGCTGGTTCAAGGGCAGAGTTAGCCAAAGACGGGATAGGTAAGCCTCTAGGAGAGGAAATGGAGGAGAATGGAAAAAGTAAGCTGTATCAGATATGTGTAAGTCCCTTTCCACCTGTTTACCTCCTAGACAATTAAATCCTAGAGGGCTTGCTTTTTCACTTTGATCCTTGTTTTGTAGATTGAAGGGCCTAACAGTGGGAGTGAATATGGGTAACTTATTCAAGCTCTCAGTTCATAAATGATTATGATTTTGAACCAGCCCTGTTTCCAAAGTTTTTGCTCTTTCCATTACATTAAATACAGTGGATCCCATTCACACCAAGTCATCATACCCAAATCAGACTTACTTCTGCTCCCTGGCAGTTCCTGGCATGGATACTCTCTTAAGGCGGGGATGGCATATCAGGATAGATGCTTCTGGGCTTTGGGAGGTTTATACATCAGGGAGCTGTCAGGACCACATATTTAGGGAAAATTTTCCAAGTTAATGCGGGATTTGGCTGGTGAACATCCAGTGACTCTGATGCTTCAAGATAGGGGATGGAAGTTATCAGACAGAGATCAAGGTCACTGGCTGAGCAGGCAAGCTCCATTTCCCACAAGAACCAGGATTCAGTCATTGTGTCCACACACAGTGATGGTCCCATGTTCAGCAGGCCTCTGGGGTGAGGTTCACATGCCCGCGCTCCCTAGACCTTCTCTCCAGTGGACAAGATGCTCCCAGGGAAACACGAGGTCTGGCTTTCACTGGCTTCAGAGAAAGGGATTTGTTACATCCAGCCTCGGGCAGCATTGCAGGGGCAGTGACTCCATCTGGGACCAACATCTGTGTTTAGAATCAGGCATGTCCTTTTTTGTTTCCTCATGCATAGGGCTCTATTTTCTAACCCAGGTACTGCTGCTCAGATATTGTGAGGGATACCTCCCCAGCAAAGAGCGGAAGAGTCGCATGCAACAAAAGTACCTGCCTGAGAATGTGGCAAGGGGGCAAACCGAGAGCAGCATGGAGCTGGATCCATGAGCACCATTTTGAAATGGTTGGGAAATTCGTATGAATTCTCTTTCTCTTCTCATCCTCCAAATTTGAAGCCTAGATGTCCATTCTATCAAGGCACTTTGTTTATATTCTGGAACATTCTGTGATGGTGGAGGTGTTCCAAACCTGTGCTGTCACGTATGGCAGCCACTTAGCTACACACGGTGGTTGAACACTTGAAATGTGACTAGTGTGACTGAGGGGATGAGTTTTTAATTCTATTTCATTTTAATTAATTGAAATGTAGATGCAAATAACCACATATAGTGAGTGGCCACTGTCCTGCACAGCACACTTCTAGATATCCAAGATGCATAATGACAGCAGCCATGATTTCTTCCTTCTTCCATTCCCAGTGCTACACACAGTGCCTAGTGCATATTTTGCTCTAAATAAATATTCCCTATTTGACCGAATGAAGAGAAGAAAAGAGGAAGAATTAAATGATCCTACTGTGCTAACATGGAAAGGGGGCAACAATTCCTTGCTTGCTTTCTGTCTTTACCTCTCACTAGTTGTGTGAATTTTGGCAAGCCATCATTAAAAAACGGCACGATAATAATGATAATGATAATAATAATTGCTGACATATATTAAATGCTCATTTTGTTAAGTCCTGCATGAATGTTAGTTTGTTTGATGCAATAAGCCCATTTTTCAGTTGAGGAAACCGAGACTAATGAGAGGTTAAGTCAATGGTTTCAAATGAAGGTCATGACACATCATTAGAATGAAGTCAATGAAGTTGATTCCACCAGCCTAAATGCATACAGCGTATATATACATATATACACATATGTATATATACTCGTACACATGCACATATATATGTATATTAAGTATATATACAGTATGTGTATATATGTACATATGTATGCATTTTCAAAAGTGTTTGAGGGTAGCCTGGGTGGCCCAGTCGGTTAAGTGTCTGACCCTTGGTTTCGGCTCAGGTCATGATCTCAGAGTGGTAAGATCGAGCCCCGAGTTGGGCTCCATGCTCAGTGCAGAGTCTGCTCAAGATTCTCTCTGCTTCTCTCCCTCCCCGCTCTCTAAAATAAATAAATAAATCTTTAAAAAAGTGTTTGAAAACCGCTACATTAAGTACCTTTATCAAGGCTATTAAGCTAGCTAATGGTGATTTGACATTTGCACCCAGGCTGACTCCAAGTCTTATACTTAACTGATATACCCTACAACTTCCTCTGGTTTTGTAAGAAATGTGTTTAAATTTTAAACAACTGACTTACACATAAATCCTAAGAACCTCACCCATCCATTAGGTATAGAATATGCACATGTCTGCACACACACATACATTTGCTTTGAGTGATGCCTAATATCTTTTAGATTTAGTCTATTGTCTCTGGGTATGCACCAAGGAAAATTGAACCTAATTTAAATATCTCTAAATGATCCTCAAGGATTCCACTTTGGTAGATATTGCTAGGGCTCAGCAATATATGTATTTCTCCCTTTCCTACTAGGTACACCACTGGGCTACACTTCCCATTTGCCTTAAAGTTAGGTGAGGCCATGTGCTTGAGTTCTAGCCAGTGAGGTGTAGGACCACTAAACCCTCCCATGTGTTTCTCTAGACTCTCCTTTCGATCATCAACAGGCTGGAGGGATAGAATAAAGCAGAGGATTCTGAAGCCAAAGGGGAAGACAGAGCCATAGGATGGAAGGAGTTGCAGCCACCTGCCTTCTCTCCCTACCTGCTTTAGACTGTGACACGAGAAAGAAATAGTCCTTTGTTCTATTATGCCAACAGAGATTTGTTTGTTACAGCAGTTATCCTGTCCTTATTAATATACCACTTTAGTTGGTATGACGCACAAACGAAAACAAATTTGGGATGTGTCCTTTGACTCCCATGCCATCTTCACTGTCATGCTGCATAAAGGAGGACGATGGAACCAACCATGAGCTCCTGGGGTCAAAGTGGGTGAGACGTCTACATCCCATGACTCATCCCGATTGTTTGGGCATCAGAAGAAGAGGACAGTGGGTATCGTTCATCTTAGTAACATGAACTTCAATTTGTATAGCGATTCGTAATTTCATATAAAGGGCTTTCTCAACACATGATTTTATGTGATTAAATTGAATAGGGGTGAGAGTCCCCATTCTAATGAAAGAAGCTGAGGTTCAAAGATAGTGATACTTACCTGTAATCTCACATACATTAAAAGCAAGGATATGATTCACATCCATGTCTGCAGACTCCAAATCGAATGACATACAGAGGAGAAGGTGGGTGAGAGGCTGCAGGCCTCCCAAAGCCAAGGTTGAGGTTGGTCTGTATGAAGCAAGCTCAAGCTCCTGTCTGTTGCTAGAAGAAAGACATAGATTGTATGTGGTGTTTCCGAAGCTGTCATTTGAGACTTACAATAACTCTATGGGGCAAGCAAGGCTGACATTACTAACCCCACTTTACAGGTGACTCACCTGAGGTCCAGAGAGATGAACTTTCCCAGGTATATAAATTGTCAGTGAGAGAATTAAGATTAGAATCCAGGTCTCCTGACTCTGGATCTAAATTACTGTTGCCGGATTGTGCTTCTCCTTGATCCCTGTTCTTCGAGATCTTCTTGCCTAGAATGAGAATTTATCACCAGCCAGGGTTTTACATTCTAGGACCTGACAGCTCTGCATGAACTGGACATTTTTCTCACGTTTTTTCTAATGCATTTTAGTTCAAGGGAAATCATTGGTTTTAAGAGAGATAGAAAATGGTCTTTAATACACTAGTTTCTTCTTTTCTTAATCTTTCTTGATGTTCCTCATCCAGGACCAAGGAACTTTGGGTTGAGTACTGCAGTATTGGACATTGCCTGGATGGTGTTGCTGTGGGACGTTGCCATTGCTCTGGTGGGGCAAAAGATGTCATGGATCAATGAAGTGGAGATAGAGTACATCACAGCCCCTTGGGAAAGGGACCCTAGGTTGAAATGCAACAGCTGATTGACGAGGAAGGAAAACAAACAGACTGAGAGAGTGAGGGCGGCCACCACTGCCAGGCACACATGTGCTCCATTGCCCCTTGGAACAGAAGATCATAAATCACTCAGCAATGCGGCTCAAGAAGGAGCAGACCTGCCGCACAACAAAGATTGCTGGAGGAAGGTGGGGATAATGCAAGAAGCAGAGATGGTGTAGTGAGCTGAATGGTGGCCCCACAGCCTCCTCATCTTTGGGACCTGAGAATATTTCCTTATACGGCAAAAGCTGTGATTATAATAAGGATCTTTAGAGGAGGAACGTTTCTGTTTTGGGGGAGAATGGACCCTACATGTGATCATAGGTATCCTCATAGGTGAGAGGCAGAGGAAGTTCTGAGGCAGATGCACAGAGGAGAGGGCAAAGACAGACCAAAGAGAGATGCTGCACAAGCCAAGGACTACCGAAGGCCACCAGGAGCTGGAGGAGGCAAGGAACAGCTTCTCCCCTAAAGCCTCTTGGAGGAAGTACAGCCCTACCAACACTCTGGTTTCAGAGTTCTCCAGAACTGAGAGAGAATAAATTTCTATTTAGGCTTTAAGCCACCAAGCTTGTAGTAAATTTCACGGCGGCTCTGGGGAAGTCATACGGATGGGCTATATTACTCTGTGAGTCACATATCAGGAGTCTACAGAGAGGGAAGCCCTGGACTGTCTCACCCTTGCCAGCATCCAGAATGTGGGTTTCATGAGAGCATCCAATATGCGAGAACGAAAGATGTTAGACTTGAGCTAATTGCCTCGGAAAATAATTCCAAATTCAGCTGTACTTTGACACTCGAATGAAAGCAGAGCATGGGAACTAAAATTTGGGGTACTTTGGAAGTTGAGACAGCTCATAGACCAATGAGTAACACCCCCTCCAAAGGCACACCCGCTTTGATATCCTCTCCTGCAGCCAGGGAAGAAATCCAGGGACTAGGGGTAAGTCAGATGAGTGGCAAATAGGGATTTTTAAATGTAATTCAAGGGGCAGCTGGGTGGCTCAGTCAGTTAAGTGTCTGCCTTTGGCTCAGGTCATGATCTCGGGCTCCCTGCTGAACAGCAAGTCTGCTTCTCTCTCTCCCTCTGCCCCTCCCCGCCCCCCAACTTGTGCTCTCTGGCTCTCTCTCTTTCTATCAAATAAATAAATAAAATCCTTTAAAAAATAAATAAGTGTTATTCAAAGTTGTGTGTGTCCGTGTGTCTGTGCATGTGTACACGCATGCATTCCCTTTGCAGAAGGGGGTGGCAGAGGCATTACCTGGAACAGTGACAGGGGCTTAACCCCTCCAGAGCCTATGGGGCAGAGGTGGGGGAGGACATCTACCCACAAAGGACAATCCAGTGGCACAAGCCATAGGGTTAGTCCTTCCAACTTCTCTCCCCAGAAAACAACATAAAAAGGGCAGTTACAGTAAAGTAACAGTAAAGTTACAATAAAGTATTTATTAAAACCCACCACATTCCTCCACACTCTTTGGGAAGTATAGTGGAAAAAGAGTACGTATCGTAATCACACAAATGAAGTCCCCACTCTAATACTTCACTTGGTGACTTAATCTCTCTGAGCCCAACTCTTCTCCTCTATAGGAAGTGCCAGTGTCTATGTCACAGTTTCAGAGCTAAATAATTGATGTGTATAATTCATTTCATATATACACTCAATCAACATTAGATCCCCTGGAAAGTAATATATTAGCTTCAACGTCAGGTGGAACCCAAGTAATATCTGAGATGACCTTCTATAAATGGGGGCCTCAGAACTGACCTCGCCCTTCTTAATCAGCGGTGATTACCTCCCTCAAAGCTCTAGCTCCTTCCAAATCTAAAGTGATCCTTTCACCTCCCAAGACAGCCCTCCTAGAGCAGATGTTCTCACTGCCGAAAGAACTCAGATTTAAAACGGGACTTTCTATATCTTCATTTGATGTCTTCATCATAAGTCTTATATTTGAAGAGACCCCACTGATCAATTATAGCTATTTCTTTTATTACCAGGGGTTGCCACAGGGTGGTGGAAGCCTCTTGTTCAGGGACCATCAGTAAATCAAGGGCAGAAAAAGTGAGAGAACTCAGCACCCAGAATTCACCCTGTAGCGGCTCCCAGCCTCGAACCGCCCCCCCCCCACCGCCCCTGGGGTGGCCCAGGGAACCGGCAAAGACCTCAGCTCTCTGCCACAGAGACAAAAACACAACAAGTCACCAGCTTTTGCCTACTGTCCTTTTGCATTTCGTCAGGTCAGTGGAAAGCGAAGCCAGCATAAACAATTTTTTCTTTTAATTTTAATATTGTCAGTTGTAATAAACTCAACTCAGTTTTACTAGCAAACTGTTTCCTGTTTGTTCAGGGGGATTAAGCTGTCGTCTTCGAATCCTGCCGTCCCCAGATATTTGGTTTAAGGAATCAGACCGCAGCCTCTCCTGACACTCACGAGTTCCGCTGCCTGCTGTGGGTCTCGAGCCCAGGCTGAGCCAGTGCGGCTGTTGGGTTCATCAGCCACTAGTGACTCAACACAGTATGTAAGCAAAAGGGGAAACACTTTCCAAGGCATTGGAAGCACTTGATGGCGGTAGATAAAATGGTTGCAGTAAGTTTGTTGACTCTTTCCATTACTTAAACAGTGGCCCATTAGTTTGCGTAAACATGAACAGGAGACGTCAGTGTTATGCAAGCAGTAGAGATGAATAAAATTTGATTAAATTAGGGGCCGCCTGGGTAGCTCAGTCGGTTAAGCATCGGACTCTCGATTTCCGCTGAGGTCATGATCTCAGGGTCCTAGGATTCAGTCCCAAGTCTGGTTCTGTGCTCAGCAGGGAGTCTGCTTGAGATTTTCTCTCTCCCTCTCCCTCTGTTCATCCCCCCCCCCTCCACTTCTCTCTCAAATAAATAAATAAAATCTTAAAAATTTTTTTTTATTAAGTTGGGGCTGAGTATTGAGTAACTCTGGATAGCTGAGAATCAGGTGAAGGTAGCCAGACCCCAAGGAACGGGCTTCTTGTATCCCAGGGGAGCTCCTGAGCTGAGCGTGCTCTCTGGGCTGGCAGCCTTCTTGGGCTGGCAGCCTTCTTGGATTGGCAGCCATTGGTGAATGTTGGCATGTCTGGGTCAGAACGGCAGCAGGGCCACAGCCATTGCCTCCAACCCTTGTCATTTCCAGGTTGGGACAAAGAAGGAAGTATAGTGGAATCTGGACTCACACCACAAAGCCACAAGCTTCCTAAAAATCTGAAACCCAATAAAGAATAGTAGGAGCAGGTTGGCTGATAGGACTTCCCAGTTCCCTGAAGTGAATTTCTGACTATGCTTCTAGGCTGGAGAGTCTCAAAGATGTCATCTGAGACAAAGATGTTGACAAATTTTTCACTACAACTGGCAGGTTATGATTAGATCCTGCCAGTTTCTCCACTCTGCTCTCCCTACTCCCAGTTCCAGTGCAGAATCCACTGGAGAGCTCTCTGGCCCGGCAGACCCCAGGCTCCCTCTTCTGAAGGGTCCTCAGTAGCTGTCCTCTCTGCCAGATCATCTTTCTCCTGAGTAATTCCTATTCATTCTAGGTTCAGGGCTTTCCTTTCCCCATTCCTTGCCCTGCCCAAGTCTGAGAGAATTGCTATTCCATCAGCAGGACCTCGATATCCTTAGGGTTCTGCTTACTGGTCAGGACACCCCTGATTCCAGTCTGAGTTTCCTAAAGGGGGGAATGTCCACCTCATCTGTCTCTACAGCTCTGCAACTTCACGAGACTTAGGACACATGCCTATTAAAAATTTGCAGTCTGAGGGGAAAGTGGGAAAACTGAGTGTGTAAGTAGATACGTGTTTGAGTCCCGTGGTGGGGGAGAGAGGGCTTCGGGGAGAAGAGAAGGACTCCCAATCAAACTGCCAATGGTTTTCTTTCCTGAGCACAGGCCATTTGTCTCTGTATCGGTAGGCATTTGAACATTTGAGATATAAAAACCAAAGCAGCTCTCTGGTTGGTTGTAACTATCCTTAAAAAAATGAGACTCAGTATGCCTTCTTCAATCCCGAAAACTTCTAAAACACTCAGATGTTCCCAACACATCTGTCTGGGCTCAGAGTATCCCTTGCAACACACCCCTGCACCTCACTCTATGCTTGGGTCATTTCTTCTGTCCGCTTAGCTTGATTCACTCATTAGGCTCAGCTCCCAAGTCTTGGACCTGGGCTCTATTCTTTGGCCCAGGCTGAACATGCAAGATTTTCCCTTCATCAGGCTAATGAAGTAAGAGTCTTATGTCATCATTAGTGCTGGTGTTAATCCAAGCAGAACTAATATTGGTGTTGTTCCAAGTAGAATTAACCAAGCCCAGCCCCCAACAAGCCAGATGTTAGTCAAGCATTTCTTACTGACGTTAATGAATAACTCCCTTGGGTTTCACAAACAGCTGAGTCCACCAAATGAACTTCAGGGACCCAGAAGCAAGCTGCCTGCCTAATAGAGATTTGTCCTAGGAGGATACCGAGGACTTACAGCTTCTGCGCTGAAAGCGAGATAGAGCTCTCTTTCCCAGGTAGCAAATAACCATACCACTCCTAGCCGTCCAAAGAGCCAAGAGAGGGCCACGTGGGGCCAGCTAACAGACCCCAGAGGCTTTATAGGCAGTGTTCCTTTGCAGATCCCTTTCTTCTTGTGTGCCTGTCCCCATAGGGGGTGTGCGTTTGTGTGTGTATTTCCTTCACTGGACTGGGAGGGCAAAGACTATATTTTTTCACCTCTACATCCCTGGCACCAGGCAGAAAGATCAGCTAACTGTTGGATGGAAATAAATTATGGTAGCCTGTCTTCCCGAGATTGTTTGCCTCATCGTCCAATTCTACATGGCTCTTCTCTTACTCTCCCTCAAGTAAAACGTATCAGCTCTAGACTTTCCATTTGTACTTGATGACTGCTGTCATAGGAATGTGATAATAAGAGTAGAAAGCATTTCTAGGAAAAGCCAGACACTGTGCTAAGAAATTTGCATGCATTTTTCAACAGTCCATGAAAGCAGTATATCAGGATTTTAAAATACATGACCGAGGCTTGGGATCTGGGCAGGGTGCAGGGGGAGGGGTGGTTGGTTAAAGGATTAGCTTTAGGTCATAGGACTAGTCCAGAGAAGATTCAGAATGGCTGGTGACATATCTGCCGTTCCACACTAGCTGTTGGGTGACCTATTCAGCAGAAAGTTACCCAGAAAGCCACCAGGAAAATAATAGGGCAGATGTCTACAGGATTTCCTCCCAAGCCTTAAAATCCCCATAGTAGGAGAATTTGTAAACGAGAAGCTTAAAATATTCTGAGAAAAATAGAAGGGACAAGGAGGGTAATGGAAGCCTTTTTTTAAGAGTATTTTTAGACTTGCTAAAATAATGAAAATACACTAAAGAAACTATCAAAAAATTTTGCAGATGTTTAATTATTACAATTGGCTACTTTACAGTTGATTTCCATTTACTCTACCATGCCCGCCCCCCCACTCCCATGCTGGAATATTTTCAGGCTCTGAGTTTCAGTGGTCTTTTAATTAGTCACAGATAATATGGATACCAACAGGCTTTTTCCCTCTGTGTCTGCTCCTCCATCCAGATGTTCCAGGTCTCATCTGTAATGACTCAGCTGTTGACTCTCTCCTCCTGGATCCCACCATGGACCTAGAGATGAAGAGGAACTTGGACTCCTGCACTGGAAAAAGTGAGACTTTATCAATCCACCCCCTGCTCCCTGACAAAGCCTTGTTCCACCCTTGCTAACTTCACACAAGAGAACAGCAGTACACCCTGACCTACCTCCACCCATCCTCTCTCACGAGTTTCAGACCCCACCTTCTGAGGAAGACAAGAATGTGCTCCAAACGCCAGGTTTACTTCATCCACATTTTCTTTCCCTCTCTTATGCCCATTCTTTCTATAACTTCTTCCACTTCATGTCCTTTGTCTCTGCCCAGCCTTTAGTCTCCTCTCTTTCTAATCATCCTTGTCAAGAGCGACTAAAACTTTCAGTATACTTAAATATTCAGTTGGAGGAAAAATATAGAGAAGCAAATCTATTTAAGTAGGCTTTTCCCAAAAGACACATGAGGTTGGGGACAAAATCTATACCACATATAGATTCTTTCCTTGGGTCAATGCCCAGTCCATTTGAGCAAACCTGTTTCTGAAAGCCAGACTATGACCATAATAATAGACCCTATTTTGAACACCCTGGACTCCAAGCACTGTGCTAGACCAGGCACGTTCCTCATAATATCTGGAATTGAATGACACTTTAAAGAAAATATGATCACCTCCATGTTACCAATGAAGAAACTGAGGCCCATCAATGTTAATTGATTTGCTCTAACGTTAAGTCATTAGAGATGAGTTCACTGCTCTTCCCTTTAAGAAGCAACTGTTCATACCAGAGAGGGGAAGCATGCTGGCATGCCTAGAATAGACAACTCCAAACTTCTATACATTATCCCAGGGCAGCCTCTCTTCTAGAGAGGTAAGACATCAGAGCCCCCCAGGGCCAGCAAGAGACACGTCCCACAGTCTGTCACCCTGTTGCCCTTCCATGCCAACCCTACTCTATGTGATTGAAAGTATGACATGATCAGGTGTTTTCCATATTAAATGGAAAATGTCCAGATAAAGTGCCATATTTAGAAAGCCTCCACTTTATATTTGGCTTTTATACATACCACCAGCTCACTCTCTTTCCTCACTTTTCAATTTTCTAGTTTCAAATTGAGATATAGTCCATAACTCTATATGATATTTTGTCATGATAAATGAAAGATCCAGGTATTCTTTCAAAGGAATAGTTTCCTAGTTGGATATAAGGAACTAAAGATACCAGCGAAAACTCTAAATGGTAAATGTGTTCCTTTTAGGGCCATGGATTCTTTAAGTGTGAGATATTCCTCAAGCATCTACTATACACCAGCATTTTAATGATATAATTTACATGTATTTTCACATTTAATCCTTGCAGCTCAAAGAAGTAACTATAAATATCCTTATTTTATTGAAGATTAAGGACACCAAAAACTGCAAGGCTAAAAAGTGGCAGGGCTGACATTAGAACCCAGGACTGTCTGACAACAAAGCCGACAAATGAGGTGGTTTAGGGAGTCTAAATCCTCATAACGGAAACATGACTCCTCCTCCCAAGAGCATTCTTTGTCATGGTTGTTCCACTCAGCTTGGTAGTTGACATCAACTTCTTGAATGGCCAACTGTCGTTCTATTGCCTGTTAATCTGGGCACCACGTGTCTCTGACCAACCTGCTCATTGGAGTAAGGGGCACATGACCCCATCCTTACAGTGGAAGGCTCCTGTTATGGTACAGGTATTCATGTCAGACCTTCATACTGACCTGAGCCCTCTCTGTAAGACTAAATCTAATCCTAACTTGAGAGAGTCTACTTTGTGGCGTCTTTGCCCTTTGCTTCCATGCCATCCATATGTTCTTCAGGGGTATAAATGATCCTCTCACCTCCCCATGATCCTCCATGGTCAAGGCCTAGAGCTGACAACACCTAGGGGATTCTGGCAAAAGCACAGCAAATGAGCAGGATCCCTGTACACCTCCTTCCGGGAAGAGAGAAGATTCAGGAAGAGGAAGAGCAGCTGATGGTTGGGCTGGAGGTCGATGCTGGGCCCACTTGAGCTTCAGGCTGTGTCCCATCCATGGTTCATGAACCAGGGGCTGGGCTTTCTGTCCTGCCAGGGAATGTTGCTGGTGCTACAGCCACCCCAGGTGCAGGAGCCTCCCAGAGAAGGTATGACACGCCAGCATAGCAGGCATAGAAAAAGAGAACAAGACAAGGACTGAAAGTTTTTCCCATTATTAATTTGAAGCAAATGATGCGTTTTAGCTGGTGGATTCAAAAGCAGATGTCTTCAGAAATAGCCAAGTGTGAGGCATTCAAGAGCATAGCATTGTGAATGAAGGTTATAAATATGCATCGCAGTGATGATAGTTAACAATATTCCATCATATACTTGGAAGTTGCTGAGACAGTAAATCTTAAATGTTCTTACCACAAAAAAGAAATGATAATTTTGTCATGTGATGGAAGTGCAGCACTAGCACAATGGTGGTCATCACTTGGCACTAGACCAGTGCATCAAGTCAATACCTCGGACACTTCAAACTTATACCGTGTTATATGTCAATTACATCCCAATAAAGCTGGAAAAATCAATTAGTGTTAAATTAATTAATTAATTACTACACATTGTTACAACCCCTTAGTTATCTTTTTTATTCCTCTCCCTCCTATATCCTACTCTGGGTCGTAGGAATGACACGTAGCGTGTGAGAAATGCGTGCTACAGAATTGGCTATTCCCTACCCATCTCTGCGTCCTTCTCCGCTCCACCCAGCGCTCGGGCACATGTTCATAGATGTGAATGTGTAATCCGCAAGTCCGCCCAGGGGTTTAATCAATGCAATTAGGTAAATTACTTGCACTGGTTATCCAGTACTCCATGTGTGCTGGCTGGACGGCAGCGTCTCCAGTATGTTGCTGAAGTCCCACCCAACTCGGGGCATTTTTCTAGTTTTGGAAATAATCATCTAAATATCTCCACACATATGTGTAAGATCCCATTCCAAGCGCTCCAGTATCTTTTCCATTTCCATCTTTTCTCAGCAAGAACCCAAACATTCATCTCGATAAAATGATTAACACATGCTGAATGCAAATTGCAAAGCCGCAGAGATCCAGAGTCCGCGCGGACGCAGGGGGAGCCCATCGCAGCGCCCCTCCGCGCCCCGCCCCCACGGCGGCGTCCAGGGCCCCCAGTCGGTCCAGCGATCCCCGGGCTCACATGCCCTCAGCCCCGTTGCTCGTCTTTGCAGACTGTCAAATGGCCAGCCTCCTCTGATCCCTGCCCTCCTTTTCTTCCAAATTAAATTTCAACTTTTTGTAAACCTCTGTGAAAATGACAAGCCAGTGCCAGAGCTGTCTTTTAATACACAAAAGCATAAATAATGCCATCCATCAGGTCTGTCACTCAGAAAGATAGATTGCTAGTTGTCCAGACCCCCGAATGACACCAAAGCCCAAGTTAGAAAGTGTCTCTTTTCTTTTCTGTAGTCACTCCCTCACTCACATGCTCTCTTGCTCACTCTCTTTTTTATTTGCTGGACTGCTTGATTCTGATTAATGGTCCTGTCAGGGTGGGATTCCACTTGCTCGGATAATGAGTCAAGAATGTATTCCCTGTCACAGGCGCGGCAGATGTCAGGGGCAGAAGGGCTCAGGGATGCCAGAAACAATATACAGTTTCTTCCTAGTCCCCTGACAGGCCAATATGCTGCACAAGGTCTAATTTATGTAGACAAAATGCAGGCGGGGCCGCAGCCACCGGAAAACTGCCCCAGAAAGCCGTGGCTACAATGCAGCTCGCGAGCGGGGCCCGCCTGTTGGCCGGGCGGCGGGCAGCAGGCTGGTAATGAACGCCAGGCGACAGACTCAATAGTGCTGCCTCCCAGGGCTGGACCGCGCAGACAGGCCCAGGACCCCTCTGACTTCATTAAACTGCACTTTATATCATTATGGGAAGAAATCAAACAGGGCAGAGGGCTTCAGTTTCCTTTAACGGCTTGATTAGGTTATTCACGGCTGGGCTTGGGCATGACCATCCCGGAGCGGCCGAGGGGTGCTGGCAGAGCCGCTCCATCCAGACACCCTCCTCGCTTTCGTGGGACTAATTTGATCTCAGAAGTTTTTGCACCGACAGACACCGGCAGGGCTCCCATCATGCCACGCGCGCTCCGGGAAACGAGAGCGGCTCCTTGGCCGGAACAGAGACCGAGAGGTTTGGTCTCAGCCCAGGCTTGGACACACTTGCGTCCCATCAACCTGTGCCCATAGATTGCATGCATATGCACAGATTTCTTTTTCGGGAAAAGTCTCTTGGGGTGTTTCTTGAGTTGTAACATTAAATCAATATCTATTTCCCTTAGAAATTAAAAAATGACCACATTCCTTTGACAAACAGCTCAAGCAGCTGTTAAGGGCACGCTGGAATTAAATAAATCAAAATCAGGCATGGGGACGGTCACATCACCAAGACTGAGAAGATAAAACTCATGTTTATCAACCTCCATTTTTGTCTTCACTGGGTCACGAATATCTTCCATTCAAACAAACCAACAACTTCAAAGAGATGTTAAGACTCCACCCAGTAAATAAGTGTTAAGTAAGTTTTGCATGGTTTCTAGACTTGATTTCTTGTGGACCTAATGGACTCTTCTGATAGGATCTCTGGCTTCCGGTGCAAGGCTGCGGGCCCCGCCAGTTAATAGGAAGCAGGCAGCAAGACTGAGCTTTAAAGCCCAGTCAAAAGTGATAAGCTCACCTGATGTTCTTCTTTCTAATGGTTTTTTTTTTTTTTCCTGTTTTACTAGCATGCCTTTCTCCTCCGCGAAGACTTTTTTAATTTCAAAAGGATGTCACCATTATGGGACTCAATGTGATAGGACAGAAAGAGTATGGAGTCCAGGGGTGGGCAAGTTGATGTTTGAGGCCAGATTCAAGGCTGTGGGCAAATTGTATCAGCTCTCCATGCCTCGCTCCTCTTAGCTATAAAATGTGGCTCATGCCATCTACCTGGCAGCATTTGAGGTCATGCATACACAGTGCAAAATATGTAGTAGGCCTTGTATAAGCATTTTCTGAAAACCAGGTGGCCAATACATGGTAGCAATTATTTATTATATATTTTGTTTCACTGCCTAACATTGTGCCATTAAAAAGCCATTACTATGCTGATATGATACCTTTCCCACTATTTAGTAGGAGAAAAAGAAATCAGAATGGGCCCCCTGTGGTCATTGCCCACTTCAGCTGAGTTCAGATACACCAATCTTGAAGGTATCAGGCCAGTCCCATCTTGCTCCTCCCCTCCAGAGCCCAGCCTGGTTCCAAACACATTTCCCAACTTCTGCCTCTTGACCTGCAAGTTTAACCCTGTTCCTTCCAAATCCAAAGTGCGATTGGGTCTCTCCTAATTCCATCCACATGTGTTGCACCAGTCATGGCCACTTGAGATCTTCACAAGAGCTAGCAATGGGAAAAGAAGGCAAGATCAAAGTTACAAAGTATTTTGGTTTCACTAAAGTGAAAAGATATACTGTTTTTTTTGGGGGGGGAGGGAAGCAAGTTGCAGAAGAGTATGTGTAGTAAAATCCAATTTATATTAAATATATCTGTATTTATTTCAATTTACTTTATTTCACTTCTGGAAAGGTACATAAGAGATTTAACAGTACTTACCTCTGGGTAGTAGGTGGGAAGTCAATTTTTTTTAAAATCATGACTGTGTGTTACTTTTATATTAAGAACCAAATTTAAAACGAAGAGAAAGAAGCAGGAAAGCCAAATTAAGCAAACCTACTCTGTGAACTCCCCCAACTTAAAACATTGACCTCTCTCTCTAATGGTCTAGAGTTTACTAGAGAACCATCAGGCCAAAGCAAATATCACAATATAAATGAGGCCCACTCCAAACCTCAGGCAGTGCTCCAGCAGGAAGAAACCGCCGCAAGGAACCTGGTTTTGAAGTATCACGTCCGACGGTGGGGAAGGAAGCTGATAGTAGACACAGGCAGCCTTGGGTACCAGGAGTACATGCGGGCACCTGCCAAGGGGAAGTCACAGAACAGACGTGGGTGTGGGATGTATTATGATTCTTAGAGGATTTTCCTGTTGCTGATGATTCTTTCAGTGGTCAGCTCCCGCAATATGTTTATGGGTTTGAATACATCACTAAGGAGATGGAGCAAAGATGGGAAATGAACATTTACGACGTTTAGAGGTGGTATTCCCAAAAGGTGAACAATCAGATGGGCAGGATGTTGGAAAGTGACGACCTGCTCCAAAATAAGCCAAAAGAAGCAATTTCCAGGCAACGTGTAAGAAACAACCTAGTGTGTAAAATGAGCTACTTTTGTACCAGCTTGACCTTCAAACACGCAGATTCTGATTGATCGGAGTGGAGGTCATGCATTACAGACCAAAAAATCACAGAGCTGAGGCACTAAGCAAGGTCACCAGGAAGATGTTGGGGCGAGCATACTGGAACCCAAGTTGAGAAGAGTGGAATGGAAAACTAATTTTAGATTCTAGTTACTGACCTGTTTTCAAAGGGCTGTCTGTTCCAGGGTGCAGGGAATTGTGGTGTGGAGCCTGGCCCTGGCTGATCGTGTGCCCCCGTCTAGGGCCTTGCTAACATGAGCTGGAACCAGAGGGCCAGCCCTGCAGTGAGCAGTCAGACGAGCATTGGAACAGTGACGTCATTGGCGGCGAAGGGTCAGGAGTGGCAGAGATGAAGGACATTTCTGCTCTTAAGCCATTTGTCTCCGGGCATTCCCTCAAATGTCCCTACACAGCCCTAATGAGGGGGAAGAGCTGGAGTTGATAGCTGGTTTGTCTCTGCCCCACACAGAGTGGGTATGTGGTATGTCCCGCCTCGGTGTCAACACGAGAGTGCTCCCACTTACCTGGGGCTTTCGGTTCTCTCTTGCATTTTAGTTAATCATCCAGGTTGCCTTCTAAGACATCTCAGATCCAACCTTCTCTGCCTTTCTTAGGGTAAGAGGCCTAAACCCTTTCTCTGGAAGTGCACTCAGGTATGAAATATAAAGCCATGTCAGGAGTCTTCCTTTGCTGTCCCTGGGGATATGCTCTCTGGTGACACTCTGTGGAGGGGGAAGTGGAAGAGAAGGATCTTGGTCTCTTTCCAGTCAGGAAAGTACCGTCATCTTTGGCAGGTGCGACAGTGCCCAGTGAGGCTGCTGTCCACTGGATGACACTGGTATTTGGCGATAGTGGTGCTTGGGGGTAGCGGTTAACCCAAACGTACATGTTCCTGTCACCATGATCTCCCCAGACTAAAACACACGGGACCCTGATGACAGTTTAAGCAGGTCTTCTTCATTGAAGACGCTGGTAATTAACCCAATTCACTTACCGTCTCTTCAGGGAAGTCTCTCTAGTTAGAGTAGGTCCCTCCTAACTCTCAGTTACTATCTGTTTTTAATTTCCTTCATCAAGTGCATCTTAAAGTCTGGGTTTCCTCAAAAGCAGAACCCAAGGACTTGGGTTTGTGGGTCATTTATTTGATAGTCAGTCTGAGGAAGCAGGAGTAGGGATGAGTGAAGAGAGGAAAGCCAATATGGACATGTATTACTATGGTCTGTGGTATAGATGCCTGATTCCAGTCAGACTCCCAAGAAGATAAGACTTCGGAACACAGCCCAACATGATCCACCTTAAAGGTTGGGAGCCCAGAACATTTACCCACCAATTCCCAGTGCTCCCTGTTAGTTGAGGGTTGCCCTTGGAAGCATGAATAGTCGCTCTCTGCTGCCTGATGTTGGCCAAGGGTCTCCTGAGAGGCATCTGAGAAAACCCAGAGGCAGAATGCAGGAGACACACAAGGCGGGCTAGAAATAGGACACTGACAGCTCCAGGAAAGTCTCAGCTTACATGGAATTGTCCACCAAGGGTACAGGCTGCAATCAGAGGTAGGCCAAAGGAATAAGACATGGACTGTTAGAGGCATCTCCTATAGCACTTGCTCTGAAATTCTCTTACTTATAAGATATTCCCTCATTCAATGTCTCTCTCACCCCACTGGAGAACAGAGACCCCTCCATAAGAGCAGAGACCTCCAAGTGCCCAGAACAAAGAATTGGAAACTGGCACTGCCCTACCCCCCACATAGGTGGGTACAGTTTCTCAGGCTTAGGAGTCAGCCAGAGGAACTTGCCTGAAATCTAACTGAAATCAGGGCTCATTTTGCCCCTCAGTCAAGCTCTGTTGTGCGAGGTAAAATCTTCCCATCCGCAAGAGAAGCCCTGAACATTTCTTCCGTCTTGTCGACTGGAGTACGCACTGTACCTAGGACCGTAACTGCTACACAGTCGGTGTTCAATACATTTTGTTGGATGAACTAGTTCAAGTCAACTTGGCCAATCCATAATGCATTGTAAGTTTTATAACTTTCTCCATCCTTTGAACACCAGTAGTTTTCTTCTCCAGATTTCTGACGGTCACATGGAACAGAATGTGTTTTCTGGTCTCAGGGTCCGCTGGTTCTCCCAGGGCTCAGGGAAAGGGTGTGGTCTGCCATGATGGTCTAGGAGTCTATAGCCCTCCACTTCAGGCTGAAGTTAGTGTTTTCCTAAATAATCTGAACATAAATACTCTTCCCAAATAGCCAGTCTTACACACCTGTTTCCACCCCTCCCCTGTTTCTAGTTCTAGAAATACATACCTCCTTCCACATTTACCAAACTTTGATCATACTTCTTGCAAAATCCTAGCTCAGGCTTTATGACTTAGATGGTATTTAACCCATTCTGCTCTGAGTTGTTTTATAATGATAACTCATATTAACTAACAGTGAATGTTTCACCCCCAACTCATAACAAAGAATTCGGACTCTTTTTCTGTCCATAGTATAGAGACCATGGGATGGTTTTGTGGTCAGAGTGAAAGTTGGATTTCATCTACCACAAAAGCAAAAGCCTCATATTCTCTATTTTTGTTTATGGCTTTTCCTTGATTTTTTTTAAACCTAAAGGTATGCAAGAAGAGTAGATAATTTCCTGGTATCTGAGAGACACAGGAAATACTTGCTAAGCATGGGGCATTGCTAGGGCTCTCCTTGATGCACCCAGGTTTCTTGAGCTCATAGACACATATGTATACACATAACCTCACAAAGAAATCACCAGGAGTCAGAGTGTTTGATTATATGCCATGAGCTGAAATTTGAGCCACAAATATAGGTAGAACTCTGGGTCCATGTTCTGACCCAAAATGATCAGATGAGGTCTAGAGCCCAACCTTTCAGATAAAATAATGTGAAGACATATGAAAAGCTATTTTTAGTTTTGTGAAAGACTTCTAGGTTATCAATACCCATCTCAGCCCAATTTTAGAAGATACTTATAAAAGAAGAGTAGCTCATTTTTAGTGGCTTAATGAATTCTGATCTTCTCAGAGAAAGCAAAAAGGGCACTAGGGAGTATTATGGGTTGAATTGTGTCCCCCCAAAAAGACATGTTGAATCCTTATTCCCAGTACCTCGAAATGTGACCTAATTTAGAACTAGAGTCATTGAAGATGTAATTAGTAAAGATAAGGCCATACCATAATACTGTGGGTCCTTGATTCAATATGGCTGGTATCCCTACGAGAAAGGAGAACACCACATGAAGACATAGAGACACATGGGAAGAAGATGGCCATATGGCAATGAAGGCAAATGTTGCAATGATAAATCTGTGAGTCAAGGATTGCTAAGAACTGCCAAGGTCTAAGAAGATGCAAGGAAAGATTTTCCCATTAGAGCCACCAGAGTGAGCATGGCCCTGCCAACACCTTGATTTCAGGCTTCTAGCCTCTAGAACTGTGAAGCAATACATTTCTATTGTTTTCAGCCACCCAGTTTGTGGTACTTCGTTAGAGCACCAGGAAATGAATACAGGGAACAAACTAGGATGACAGCATAGGAAGTAGACCCCATTAGAGCTCTAGAAGTGTAAATATTGCCACCCCCCACTGCCCATGGGATGTACTGAGCCCTGCTGCAGTGAGCAAAGAAGATCTTCCAGGAAATTCTGCTCAATGCCCAGACATTTTGGCTACATTGCCAGTCTGCTTGTTACTGAAGAGTATGGGTCTTTGGGTATGAAGTAGGATTCCTATGGAACTGGGAGATGCATCATCCTGAAATTTTGCAAATCACTGGGGAAAATGAGATGCGGATTAGATGTCATTGGAACTTGGAGGAAGAAGGAGGAGGTGAAAGAGGTGAAGGGGGAGAAGGGGAGAGAAAAGAAGAGGGAGAGGGGAGGAAGATGAAGAGCAGTACAAGGCAAGATTTCCAAAAAGAAAGAAACAAGGCTTTCGTCTTCTTCATCCTCAACCTCCAATTTATCCCCAGATATGCATTTTTGAACCCATTAACTTTCTTCCTTCCCTCGACCCCAGCACTCATTCAGACCTCACATTCTTTCCTCTTGATCACTGTTATAACCTTCGACCAGCCTCTTAACCCACCTGTACTCAGTTCCCTGCTCACAGCCCTTTCTTAGCTTCCTATCACCCATGGGGAGTACACCAGGTCCTCCAAAATCATACTTCAACACATGTCCTGTACAATCCTGTACCCCTTGCTGCAGAGTATCCTCGATCCAGCCCAATTCAATTATATACCTTGATTTTTCAGAAGTGTCTGTGTTTTCTCCTGCTAGAAATGTCCTTCCTCGTTTTTTCATCTAATGAACTTCTCAGTCTTTTAGATCCAGCACAGACTTTCATTGTCCCCTACCCTAGCTGTGGCAGAATGAATTTTTTTAAAAATGACACCTGCCACAATAAATTACAGTTATCTGGCTATGGAACAGTTTGCCCCATCAGTCTGTACGTTCTAAGAACACCTTATTTGACCACAGTATCCCGAGGACTGGCATCACGGCTGAAATGTGGAAGGTTCTCAATAAGTGTTGTAAAAATGAAGGATGTATGAATGAGAATGGCATACTCCAAGCACTACGGCTTATGACCGTGGCCCCGCAAACTGTCCATATGTCCTCCATCTGGAGCCATTTCCCAACCCAAAAGAGAAATTCACCGAATTCTCAGATACCAGTACATTCTCTTCTCCTGCATCTCTGCACAGGGCTCTCATCAAGTTCAAGATTGGCTTCAGTCTAGGAAAATAAATAGGCCTCCCCTTAGACACAATAGAGCCAGCTAATTTATATGAGAAGCTGACTCCAGGCCCCCTGCCTCCTGGACTGAGCAGAGAGAACAAGATGAAGAGTTCCACCATGAGTTACTGCTCTCAGCCTGGCCTCTCTCTAACGTTGGGGCCTTCTGCTCCTGTGACAAAGGTTTATGTTCTAAGTCATTAAGTTTTTCTGCCAAAACACAACGTGTTTCTTTTTAAAGGCCCTTGTTCCCGCTCAGAAGTTTCTTAATCAGAAACAATGACTAACTGTTCAACTCCACATAAAGGAAATAAAATTAAATGTCCCAATTGCTTTTTGCTGATTTGGCCTTTGGTTTCATTTTATTATTTTCTTTACAAGCCTTAGGCTTATGGAGGAACTCCCCAGTGCCCAACTTCCAATTCTGTTGTGGAGGGAGAGAGGTATAATGCCCAGTGTGACATTTGAGTTATAGTTTCTCTAAACCACATGCAAACCTTGATGAATAGAAATGTATAGTGCCAACACTGAAAACCGGCGTTTCTGGCCTGTGGTTGGAAGACTTGTGCGGACCCCTGCCTGCAGAAGTTTTGGGGCATTTCCAGAGCCAAAGAGACAATGGTTCAGGAGGAAAAAAGAGGATTCTGCCAACGTACACGTCTTCAATTGGATTCCAGCTGCCTTTCCTATTTGTGAAAGGCCACTGCAGTTGGCATCCTTGATCCAACCATGGAAACACCTGGAATGTGGCCATTAAGGGACAATCTAGAGAAAAGTCCAGAAAAGAGGGAGAAGATTCCAGAGAAGAAAAAACTATAAGAATTGAAGGAACTGGGTAGAGACACTGAGAATCGATGATGTTAGAACCAGAGAACATCTATTTCATTGCCTACATTGTACAAAAAAATAAAAACAAATAAAAAAATAACTTAAGTTAAATTTAAAAAAATAAAAAGACTAAGGCCTTTAGATTCCTGGACTCCCAAAAGGGGATAAAAAGTGTTCCATGCCATCTTCATTCTCCTGGGTGAAAGAAAGCATAAAGGAACAGGCTATGTCAAAGTTTAAAACTTAGCACAACTCCTGGCACAAAGCAGGCAATAAATACTTGATAAAATAACATTAAATAACAGTTCACACAAGGGATAAAATAACCTGATATTCACATTGTCCCTCAAGTAACTTCCCACAATGAGAGTCTGGATTTACTAGCCTTATTTTGAAATTATTCCAAACTTACAGAAGTTGTAAGAATAGTACAAAGGATCTCCATATATCCCTCATCCAGGCTCATCAACTTTTATAATGTTTGCCACATTGCGTTCTCTATCTACCTATATACACACATATTATTTCTTCTGAAACATTTGGAGTAGGTTTCTTTGGGCCTGTTTCCCCTGATTGCTTCAATGTGTATTTCCTGAAAGCAAGGACATTCTCTAACAGTTATCAAGTCCAGGAAATTTCACATTTGCACAACACTTTAAACCATAGTTCTTTTTCAAATGTCAACGTTGTCTTAATAATGTCCTTTGTGCCATTTTTCCCACAGGAGACCCCATCCAGGGTCACATCTTCTATTTAATTGTCATGTCTGCTTAGTCTAATCGGCATAGATCCTCAGCCTTTCTTTGTACTTCATGAAACTGACATGGTTGGAGAGTGCAGCCCGGTCGTTTTCTAGAAGGCCCCTCATTTTGGATTTACCTGATGCTCCCCCAGGAGATTCAGGCCACGCCCTTCTGGCTGGTGCACTGCATGAGAAAGGGTGTGTTCTCAGAGGATCACCTCTGGAGGCACACTAAGTGGGTCCCTTCTTGATAATGTTGATTTTGATAAGTGACTTCTCTGCTGTAGAGTTACTAGTTTTCCTTTCGTAATTAGTAAGTAATTTGCAAGGAGCACTTTCAGAACATGTAAATATTCTGTTCTCCATCAATCCCCACAATGGATTTAGCAACTGGTAAATTGTTTGCCTTTTCCTCACTGGGTTATAATCCATTGCTGATATGATTTGGTTTGGTGTTCAGTTTATCCCAGACTTGACCAGAAGAACCCCTTCAGGCTCTCCTTTATCCTCTTGGCATGTGCCTCCCACCTTTTTTTAACTTGAGGTCCTTTAAAATTTTTGGCAATACAGGATGTTGTAGGATCCTTTGTGTCTTTTCTGTCTTGTTCTTGCAATCAGCCTTGATCCGGAGGTCCCTGGTCCCTTTGAGTGAGGAATTGTATTTAAAAATCAAGGTCTAGATGTCAGGTATGGTCACTGCTATTGTGATGCCATTGGTTTAAGGTCCTATCAGCAGAGAGAGCTGATAACATATATTTCAGAGATTATCTGCTTATACTGGTACCTCCAATCCAAACCAATTCTTTGTGGGTATTTCTTGCCTTTGCTTTTTTCATATTTGTATCTCTCTGTTTCACAGTGAGAATCCTGGCTCACAAAGCATATATATATATAGTTTCTGTGTATATATATTCATTTGAATATATATATATATTCATTTGTTTAGTCCTAATAATATACATGAACAAAATAGTTTTTTAAACTAAGCTATGTGCATACCACTACCATAAAAAAATGAGGAAAGTTCAAGAGATGTTTGCATGTTTTTCTTTACATGAAGATATAGTCAAAGCACTCTGTTCAGAAGTTACTTAAACTAGGCGCGCCTGAGTGGTGCAGTCGTTAAGCGTCTGCCTTCTGCTCAGGGCATGATCCCGGCGTTCTGGGATCCAGCCCCACGTCAGGCTCTTCCGCTGGAAGCCTGCTTCTTCCTCTCCCGTTCCCCCTGCTTCTGTTCCCTCTTTCACTGGCTGTCTCGCTGTCAAATAAATAAATAAAATCTTAAAAAAAAAAAGTTACTTAAACTAGCTTTTACCCCTCCCTTTGGTGTGGTTATATTATTCCATTGAAATAAAGTAGGGTCTATTTATTTCTCTTTCCAAACAGTTTTCTGGCTTTTCCCCCATCCTCATTGGCTTACTTTCATTTTTTTAAAATTTGTAGACAAATAATATGATCCCCCTAGTCAAAACCATATGAAAGGTATACCCCAAAAAGTGTTCCCTCCCTATCCTGTCTGCCTTATTTTCCCCCACCTCTATCCTATGTAGGGAACCAACTTCATTAGTCTCTGGCTTATACTTTCTGAATATTCTTTTTCCAAAATAAACTGGCAAAATGTAAATTATTTCAAAACAAAAAATAAACAGATACCCATGTTTTCTTATTTCTCCTTCCTTAACACAAAGTAGCATATAATATACACATTCTTTTGTACTTTCTTTTTTCACTTATTATATTTAAATTCACTTCATATTAAATCACAGAAGTCTTCCTAACTATTTTTACAGCTCCTTAGTCCTCCCACGAGTGCATATAGCAGTTTGGTCAACCAATTTTCTATACTTGGGCTTTTAGGTAATTTCTGATATTTTGCAGTTGCAAACAACACTGCCTTGATTAACGTCATGCATATATTTTTGTATCACTGGAAACATATCATCAGGGTAAATTGTTTGGTCAAAGGGTAAGTACATATGTAGTATTGTTGATAACCTTAAAGAGGTTACACCATCTCAGTACTCACCAACATGTGTGAGTGTTGTTTTTCCCAAAGACTCAACAACAGAGTGTGCCTGGGAGTTGAGAAAATGTCTGTATTTCACTATAGTCTTATGAGTGAGGTTGAACATCTTTTCTTATGCTTGACCTGTGTGTGTGTGTGTGTGTGTGTGTGTGTGTGTGTGTGTGAATTGTCTTTTTAAGTCTTAATCTTTTTTTATAAGATTTTTGGTCATTTTCCCCTTAATTTTAAGACTTGTTTGTATATTAACCCATTATTTGTTGTATATTTCCAGTACTTTCTGCCGGTTTACAATATGTCTTTTAACTGTGCTCATGGTGTTTTCTGTCATGTATTTTTTAATGTAGGGAAATTTATCAATTTTTTTGTGCATCTTGGTTTTGAATTGTGGTTACAAAACCATTTCCTACACCACAATGAAAGTATAATCCAACCACTTAAAAATTCTAATGTAATTTCATTTTTATGTTTACATCTCTAATCCATTTGAAGTTTATAATCTATGGTGTGAGAAATGGATTAATTTTATCTTTGTCTAAATGGCTATCCAGTAATCCCGAATTGGTTATTAAAAAGTCCATATTAGCTTCAATGATTTCATATGCCTACTTGATCACATACTAAATTTCCAGCTGTACTTGGGTTTAGTTTTTGACTTTCTGTTCCATTCCATTTCACTTTACATCACGTGCTAATACCACACTAGGTTAACTACAGAGACTTTGTAGCATCTTTTCATATCCGGAGGGCTGGTCCTCCTCATGGATCTCCCTTCTGTTGTTTTTTAGATATTCTTACATGCTTATTTTCTGTAAAAATGTTAGTAACAACTTCAATAGCACCAGAGAAACAATGTATTGATACTTTTGTTGGAAGAACAATTATCTTGATCATGTGGAGACATTCTATCCAAAAACAAGGGATATCTTCCCATTTTTTTAAGTCTAAAAGTCTGAATCTCTGTGTGTGCGTGTCTGAATTTTTTTCCTCTATTCTTTTAACACTTTTCACCCTAAAATAAAACCACACAAAACAAATGTAAAGCTTAGGGAATTATAGAGCAAACAGCCTTGTAAACCGGTCAAGAAATAGAACTTTGCCACACCAAAAACTCCCTCCATGTGCTCCCTTAGTCAGTTCCCTCCCTCTCTCCAAAAGTATCCATATCCAGAATTGTATAGTAATCATGTCCCTGCTCTTCTTTATACTTAAACACCATGTGTTCATCCTTAGACACTAGGGTTTAATCCTATTGATGAAAAAATGTTTGCTATGTGTCTTAAGTCTCATTTAATCTGCAGATTTCTCCTCTAGTCCTTTCTTTTCTGGGTGTTCATCTGCTGAAGGTCCCCGACTATCAGACCTGTAAAGTTGTCATCGTCTGGGTGTTCCCAATTGCAAACTCAAGATGCAGGTCTTATGTTCCCCCTGGAAATTCCACCCTGGTCAGTGGGTCTTGTCAACTCTGGTCGATGTTGCAATGGCTGGCTTGTGGGTGTTGGCAAGCTCAGTTTAATCCTTCCCAGAGGTGTTCGTTCAGCAACCCATGCAGTGGGAGAAAAGACAGGACTCATACTCACCAAGACCCATGGGACGATCTGGTCTACTTGGGGGAGGCCCCAGGGAAGGACAGGGAGGCAGCAAAGGGATTTCTGGAAGAGGAATGACTCACAGGGAAGATGTGAGTCTGTGGAGGTGGCAACTTTGTCTCTCTCAAGTGACCAGGACCCATTCTTGCTGTTTTTAGGTCACTTCAGTTCTTTTCAATAGGCGGTAAGGTATCTGGGCTCTCTATTCTGTCTGATTTTGTGCCAGTACCATACTGTCTTGGTGATCACAGCTTTGTAATAAGAGCTTGAAATCAGGCAACGTGATGCGCCCAGCTTTGCTTTTCTTTTTCAACATTTCCTTGGTGATTCGGGTTCTTTTCTGGTTCCGTACAAACATAACATAATAAAAAAATTAGTAATTAAAAAAATTAAAAAATAAAATGTACAATACAATGATTTTTAGTGTTTTCATGGATATAGGCATCTGTCACTACCATCAATTTTAGGTTTTGTCACCTCAAAAAGAACCCATATCTATTGCTGCCCCTCAGTCTCTGTCCCTCACAGCCCTAAGCAGCCACTAATAAACTCTCTGTCTCTATTAAAATAAAAAGAAAGAAGTGAAAATAACAACTTACAGGAGAAATTCTGTTTACCAAGTGGTGTGTTAGATGTTTCATACATGTAATTTCATGTAATTTTCAAAATAAATAAGGTCAACATTTTACTTCTATTTTATAGATGAAGGAATGGAGACTTAAAGAGTAAAAGTGAGGGTCTGATTTGAATGAGCACGAGTCTTCCAATTAGGCAGTATGCGCCCTTTTAATGGCAGCAGGCTGTCTGTAGGCAACATTCTCGGGGTTGTTTCCTACAGTCACTATTCTTTTGAAAATCTGACACAAACAAGCAGGGCTCATTGAAAACTCATCATCTAGCCCAGGTACCATGAGATCTATGGGAAGTTTGCTGAAGCCTTTAGCTTGAAAGCCAGAACTCCTCTTTGCTGCCAAAAGATGTATCTGAGAATGACAGAGAAATTCGCTTTGACTGAGCCCAGCCCAGGCTCCCAGGGCGCCATGCCTTCATGCCTGAGTGTGAGTGAGCGTCTAGGTGGAGCACATGACTAATGCAAGCAGGCATAGCATATTGTAAAGAGCAGCCCCATCTCTGCTTGTGTGCAAATCAGAAACGCCAGAGAATTTTTCCATAGTCTTCTATAATGTTCATTACAAAAGAGTCCCCAGATGGCAGATGGCTATTAGCTCACTGTGACCTATATAAATGTCAAACATAAAACTATTGCCCCAGCAAAAATCTCAAAATAAATAACAACAGGAGGGATGAGAGTCTGTTGTCATCAGTATTTACAGTTCATGCATTTGGACTCTTCTGTTCTCAAGCCAGCACAGAAATGCTTTCATCCCGCTAGGGAATTCAATTAGCTGGAGCAATACAGGAAGTGGAGTCCCACAAGAATAACTGGCACCGATGAGGAATGGGCTACCCTAAAAAGGCAAGCCAGTAGCTGGGAAGAGTGCAATGGCTTTGGGGTATTGCTTAGCGCACATTTTAAAGGTTTATCTCTGGATCTTTATCTTCATGACCAGACTTACTAAGACAAAAGGAAGGTTGTCTCCTCCAGATTCACACCTGGATAACCCAGAGAAGGGGCATGAGGGACATATATGCTTTACCATCAAAGGGAATATTCCAGATCTTAAGAAATACAGAATAAGTTATTTTTATATGGGACTTACAGGATCAACTTCTTCCTTATTTGAAATTCACAGGTTCTCTGCCTGCCAACTGCCAACCCTACAGAGAACTGCTCTCCACCATCGTGTGTGTGTGTGTGTGTGTGTGTGTGTACACACAATTTATATAGATGGATGTATATAGATCTATATATATAGATCTATCTATATACCTTTTTTTTTAAACATATCAGTGTTTCTAACACAACACAATTTAAATCTGGTTCTCCAGATGAACAACTGGAAAAATTCTCAGTCAATCTGTTCAGTGAACTAAAATCAGCTTGCATTGCCTTGTTGGCTTTGTGGTATAATGATTTTGTTTGGATTTTTCTCCTGCATTTCTGATGATCTAGATGGTTCTAGAAGCTAAGAAGCTAATGTGAAAACAAAAACAAAGACAGCAAAAACACTAGCCCCACAGCTTGGGCAAAGGATTCACCAGGAAGCAACTGGAGAAGCAGTGTGATCTACCGGTTCAAAGAGAGGGTGACCGTATAATTTACTTTCCAGACTGAAACAATTCTGAGCGAGAGGCAGTGTTATTAATAATTTTACCAAGGCAATAGCCATAAAGCAGGGGTGTCCAGGGCAAACCAAGACGTAAGGTCACCTTATTCAAAGATGATTTATAAACACCTCCAAAAAAGCTTATTTACACAGCACGTGTATCTGTGGATTAAAGTGTTCATTATAAGAAATAACCAAGACAAAAAGGCAACAGTGTATAGTAGAAAGAATTTTGTAATTTGACAGCACTTTGTTTTAAAACTGGCTCCCCCCTAACCCCAACTAGCTATGTGACCTTAAGCCTCTAATTTCTCATTTGGAAAGTGGGAATACAATACCTTGAAAAGCTGTTGTCAGAATTAAACGAGATAAAAAATGTGAAGTGTCTGGATAGAAATAGCACATAATAATTTTTATTTCTCATTCTTAGGAACAGGCAGATCCTGCTTCAGATCTGTTTCATGCCATTATTCCTTGGTTTTAAATCAACAACTACTAAAAAATGCACTTGAAAACTAATTTCCAGCAGAGCTTTTTCTAACAACTGACAGCTGGCAGACTGCAACACGGCCATCCGTATATTTCTGTGAGCCCGCTGTGAAACAGAAATCTTTGATCCAAATGTTTTTGCTTTTACTTTTTAAAACATGTGTGATCATACAAATAACACCCCAAGCCATGGTGTCAAGCCAAGGGTTAGACTGGGAGGAGAGATTTCCATTCCTAAAGAAACCTCCCAAAGTGTCCAGTGTGCAAATTAGGAGTCATGAATTTTGTGATGCATCTCTTAACATGGGCTAGCTTCTGGCATCCTGGGATTGGGTAGTATCCCACATACATATTTTATATGTTGCAGAAAGTAAGGTTTTATAGCAAAAAATCAATTTATATGAGTTCACTTAACTTCAAAAACCTCTGCAAATGGGCAAGGAGTCCCAAACAGTGGATGGCCTGTCTTCCATGTCAACACAGTGCTTCCTCCAGCTCTCATTGCCCCAACTCCAGGAACTTGCTGATGGATACTTAATGTGCAAAACTCTCATAAAGGCAAACCTGCAACTGATCCATGGGAGTCACATTCCAAACTTCCACTCACACCATGGAACATTTAGGGGAAATTTGGCCCCAAGAGTCTTGTTGCTCAAGTTGGGCTCACACTTGGAACACTACTCACATTCTGAAATGAGTTTTGAAGTTAAAACTCACTTATTTATGATTCAGGAAAGTGCTTATAAAGCACTCGTTACATGCCAGCAGCAAGTTAGGTGATGAGGAGACCAGATAAAACGAGTCAGTCTAGACATTCAAGGAGTTTAACAACTTAGGGGAGAAAACAACAGTTGATTACAATACACCAAGTGGTTGCTTTGTTGGGGTTACGAACACACTAAATTCAACCGTAGAAGCAGCATCCAAACAGACCTGAGGACCAAGGGAAGGTTTCAAAAAGGAAGGGCATTTGAACTGGGATTTAAAGGTTGGTTTTGCAAAGAAGAAAGAAAGATCTAGAAAGAGGAAACAGCTCGTGCAAAGGCGCCAGGCTAGAGAGAAGGTGGTGGGCTCTGGCCATGACCAGCATCATCACGGCCCAGGCAGAGTGGGATGTTTTGCAACAAAGCTGGACAATGGGCGAGGATCTAGTCAAGAGGAGCTCTCTAGACTTTTCAAGGCATGTGCGAGTTTATCTTCCAGACCCTCAGTTTTCACACCGTGCTCTGGATCTGCACTGCAACTCCATTACCTTGAGAACCGGTCTTACATCTGACTACTTCACTCCCTTCCTCTCTTGGTCAGGCCATCATCATCTCTCATCTGATGTTTAGGAATACCTTTCTATGTGGTCTCTTTGCCCCTGCCTTGGCCTCCCCAGAGCCTACCACCAATAGACCTGCTTGACTTTCAAAACTTAAATTACATTGTGTGATCTGATCTTCTGCTCAAAATTTTCCAGGGTGGGATGCTCCCAGCTTTGCTTAGAGGACAGGTTGATCTAAATCTCCACAGTGGCTCACCGCACCTGATATGACCTAACGGGCTACCCCCCACACCTCTCTGATCTCATGCCCAACCCCTCCCCTCGCCCACCCTACCTGTAGCCACACTGGTCTCAGGGCTCTGAAACCTCAGAACTTTGGCACCCCATTTCCTAGGCTTGGAGGGCTTTTTACCAACACATCCAGGGATCTCTGTGTCACCTCCTTCAGATCTCTGACCAAATATCAAGCTATTAGAGAAGCCCTCCTTGGCTACCATTTTATGAGATGAACCCATGCCCACTTCAGCTTTTCCTGATCTCTTACCATGTGTAATGTTTCTGACATATCACATACACTTTTAATTTCTTTCTCACCTATCTCTTTATCTGGCTGCCATAGCTAGAATGTGAGCCCTATGAAGGCAAGAACTTAGGCTCCCCTTGGCTCAGTGGTTTATAACCTGCACCTGGCAGAGAGCTGGCACAGAGCTGGCTTTCAGGAAATAGGCACAGACAAATGAGTGAATGAAGCCCATTAAAGGAAGACAGAGAAGGTCAAACAGATAGGATTTAGTACTTTCTTTTACTTTTGCTTGTCATATTTATCAGGGTTTATCATTAGTTTTAAATGCAGATAAGATTCCTCTGTTCAAAATATTTTTTTAAGGAAACCACCATGACAGCCCTGAAGAATTTAGTGTGATATGATCGGACTTCATGTTTAGAAGATCACAATGTGCAGATTACATGGAGGTCCTCTGACTCAGAGACGGGGGAGCTAAGAGACTTTGTGAGAAGGGAGGAAAAGGACAAGATGGGGAGAGATTCAGGAGGAAGAACCCTGGGGCTTGGATGTGAGTGGGTGGAGGGAGGACTCTAGGAACGCCTCCCAATTTCTACTCCAACAGTCCTGTGAAAAGTGACAGCTTCAAAGGCAACACTTAATAGGAAGAACATAGTCATCAAACTTCAGGAAGAAGAGTTTCAGGAAAGGAGTGAGTGGCCAACAGCATGAAATAATGCTCATAAAACAAGCAAAATGTTCAAAAATGCTGGCCAGTTTTGGCCACTGAGATTTTTGGGGACATCCTCAAAAGCAGTACAGCGTGAGCGGGAAGCGTAAAAGCCAAAGGTTGTTGAGTAGGATGAGGAGGAAGGAAGTAAAGCAATGAAAACAGACCTGGTTTTAAATCAGGTTCAACCACATTCTCGCTGTGTGATCTTGGAGAAATTACTTAACCTCTCCGTGCCTCATGCCCTCACCTATAAAGTGGAAGTAATGACCATCAAGTGCCTATGACACTCTGGCCAATGATAGGAGAGTAACTACATGTTCCCTCTTTTCCATCATCTCTTCTCTTTTCCCTGACAGTGACAATGCACAAAGGAACCAGACATCGTGTTCACTGCTGTTTCAGTGCAAAGATGCACGGATAGTGTAAAAAGTAGGTACACTCGAAGAAACATTAAGTAACTTCATTATAAATTGCAGGTGATGTCCAGGTAATTACATAAATCATCATATCCCATCAATGTTTTATTTTTCTCTTTCCTTAGACCGGGTTTCCTCACTCAACAAGTGCTCTGGCATTGACTAAACGTAATTCCACAGGGACCGTATAACACCACTCGTCAGCGAAGCTACGAGCATGCTCACAGCCTTTACTCCAACTTAACTCCTGTTGACTTCAAAGGACCCTGTTACGAGTTTGGCCGTAAACTGCTGTGTTGCCCTAATGAGGAAGTATATATACGGTTTCTGGGTCCTGCTATTAAATGACCGGTCTGCTATTTCTCTTGCTCAAATGACCTCATTTTCTTAGAGCCAGAAAAGGGCTCAGTGACCTCCCTTCCCTTCTTCAGTATCCTGCTCCAGGGAACTGAAAGCAAAAGAGCAAGAGGCTACATTTCCCCAACACCAGAACAGAGTCTCAGAGTACTTGCTTCCTACCCAGTCTACTTTTGGGGAAAGGGAGATCCCTTTGTTCTCCTGCTGGTCAGGACAGAGTTAACATGGCCCCCTGAGGAAACAGCATAAAGGCTCTCCCCTCTCCTGATGCTGGTGCGCCTACTCTTTGCTTGGATGTCTATTTGCACGATCATAAATTCTGAACTCAGGAGGATGACCCCAGCCAAAGTCTACATGTGCCGGATACCATAATGTAAACTGCGTATGTTGGGAGAGGCTGGTAAATGGAACCAGTGAATGAAAACAGGCCAGCTCCATGTTTGGGCCCCTGGATTTCCTCCCCTCTATAAAACAAGGCCTCACCCCTCGATTCTAACTTTCTGACATGCCCATAAATAAAAGCACTTTTGGCTACCAATCCCCTTGAGATATCCGGATACAGCCTCCATTCCAGAGCGAAAGCTCAGGCTCTGCTCAAGAGGACAAAATGGCCAAGCCTGCGGCCGCTCTCCATCCTAACTGTGAACAGACAGTATGCACGACAAAAAGCACAGCAAAAAGGCTATCTTTCTGTATTTCGCAGGCCCATCCCCACTGTCTTCTCTCCTCCAGCACCGCCGTCATTTGAATGGGAGAGGGGTCCAGCTGATGCGCAGACTGGTTCAACACACGTGAAGCCGGTCCACGGAATCAGTATCGTAACAATTTGAGCCCCGATTCAGCTACAGAAATTCAAGGGAGTCATTCCAGCCCTCCTGTCTCCCACCTCCCTGGGGTTGCACTCAAGTCAGAGGCTGTTAAGCAATGCCAGTGCAGCCAGGGAAAACATGTGGACCTTGCTGTCCTCCACTTAGAGTAGCACCCGCCGAATGACACATCTCCCCTCCCAGTGCTTGGCCACTGGTCTACTCGAGGTGATGCTAAGACATCTCTATATTCGTATATATATATATATATAATATATATATATATATATTCATATAGCCCCTGCTGCTTCAGCCCCATTCTCTTAGCTTCATTTCTGCTATGATATTTATGATTTCTTCTGCTATTTCCAGGCCCTGCTGGGGTCTCAGAGTTTCTGTAAAAATTACCTTTATAGACCTGTGCTGCCTCTTCCTACCTCTGCCCAGGAAACAGGGTTCAGGCACCCTGTGGCCCCGCTAGCTTCCACACTCACTCCTTCCTCTTGGAGCCCAGCATTCAGTTCTGCCGTTATTACAAAATGCTGCTCTATTGTTCAGTATGAGTTTCGCTCAAGAGAGAAGAAAAAATTACACTCCTGGAGGCCACACACAGATGTCTCTAAGAGCAGGTAGTCTATGTTTCTCTAATACACTATCCCCAGGAACCGTCATATCTCACGGCATGCTCTCTTTTGCAACACAGGGTCTGAAACTCATTCTGTGTTCTGTATCTTTGCAGCAAGAACTAAGATCTTCCTAATGCTCCGAGTATAAGCTTTTCCATTGTTAGTTTCCGTTGTTTAGGGACAGGCAAACTTGAAAGTTTGCACTCATTGGACATTCCACAAAATAAGAAAAAGAAATAAATGGAAATATAACTATGATGATAATTTTTCTTTATTTGATATGAAGTATAGATCTTAATTTATTAATATTTTGTTGGAGAAATGAGTTACTGCAGGTCAGGTAGCCAGTATACATACATATACACACAGAAAAAATCTGGGTTCAGAATCGGGTGTTGTGCTAGGACAAATACTAGAATCATATTCCATAGCCCCAGAAAGCTGGCATGGCTCCTTTATGGCTTCACTAAGCATGGCCCCAGAGAGGTAGTATTTGCACCTCTAGCCTCACCCCACACCAAGAGCCCAGAGTCCATGCACAAGCAATGTCTGGATGTTCCATTAATGCTTCAGCATAAAAAAATGAAAGTCACTGTCTGTTCTCTCCTCTATGAAGACCACCCAACTCAGCTCAACCCTCTTTGACCAAATGTTAAGCAATTAAGTGATCAGGACCTCAGTATAAAAGGGATCGTAGCATTAAAAGAAAGCAAAATGTGTTCATTGCAAAATATATAGAGAAGTCTTTTAAATATGGGGGCGCCTGGGTGGCTCACTTGGTTAAGTCTCGGCCTTCAGCTCAGGTCATGATCCCAGGGTACTGGGATCAAGCCCCACGTCGGGCTCCTTGCTCAGTGGGGAGCCTGCTTCTTCCTCTCCCTCTGCCCCTCCCCCTGCTTGTGCTCTCTCTCTCTCTCTCTCTCTCCCCCTGTCAAATAAATAAAGAAAATATAAAGAAAGAAAAAAGTTGAATATGAAAAAGAAAATAAAAATCATTCAACCTTACGACCCAGGGATATCCACTCTTAATATTATGGGTTGTTCAAGTTTCATGTGGGAATATGTGTATTTATTTGTTTCCAAATATATTTAATGAGATTAGAATCATACAGTTTGGTTCCCTGCTTTACATGCTAGCATTTTGTCATGTGTATTTTGCATATTCTTCAATAAATGACATTTAATGTATGCTTCACATACTGTACCTTTACAAAAAAAATTCCAGACTTTCCAGCTGCTGACACTGTTTCACAGTCATAAACGGTACTAGAAGAATATTTTGATACTCATCCTTGTGCACAGCTCTCATTTTCTCTGTTTGAAAAATATCAAAAACTGAAAAAACCTGGACACTTTATTTTTGTTTTTTTTTAAAGATTTATTTATTTATTTATTTGACAGAGATAGAGACAGCCAGTGAGAGAGGGAACACAAGCAGGGGGAGTGGGAGAGGAAGAAGCAGGCTCATAGAGGAGGAGCCTGACGTGGGGCTCGAACCCGGAACGCCGGGATCACGCCCTGAGCCGAAGGCAGACGCTTTAACCGCTGTGCCACCCAGGCGCCCCAAAACCTGGACACTTTAAAGGAGCTTGACATCTACTGCCAAACTTGGCCTCTGAAACAGTTTACCAATATTCCAGCATCCAGCCCCATAGAGACACTGGTTTTATTCTCTTTTCCCTCTAAGTAAATGAAAATAATGCACAATAGTTTTAAATTTACTTGATACCTAGTTAAGTGCAGTAGGCTGTGTAACGACCGCCAGATATATCAGCTTCTAGTCCCTGGAGCTTGTCAATATACTTTATTTGGAAACTGGATCTTCGCAGGTGTGACTAAGGGGAGGATCTTGAGATGGACAGATTATCCTGGATTATTGAGGGGGCCTCCGATGCCATCACGAGGGTGCTTAGAAAGGAGAGGCAGAGGAAGCTTAGACACACGGTAGAGGGGCAATGTGGCCACAAAGCCAGACACTGAGGACTGCTGGAGGCCATAGACACTGGAAGAAGCAGGGGATGGGTTCTCCCCTTGAGCCTCCAGAGGGAGCATAGCCCTACCGGCACCATGATGTCGGCCCAGTGAAACCGATTTCAAGTTTCTGGACTCTAAAACTATGAGAGAATCATTTTTTGTTGTCTTAAGCACCCAAGCTTGTGGAGATTCTTTACAACACCCAGAGCAAACGAAAGCACTAGATTTGACCTATTTTCTTGTGTTTGTTGACCGCTCTTTTTCTTCTTGTGTTGAAAATGACTATTTGTTGTCTCTTGCCATTTTTCTACTATGGAATTTAATTTTTTCTCCTGGATTTTTCAAATATAGCTCTGAATTTGTATGTTTGTATTTCTACATCTATACCCTTATCTGTATATGTGGTGCAAATCATTCCCTGATTTATCATAAACCTTTTAACTTCATTTATAGTTTTTTGGTAAATATGAGGTAATTGTTTGATGTTTTAAAACTATCAATCTATTTCTCTACAATTTCTTATTTTGCTGTTATGTGATATCAGATACATGCCTATCAACATTCCTCCGGGCCATTGATGATCGCATCTTTTATGTTTAGCTTTTTAATTCCTCTAAAATTTTCTCTGACAAATGATATGAGGCAGGTATCTAACTATTTTCTCCCATAGTTGGCCAACTGTTCCAGGACCATTTATTCAATATTATCTCTGTTCGCTGATTTAAAGTACTAACTTTATCATCTGATTCATTATACGCTGTGGTCTGCTCCAGGGTCTTTCATTCTGTTCTACTATCATCTCTACTTCATTACAGCAGCTGCATAAAATCTTCTAAAATCTAAAAAGGCAAGTCACCGTGTGTATTATCTTCTTCAAACATTTCAAACACTTCCCAATGAACTTTCTGATTACTTTGTCAAGTTAAAAAAAAATCCTTTTAGAATTTTGACTGCCATTGCATTAACCCAATCGGCTGATTTCAAAACCCAAGCAATCGAGTTCCACTTGCACACTTTACACGTTGGTATTTTTAAATAGAAACAGTTGTCCAGATCCTGGTAGGGTGATAGAGCCAGATCTGTAGAGGGAGAATTATTCTTAGACACTAGATCCTGTAAAAATGTTTAGGCTGTATTTTCATTCATTGCTCTTAGTACTCTGTGAACTCTCTCAAGAGACTTTTCTTCAGTTGTTTTTCTGTCTTGTGCGCTCCCTGCTATGAATATGTTGAGTTTCCCAGATCAGGTCTTTTCACACTTCTCTCCCTGCTTTCAATTCCTGTTTTTCCTTTTGAGTTCTGGGAGAGTTTCTGGGATATGCCTTCCTTTTCAGAGATTCAGTTTGTTGGCAGGATCCATTCAGCTGTTCCTTGCTACGCTGAGATTTTAAATTCTGAACTTGCATTTTATTTTTTTTTTGTATTTTAATGTTTCTTTATTATATTATGTTAGTCACCATACAGAACATCCCTGGTTTCTGATGTAAAGTTCGATGATTCATTAGTTGCGTATAACACCCAGTGCACCATGTAATACGTGCCCTCCTTACTACCCATCACCAGTCTATCCTATTCCGCCACCCCCTCCCGTCTGAAGCCCTCAGTTTGTTTCTCATAGTCCATAGTCTCTCATGCTTCATTCCCCCTTCTGATTACCCCCCCTTCCTTTATCCCTTTCTTCCCCTACCGATCTTCTAGTTCTTATGTTCCATAAATGAGAGAAATCATATGATAATTGTCTTTTAAAAATTTTCATTTGGTTGTTCATGATTTCATAGTGTACTTCTCTAGGATATTTCTCAAATTTCAGAAGTGTAACATCTACTTGAGTATTGTAGGCAGCATACACTGGAAATGTCCAACAATTTCTCTGTTTATTGCAGCAGTTTCAGTTTTATAGAAAGAATCTTTCTCTGATTCCACAGAACGGTTTCTTTTTAAGCTGCAGAATATTTTTGTGCTGGTGGTTTTTCTCCATTCGGGCATGTTAAAAGGGGTTGTCTGTGCTTGTGAAAAGTTGAAGCTATTAAGGTGTTAAGACATGACATGCTTTCAATCATAGAGTTTCTGGTTCCTTGACAAACAAAACTTTTAGGCCTCAAAAAGAAGAGAGATAGATACAGATTTACATTGGTTTGACTTGACCAGTGCAGAGATTTGCCAGCATTAGAAAAGAATGGACGGCTGAAGGTCACTTTGCCATGACCTGGCCTTCCTNCTGATGCATTTGTCTTAGGTGCAGTGAGACAGTCAGAAATTGTTGGATGCCATTGTCCATTCTCTGTTGTTTACTCCAGGATTAACAATTGCCACCAGCCATTTGCTCAGTGTAGCCTCTGGAACCCAACAGGTGCCAAGGACAAACTGATGGGATGCAGATGTCCTCCTTGGCCACTCTCATAGCATGTCCATTCTCAAACCTCCACCGCTCAGAACTATGGGGGGTAGGGTAGAGGGGTTGGAGGGATCGGGTTGGATCTCTTCAGTTTGTTCCCCAAAACTGTCCTTTTCTATGCAGGGAAATGCAGATCTTGTTGGACAGAGATGGTAGATTTCTACCTTCAGTGTATCCAGTAAAATGTCCTCCAAGTTTCTACAGCTTGTCTTGCATCCTTCCCCAGATTCCAATGCAGAATAACCTCATTATTATCTGGAGGTAATATTTGAGGACTCTGGAGGCAAGAGGTTAGATGCATGTGTCTCCATTTTCATCATCCTTGAAAGTTTGGAAATGCCTTTCAGAAACCAGAAAACACCGATAATCTATTTCTGCCAATGTTGATGTCATTCCAACAGCCACACAGGGTTGAAATCAGTGTAGTGATTTCGACTCCTTCCTTGTCCTCCCTATCTTGAAGCGGCCTTCACATGTTCTAAATCCTACTTGCAGTTCAACCTTTCTTTTCTAGTTCCACTGTGTCTAATCTCACCTAATCTCACCCAAGTCCTTCTTTCTCATGGAACTTCATTGTCCAATTTACCCCCAGTCCTGCTCCCCCAGCTCAATCTATCCCATGTACCCCTAAGGTAATTCTCTGAAAACATCTCAAACCACCAGCAGTTTCCACTTCGAATTGGATGAAATGAAAATGTTTTTAGGTTTCTCATTATCTGATTCCTTCATATATATCAACAATCTGATATGTTTGTGTCACTCCCTGACACAAATCATTCCCACCTCCCAGCATATCTGGGACATGTGATGCTCAGTTTCAATTCCAAGCTGCTGCCCATGCTCGGTAGCCAGCTTAGAATGCCCTTCCCATTCCCCTGTGAGACTGTAAGTACCTGGAAGTAGGTAGGGGTCATATGACCCCCAGCATCTAGCATAATACCTGGGTCACTGTATTAAACAAATGTTATTGAGTCATACTGATTTCTATATTTTAATTTTTTTCTAGTCCTGCAAGATACCATCATCTGTGACATCTGTTACAAATACTCAAGGCTTACTCATTGATCCAAGTTCCTGCTTTTTATAATTATTTTTTAAGTTTTTCTTTGGGACATAATGTAGATCAATATTTCATAAATGTTCTATTGATGATGAAAATAAAAGATATTCTCTACAGGATACGAAGATCAATATATACACATTTACACATATAGCCTTATTAATGATGTTATTCAGGACTTACATAACTTTATTTTTTTTTCTATTTCATCTATAAAAGATGTCAAGATAGGTGCTATAGTCTTCTACTATCATTGTATTTCTGTTAATTTCTCCCTTACTTTCTAAAACTCTTTCCTTTGTCCATCTCAATGGTATCTGTGTCAATCAGCTTGCAGTCAGATAAGCAGAAAAACTGTGAGTTATAGGATAACAGATTTATTACAGCAATTAGACATTGCACAATTATAGGAGGAGCTGGGGAGTGCATGTCTGAAAGGGAATTTGGAGGATCAGAGAAGTCAATAACAAGCTATTTTGAGAGGCTTCACACACCCAGCCATTAACGTGAGGCTGTGGAAGGGAGAAATTTGGGGAAGGAATCTATAGGTCACAGTCCAGCATCTGCTTATAGACCAGTTGGAAAGAAACTGGGCGTGGAAGTGGTAGTTGAAAAGAAAAGCTGCACATGTAGTTGAAGGATCCAATAAAGAGCTAAAACTCTCCAGCCCTTCTGAGTCTGTTAGCACAACTAAACCACCATAGCTTTCCAGCTCCCAAATCTCGTGCAAGTACCTCCTCTGGCCATGTCTAACTGGGAGGGAGATCCTAGGAAATCTCAACCAAGTCAATAATAAAACAATCTAGTACAGTACAAGCCTCATTGATGTGGTATCCAAACACAAATCTTTCAATGACACGTCTAAATAAAGACAATAGGATAATCATGCTTCACCTAATATGATGCAAATATATACCTCGTACAATCTTCCCAGAAGAGGACACCATGTCATTCTATCCATTTTAGGATGATGATGTGTGTGTGTGTCTGTGTGTGTGTGCCTATATACATATAAAATGATACCAGTAAGGAAGTAAGGAAAGAATGATTATCTTTTGTGTAACTGGTTATGTCATCACTGCTAGTGTTTATAACTCCTTTTTATTCTATTCATTTCACATTCTCTTTCCCTNNNNGCTACTCATCCTTCCTTACCTGGCCTCAAGTTTGGATTTCTGACACATCTGTTCATTAGCAGCCCAATTAAGCAATTGCTATCAGTTATCTGGCACTATCAAATTTTGGTGGTGGTATGAGTTTTTTAAAAATATTATTCTATACATTTATCAATATTTTAGTAAGGAGTGTTTTAGGAAAAGGCTCCACACAGAGCCTTAAGCCAAATGCCACTTTGAATCAGAACTGATACTTCCTTATGCAGACAAATATAAGCAAAACCAAACCAAACCCAAAATATTATTTTAAGGGTAACTGTCTTCTAAGAACTCTGCTTGGCGTGGGGAACACTTAAATGTTCCTCCAAAGAGCTCAGATCCAGTAGAAGGCATGTGCTGGATAAAGCAGTGGCTGCAGTGGAGAGGAATCCATTGCAGTCCATGGAAATGCACAGCTGAAACAGTGGACTTTGTGGGGAAACATCACAAAGGGACAGGCATTTTAGCTGCATCTGGAAGAATGAGGAGATTCTCAGATAGACATGTTGGGAAAAAGCAATCAAGGACAAAGAGCAGCAAATGCACAGGTAAGAAAAAGTATAAAACATCAGGTTGACACATCAGCCTTGATGATATGAAATTAAAAGTATAACAGACACCAGTTAAGAGGTAGAAGACAGTGTAGAAATGGAGGGAATGGGGGAGAGAAACATCATAAAAATGGGGAGTCAAGAGAATTGTCCGTACACATATGGTGTGAAGGTTTGAGAAAGATGTTGAAAGTTACAGATGAGACAAAAAATGAAACTTGAAATTCTTAACTGTATTGGGACAGAGAGGGGGGAAGGTATGAGCTGTGCCAATCTCTAGAAAGTTAAGGAGTAGGCAGACTCTATCTCACAAAGAGAAATTAAAGAAAATGGAGATGTGATCATATTATTTAGATAGTTGGCAACAACACAAAAGAAGAAAGACATGGTTAAAATTAGGTTGACCAAAAGATGCATTATCCAAACCAAGACATTTCTGAGACTAGAAGGATGCTATTAAGAGTTGTGCTGGGAAGAGAGGCATAAACCCAGACTCAACCAGGCAGGCTGGGAAACACATTCACCAGATCAGGAAGGGAGCAGTTGCTTAAACTTCCCATACTATTTTATTTTTTCTGTGTGCATACCTTTGCTTGAAAAAACAAAACAAAACACCCTACCTTATTACTTTGCCTTTTTAATTTTTCATATGCCCAAGTGATAGGACTCTCTTGCTCAATGTAGTTAGGAGCTCCCAGAGAAGCAGATTCATGTCTGACTCATAAGAGTAGGGCTTAAGATAGAAGCTGGTACACTTGTTGAATTAGCAGATATACCTTCTCCTTCTGAGTTCCTTATTTGGCTTTCACGTTTTATTACGTATCTTTCTTCGATTAGTCAAAAGTGTCTAATAGGGATAGGCCCTGGAGATGGAAATAAAACAATCCCCAAAACAGTTATGAGGATCGCACAAAAGGAAGTCCAAAGCATGAGGACATAGGCTATCACATTTCCTCTTCAGAAAACTTCACCTTGGGGGGAGTCATCCTCCATTTGTCTCGTAGATGAAGAAGACTAAGGCCAGAGAAGTCAAGCACTTCTCAGGAGTCACACGGATTTTTTTAATGGGCCAGTTAAGCCCAGCTCTCAGGAATTTTAATTGCCACCCCGACTCTCAGCCCATTACCCACACTGCCTTGCTAATGAATCATTTTTCCATCTCCACTGAAGAGTTCTGGCAAGAGTAGAAATTCTGACTGCAGACAACAAACTCTGCATGTTCCCCCTTTCTTTTCTCCGCTAGCACTGGCTCCTTCTCATTCTCTGCTGCCAGTTTCCTATGATTGAAATTTGAAAGCATGTAACTGTTAATCTAGGAGTGATTAAAGAGTTTCATTTCTCGGAAGAGTCGGTACTCATCATCAGCTATGATGAATGAGCCCCTAACATCCCCTGATCCCATTATATTGTGATTAATTGTGCCAGTTTAAGTCAATAATTCATTTGTTAAAAATAGGCCTGCAAAGTATCATTTGTCTCAGGGGAGATATCAGAATAAAAAAAATTCATTTGATACTTCTCATTAAATTAGTGTTGGAAGTTACATTGAAGAGCCCTGTTCATCAAATACTTATTGCAGGCTTATTTGATAAGAAGCTGTATTTGTCTAAAATTATGTCTGCTGTCATAATGGTCTGCATTTTCCCTGTGTTAATGAAGGAATAAAAAGTCTAAATACGTGCATGACTGGAGAAAAGGTTGGGGCTTGGAGCTGAGAGATTAGAATAATTCCTAAATGGTCTGGTTTTCATTGCATTAAAATTAAAACAGAGAGAGAAATTGAGTAGGGTTCTTTTTCCTGGGCTTAGAGACTGTCCCTGGAGGTGCCAAACTGGTTCCCTCAGACATGGATCTCCCCCATTGTCCTTTATCTAGAAATCATTATAAATGTTACATTCAGCCTCACTGGGCCATTAAGACATTTTCAGCTGGAAGTTATTCTAAAAAAAGACAGAAGTGAAGAGCAGCTTCACTGCAAATGATAATGGTCACTGTCCAATGAGATATAGGAGCAACATCTTAGTATTTCCAAAGCAACATCATAGCAGCTTTGGAAAGACTCTCCATATGCTCCTGAAACATCTGGATATGAGAAGGGAGACAATGACTCGTGAAATGCTAGGTTAGATGCCTCAGAAGACCAGGTTGTGTCCTTGCAACTTGGGGTGTTGGGGCTGGGCAGATGCAAAGAGGACTGCAGTGGGGTGAGTCTGATGCAATGGGACAGAGCAATGAAAGTATGAGGCCAGGTAGTGGGCACATACTGGGGACTTAATATTTGATGGAGGCAAAGGGAAAGATAGGAAAACACAGAAGGGAGAGAGGAGGCAAGATACAGATGGGGGAAGGGACAGAACGAAAGGACAGAGAAAACAGGATTGCCCCTGGTGGGGACTCGGCTTTATGGCAGCAGTTCCCTATGGCCAGTCCTAAGACTAGCATAGCATGGGAAGAGTTTTTGAATGTCTCAGTCTTGGGCTCTGAATCCAACGTACTCTCTTCCTCAAAGTCTTCTTATTGGGCTTGAGATTGGTACCCAAGAGAATACGTTTTTTAAAAGCTCCTCAGGTGACACTGAAGAATCTCTCTTACCATAGAAGCATGTCAGTAGCCACCTCATCTTCCCTTATAATTCGCTCAAAATCTCTTTTTTTAAAAAAGCTTTTATTTATTTATTTGAGAGAGAGAGATAGTGAGAGATCATGAGCAGGGGGGAGGGGTAGAGGGAAAAGCAGACTCCCTGATAAGCAGGGAGCCCTATGCAGGACTCAATCCTAGGACCCTGGGATACTAATCTGAGGTGAAGGCAGAAGCTTAACTGAATGAGCCACCTAGGTGCCCTCAAAATCTCTTCTTTTCTTGATCCTAAGAAGACAAGTTAAAAAAAAAAAAAGGGGCAATTCGCTAATCCAATATTCCCTTTCAAAGGCTACCATTTATACTTAACCACATTTCATCCATTTTTAATATTTGATGGAGGTGAGGAACATTGCCAGTGTTTATACTTCCCTTTCTCCAATTTAAGCCCTAGGCGTGGAATTATTAATGCATGAATTAACAATGCAATTTGCACCACCCAACACGGAGAAAGGTGCTATAATTCCTAATGAGCTTCAGAAATGCTGTGGACCTTATTCTAAATATTCCTTGAGATAAGCCTGTAACTCCAGCTTTATTGGTTCTCTTGTATATTAATCAAATTTGAGCAAAACCTAACCCCAGTCATCTTGAAATAAGAAAAAGTGCCTCGAAATGTTTGCACTTAGAGGGAGTTCAAAAATCTTCTGGTGAAAGCCCTTTTATTTTTGAGACATGGAATTAGAAGGTCATAGATATGACTGAGGTTATATATTTCTTTGGTGTCATGTCTAAAATCAGAATACATCAATCTCATTCATTCATTGATAAATGTTTGTTAAGGAAATTCCATGTGCCAGACACTTTCTGAATACTAATTTTTAAAAAAATGAAAAGATATAATACTTGGCTCAAGTTGCTTATAGAGAAGAGACCAATATGCAAATAATTACATTTTCAGAAGTATAATTTTCAATAATATGAATTTTAGTAATTTAATCTGTCAGGGGGTGGATGGGGAGTGGGCAAAGGTGAGAACATGGTGATGTTGGATCACAGTGGTCATGCCTCCTGAACCCTAATCACAAAAAAAAATAAAAATAAAAAATAAAAAAATTAAATGCTTCTGAAACCAACAGTAGTGATGGTGGCTTACCCACATTCCAAACCTCTTTTGGGCGCCTGTGTTACTAATTTTGAAATATATACTGCTGTTTTAAATATAATACTACATCCAGAAGACTATCCTGATGGCATCATGACTCACTTCAAAGTGATAAAGGGCATTGGTGATAGTTTTATTTTCAAGACCATGGAAGTGTCATTTTGATCTCAATCTCAGAACAATGAGTTCAACGAAAAAAATGGGTCAGTAGAGGTCTAAGCTCAGAACCTCTGTAGGTTGGTAGAGATGGTATGAGAGGATAGAAAGTCAAAAACCAACTTTGAAAAGGCTATGTAGGTTAAGACTATCCTAAAAACACCATCGAGATAAGGAAGAATATATATGCTAGAGCTGGGAGGGGAATTAGGAACCCAGCCATGCTCCTATAGAGCAAGTCTACAAATCCAGGTACTTACATCGCTCTCTGAGTCCTGGATTCCTCTGGTATATAATTGCCATCACAATGGTAATTGTGGTGCCTGGCAGATATCGCACACCTCCTAAATCAAACTACCTGGGATTTGCCCAAACAGGCACTCTCGGGCACAGTAGCCTCATTGTCTGGAGGGAATCTGCCTACATATTGACAGAAGGCTCTAAAAACATCTTCTTCCCCAACACCCCTCTCCCTAATATCATAATGCAGCAAATCTCAGGCCAAAAACCTATTAGTGCCTAAGAGAGGTTTAGGAAAGAGCTCTTTTTTTTTTTTTTTTTTAATGTAAAGACAACTTTCATCTCTCAGGAGTGGTGCAAAGAAATAACATTGCTCCAAAGTCATGGGAAGGCATGAATGGTCACTTACCCAGTGTGAGGAAACAGGAACCTTGATTATGGCTATCTGGTCAACTTTCTGAAGTCATTTTGCCAAGTGGCCCTAACTTCTGCTCCTGTGCCAGAACAGAGATGGTCCAAGGTTTCTAGATGTTTCTTGAGTTTATAAATTACATTAATTCATAGGTCTGTTCCACAAATTTCATGTGCAAAGGAATGTTGGGGTAATCATCATGTTAAAATGAGAAGTAGGTGCAGGGATGAAGTGACTCAATTCTTTCCTCTCCTAAAAACCATCTTTCCCTGAATGGTAAAGATTTGGAGAAACAACAGGAAATGTATATTACAGAATGTTTATTTTGTTATGTTTCGGACCAGTTATGCATTGCCCTTTTAAAAATTTATAGTAGAAGAATTTACAATAATTCCAAAAGAATTGAAGGTTAACTCCGCACATTTCATACGGGTGTCTTCTAGGAGATCTGAGAGACTTGATTAGCAGCCCAGAGACAGTCTATCTTTTGGAGAGAGGACAGAGGAATGTTCTTTCAAGTGGATATCATGTCTGTTTTCAATAGGGAAAAGTCCACACATGTTACAGTGCCTGAAATGCTTCTGCGTGTTCATGGCCTTGGACCAGGATGCAGGGTGTCCTGCTTTCCTTAAATATCATCTATCCTTGTTCTGGCATTTTACCAATGAAACTGAAACCAAGAGGACTGATCTGACCTCAAAGGTGTCAGAGGCAGAACTAGAACAACACTCCAGTCTGTAGACACCTGGTCCCCAGCTTTTCATCTCTGACAGGGATGCATTTAGGGGCATGATTGGGATGATAGTCAGCTCTGCATTCAACCACATTGATGAAAAGCTTAACAAAGAGGGAGATAAACAATATAGAAAAGTGTTGATAAGTAGTATTCTACCTATGGTTTAATTTAAAACAAACGTATTGTGGTCTTGTAGAACCTATACAGAATGAGACTATTACATGGGAAGGACAGGGAGTGGGAGGTAGGGTTAGGTGTGCGAATGTGCATGCACGTGCCAGAGTGGCTGGAGGAGTGGACAGAACTGGAGGCAGACCAGAGTCCCCAGAGAGGTCTTTCCTCATAGACTCTGATTCCTTAGCTTCCCAAGGAGGCTTGGAGCCAGAGAGAAGGTCTGTGCCTTTGCTGCGTGTTTAATTTCCACCAGGCTATTTTACCGCTTCCTGTTTTTCTTGCCTTCTATTTATTTAGGTTGGGTCCATGTTTGGGAGATGGGGGTGGGAGGAAATTCAGAGCCACATGCTGGGGTCTCTGTGCCTCCCCTGACACTTTCAGGCTGGGTTGGACATCTTCCTCTTTGCCAGGCTTTCCAACAATGCTACTGAGTAGGGAGTTAGCTACAGAACCAAACATGTCGCTAAACACACTCTCATCAAGCTCTCATGCCTATTCGCTTTGAGATGAGGAGTGCATAGTGGCTTTAACAAAGGTGGTACAAGGGGAAAAGTTTTTAAAAACCTAGCATGGGGGGCACCTTGGTGGGTGGCTCAGTTGGTTAAGCGTCCAACTCTTGATTTCAGGTCAGGTTATGATCCCAGGGTCGTGAGATGGAGCCTTCTTAAGATTCTTTCTCTCCCTCTCCCTCTGCTCTTCCACTCGTGCTCTCTCTCTCAATAAAAAATAGATGGATGGATAGATAGATAGATAGATAGATAGATGATGGATAGATAGATAGATAGATAGATAGATAGATACCTAGTATAGGAAGAATGCTCCATTGATATGTCTTGACCATGGACAAAGCAGGAAGACCTCTACATGAACCTGCCCTTACATCTTCCACTAGTATACAAGATGCTGCTAGCTCTCCATGAGCATTGAGTACACCCAGTCTTCTCTGCCTTCAGGAAAAGAACTAGCGTACCTTCATGCAGCCGAGGTGTTTGGAAAGAAACACGTCAGTGCTGTGTATCTTTCATGTGCCAAGCTTTGTTCTTAACACTTTATGCACATTTACCTCATTTTATTCTCATTGAAATTCTATGAGATATTAACTCCATTGAGGCTCAGAGTCAATGTTTGAATCCATGTGTATTCATCTGTGCATTCTGTGTCCATAAAATGTCATCCTTTCAGTATGAGTGACACAACAAGAAAGTATGATTGAGTGAGAGGTTCACACAGCATCACCACATACCAAAGAGGTGACCTAAAGCAAGTCACTCACTATTTATGTCAATTTCCTCATCAAATAATAAGGAAGGATAACAATGACCAGTACCTACCTCATGGGATGGCTTTGAGAACCAAATGGAATATTTGAAATGCAAATGTTCAGTTACTCATAAAACACTAAGCAAATATTAATTAGTAGGAGAAAGGTTTTGGGTTTTGTTTTAATAGATGGAAAGATATTAGAAACATATGAACTACATATAATTATATTTTTGCAAGTCCATATAACCGAATGAAAGACTAACTTTGTCCCAATATGAATACAAATGGATTCAAGGTGATCTTCTATGGTCAGCCTCTCATGAACCCCTGGTTTCTTCACATCAGAGTTCTTAGTTCAGTAATATCTAATAGCCCTTTTATATCAACTATTTTAAATGACTCCATTTATTATTCTGAAGTGAAATTCACAAATAATATAACCTACTTTTACATATAATTTAAAATATACATATAATTTTAAAAATCGTTAATGCCCTACTTATAATATATACTTAATATGTAAATATTCAATATGTAAATATCCATTATGTAAATATTCAAGCATAACTATCTTAGAAGACAGCATGTAGTACTAAGAAGCCTGCTCTCTACTTGTAATCACGAGGAATGTACCAGTCACAAATAATACTGGTATATTTTACTGAGACTCAAACAATACAATGACATTGCATGTGTTTCCTTAAGAAGCTGAACAGTTTTTGGTGAAGTTCCAAATAAAATAAAGTACTATTTTCTGTCTATTTACATAATGGATGCTTTACTGGAAAATTTAGTGAGTTTTAAAATAGTACAAGAACTGTTCTGGTGTTTGTACATAATATAGATTTAGGCTGAGATAATTCTAAATGGGTCTCTCACACAACTATATGTCCAGTGGGACGTTTGAAAATTACACTTGAAAGAGGATAATTCTCTGATGTGTGGGGTTGTCCAGTGCATCATAGGTCGTTGGTTGGCTTGGCCCACCCATTAAATGTCAATTATGATGATGATCAAATACATTCTTTTTTTTTTTTAAGATTTTATTTATTTATTCTACAGAGATAGAGACAGCCAGCGAGAGAGGGAACACAAGCAGGGGGAGTGGGAGAGGAAGAAGCAGGCTCATAGCAGAAGAGCCTGATGTGGGGCTCGATCCCACAACGCCAGGATCACGCCCTGAGCCGAAGGCAGACGCCTAACCGCTGTGCCACTCAGGCGCCCCGATCAAATACATTCTTGTGAGTTCCCATCTCCCTCAGGGGTGGCAGCCGCTCATCTTCCCCACCCATGTTGAGAACCACTGCCTTATAAGCTTCTTCACACTGCAGGTGCTCGCCATTCTGTCTGAGCATGGCTTCGCTCCCCAGACTATCCAGCATGTCTCTCTCTCTCGTTCTTTCTTTCTCTGCCTCTTATAATCTGATGCTGCAACGTGACTAAACTTATCTTTCTCTCTTTCCATAACTTCTTTACTCTAGCCTGGCAAACTGGGCTCTCAGAACTCTTTTGCTTCCAACCCAGAACCCTAGGAGTGTTCCTGGAGGAGTCAGCAAGGTATAGAACTAGCCCGTAGAACTAGGACGTGACAGAGAAATCATTCAGTTCAACCCTTATGTTAGAGATGATCAAACTGCAGCTTAAATGTGTACACTGACTTGCCCGAGGTCCCACAACTAGCGCATGGTAGGTTCAGGACAAGAACCTGAGTCTCTCTCACTATCCCTATACCATTGCTTTTGTCTTTATCAATTAGCCAAGAAACCAAGAAACAGACACACGTGTTAAGGCCACACATAAGGGACTTCGTTAGGAGTGTCTTAGACTTCTGAGTTTAAGGTATGATGAAAGACATAAGAAACGGCATAGAAAACAAGGATTCGGTTTAACAAAGCATTTGTTTTGCATTCCAGCTCTGTCCAAGACGTTGTGCTACATGTTTCAGGAGATTCAAAGAGCAGCCACAGTTTCAGCCTACACTTCCTCTAGAGCACATGGTCTGGTAAAGAGATAAGACCCTACTGTAACACAAGGCAGAATGAAAAATGGACCACACAGAGAGGTACAAAGGCTTTAGAAGGGGGAAGGGAGTCCGGGAAGACTTTATGATTGCATGTGAGATAGGTCTGTAAGGGATGCTAGGAATTTGCCAGGTGCCAGAGAAGGGAACTCTTGGGGAAATTCACAAAGATCCAGCAGGGAAAAAAGCAGCGGGGAATTCTTTGGAACAAGCAGTTGCATTTGGAACACAGGAGATTTCTAGAGGAGTTAAACTGGGCAGGGTTTCTTGGGACTGAAGTTGGGAATTTCTTAAAAGTCAAGCTCAAAGCCTCCTCTTACATCAGTGGGCAATGGGTACATTATATTTTGTCAGCTTATTTGACTGACCTTCCCAAACCCTCTATGCTCTCCAAAACGGGCTGCTTGGACTCATCTATAGCCCTGCTTCTCCTTTTCTTTTGGTCCATATTACTACACTACATTTTCCATCCCCTCACAGTTCTGTCAATGAAATGTGGTAGCAGTAATGTGTACCACCTCTTAGCCTCTAAGCCTTCTTGTGCATTCCTTATATACTCCTTTTTCTACTGACCAAGTGAAGAGGATCCAGGGAAGGTCTCCAGATCTGTAGAAGATGATGAAGCCACCAGATGGATGTGCTGGGCATCAAAAGTCTGTGTGAAACAGAGCACACCCTCCCTGCTGCCCCAAATCTGCACTGAGCTATGACTCTATTGTGTTGGACCACTGAAATTTGGAGAAGTAGGCTATAGCTATTAACCTTATGTAAACAACACTGTCTTATTTTATCTTCTTATCTGTAGGGCCTTGTGCAAAGTAGGAACTCAATAAATTTTAGAATGAATGAAAGATTGAATAATTTATTGAATGAATGAATTGAGCCATGAACATAGTTGACTTTAGAAAGCAACATACAAACAACAGTATAAAGGCGGAATACATGGGAAAAAGAGAATCTGGAGGTGAAGAGATTATTTAGTCCAAGAAGTAGAGACCCTGAATCAACTTAGAGACAAGTGGAAGGAAGTGCAAAGAAATGAAAGGCATCCTGAAGACGTGTGCTAGGGAAAATTGCAGCCGATGAGATGTGATGATTACAATAAAGAGAACTTTCAAGGTTGACTACGAAGTTTCAAGTCTATGGAAAAGGAGAAGAGTGGTAGCATTGACAAAAATATGGAAACTAGAAAGAAGAGTGTGGGTAGAGTGGGGGAGGTCTGGTGGATGAGATACGATAACACAAATGATAGCTCAACTCAGATGGCAGTTGAACACACTGAAGATTGTGCCCAGCAGGCAGCTGGAGGTGTGCACCTGAATCTTCATCACAGAGTTGTGGAGTTAGGCATGGATGCAGATGACACACATATATGAGTGAATCAGACCACTTAGGAAGGGTATAGACTGGAAAATAGAAGCCAGTTAGTAGAGCCTAACAAATGGCTTACAAGTATGGGGTGGAAAATAGGACATCAAATGAAACTTTTTTTTAAAGATTTTATTTATTTAGAAAGAGAGCACAAGCAGGGGATGGGGAAGGGGAAGAGAGAGAGAGAGACTCCCCACTGAGCATGGAGACTGATGTGGGGCTTGATCCCAGACCCTGTGATTATGACTGAGCCAAAATCAAGAGTCAGATGCTTAACCAACTGAGCCACCGGGGGCACCCCTCAAATGAAACTTTTAAAGGTGGGCATGTGAAGAGGTGATCAATGAAGGGAGGACCCAGAATAATGTGGATCTCTGGAAGCTACAGGAGGACAGATTCTCAACAGGGCCTGGCTTACAGAGTGGACGAGGAATGTGACTGCATGGTGGGAAGCACTTGTGGAGTCGCTGGCTCAGAAGAAGTAGGAAAGAATGAAGTGAACAGCATAGAAAAAAGACTCATGGATTAGGGGAAAGTGCAGGGCCCCCTCTCTGAGAAGGATAAAGAACAGGATGGTAGATAAAACAACAAAGAGAAAGCAGAGGTGCTTAGTGGAGAGGCAAGGACTTGAAGGATCTCCAGTGGGAGAACTTAGTCTTCTCTGGTGATCAAGGGAAAGGGAACCTGCTAAGAACTGAAGGAAGCTGAGAGGGGTGGGGACCGAGGGGACAGAGGTCATGAGATGTAGAACACAGCATGAAACAGGAAGCCAACGAGAAATGAATGGTGAACAAGATCTGGAGGAGAGTTCAACGTTGCTTTAGTAAAATGAGGGGGTAAGAAAGGTAAAGCAGGGAGGAGGTTATGGTCTCAGAAATTTGAAGGGATGAAGATCTAAGTAATGGAGGAATTCTCGGTAATAAATAATAATGGTTAAGATTATGACATTAAAATGCCGTGTAGTGTGCTAAATAGTGTCTATGTGTTATCACATAAAATATTTACAACATCCCAGTGAGTAGGGTATCATTATCCCATTTTACACATGAATAAGTTAAGGAACAAGATGGCTAAACCATTTGTTCAGAGGCACACAGTACCTGGCCTAGAATTCAAACCTAGTTTCATTAGCTCCAGAGAAGTTAATGACAAGTTGCCCAAGGTGATCATTAGTGTCACCCAAGTGAGTTGCTCTGTGGAAGCAAGACAGAACTCCCTGAGGATATGGAACTTGAGCTGTGCCTGAGTGCAGAGTCAGGAGAATGAGCAATACTTACGTTGCGGTTCCTTGGACTTCAACAAGGAAAGGAAGTCCGTGAGCCAGGTCCTGGAGTCACTAAGGCAAGCAAGAAATTGTTATCAACTCTGGTATGTGCATTTCAGCTTGGCAGGGTTGCTGACAAAGGTCACAAAACGATGGTCAGGAGAAGTGGTGGGGAGAAGGGGCATGCCTTCCCCACCTTCTGTTCAGTGAAGGGAAAGGAATAAGAGAAAGATACGTTGGAGAGGATTACAAGAGAAATGGTACCTTCCATGAAGAGATGGAAAGATGTACAAATAATTATTTGGAGAGACCTGTGAGTTTTTGTTTTGTTTTGTTTTGTTTTGTTTAAATATAGAGAATCCCAAGGAATAGGCTGCAGTTTGAAGTCAGACAAATAGAAGACAAGAGTTTAGGGCTCTCCGGATAGGGTTGAAAATAAGGGCTAAGGTGGAGAGAAGATGAAATTTGGGATTCAAGACTCTAGCTTTAATGGCCAGGGTTTGGGAAGAAGAAGTTGGGTAGGGACCGGGTTCCACAATGGAGGAGGAACAGCAATGAGGCAGAAACCCATCACTGTAGGAACGGTTGGTTTCACCGGACGACCACTAGGGGGAGCTCCAGCCTATTCCTCACCTAACAGTGAGGAGGTTAGGCTAGGAGCACAGGTTCAAATTCTGAATCCAGGCACCAGATACATGACTTGGATAAGCCACTATTCTTCCTGTTAAATGTAGATAATGAGACGGAGTTAGTGACAGTCGTTCATAGGCTTGTTGGGAGCATTAAATGAGATAGTACATGTAATACATGGGAGGCCCCGAGGACCTGTCGTTAGCACTGTGGGAAGAGAGGGAGTGTTTTGGGGCATCAGAAACAAAAGCATGGGCACTATGGGGGAATGGTGCCAGGGGCCTTGGTGTTCAATGTGGCAAGGGAAACTGTGAGCAGTTGTTGACTCTTTTTCTTTAGGGCATGCTCTTTAGGGACTGTTGTTCTCTCCGTCATGACCATGTGGCTCACTCATGTGGTGAGACAAGGTGAAGCTCTGTCAAACTGAAGACAAAGCCATTGACAGAAACTTTTTTCAGGTCTTCAGATGAAAACTTCTTCTTCCTTGGAGGCATGTTTTGCCTTTCCTGTCTTGTCTACACAGCCGAGAGATGAGATGTCGGGATTGGGGTGAAAGTCTGAGGGAAGGGCCCATGAGTCTCACCAGCATGCTTAAGACCTGGCCAAGGATGGTCCAGCTTCACAGTCCAAGGGCACAGCAGGCACCGATGCCTGGAATGTCGCAGGCTGTGAAGACACTCGAGTCACACCAAAGTGATGAGGAGAAAAGCCACTTCTGCTATTTCCATTTCCAAGCCTACCTCTCAGCACACTTTTCACTCAGATTTTGAGGGGGCCACATCCACGTGCATTGGTTTGGAATCAACAAATCCAACAAGGACCTGGAGAAGCAGCAGGAAACTTCCTTGAAGTAACTACTTATAGCAACAGTCCCTTTGTGAGGGTCCTGGGCCCCCTCATTATCATTTTATTACATTTCTCTCCTCTGCTCCCTGAGGACTTTCTCTGGAATAAACGTAAGACCAGTCACTTTAGAAATAAAATGTGTTTTTCATTAAAACCCTGTTCTGGCCCCTCCAGTTCCAACAAAGCATTTCCTTCCTGGTCTAATTGGTTTCAAGTTATCAATGATACTGTTTCTCTACAAGGCGGTAGGACACCCTTGTGTCCTTCTAAAAGCCCTCCTACCACCAGTATGAAATGAAACATCCCTTTGGGAAGATATAAGGAAAATACAAGAGGGAGGCTTGCTCAGAACATGGAGAGGAAGGCTTTCATTATCCTTGTAGGAGTCTTGGTCCACATTCCGTCCTCTTAACCTCATCTAAACCATTCCCCTCCCCACCCAGGTACTCTCCCCAATCCTGTCAGCCAAGGGATACGCACATTCAAGACTATGAAAAGCATGGCCTATTAGTCTGCTCACATAGGAGGCATCTAGAATTTGCTCCAAGAGCAAACTTACTGGGGTTCTCAACAGAGAAAACCCAAATGGATATATGACAAAGCAAGCCAACCTCCATTGTACTCCTGTCCAGCAAGAAGAGGGGCCGTGGTTGACACAGTAGTCACACAGTCAGAGCCCTGCCTACCCTTGAGCAGGGTCCTCAACCCTGCTGCGCATTACAATTACCTAAGGAATCCTCACAGTTTCTGATGACTAGAAGCTGGAATTGGTGTGCCATGGGGCCAGGGCACTGATATCTTTGAAAGTTCCCCAGAGGATTCCACCGTGCAGCATGAGTTGAGAACCACTCTTCCAGAGCTGTGCTGGTCAATTCAGTAGCTGCTAGCCACATACCCACCTGTGACTACTTCACGTTTGATTTATTAAAATCAAATAAAATTAAAAATCCATTCCCAGGTCACACTAGCCACATTCAAGGGCTAGTGGCTAGTGGTTTCTCTGTTGGAGAATGGAGATACAGAACATTTCCATCACCGCAGAATGTTGTGTTTGACGGAGCTGTCCTAGAGTGTCAAGTGTCACGGGTGAAAATGCCAGTTTTTCTACCGACTCTTGAAGACTATTTTTTCCAAATGTCTCACCCTCTCCCGAGCTACAAACCTCACAGCAAAGTTCAGTTGTCCGGGCCTCCCCTGCCACGAGGCCCTCTTTGCTTTCAAGAGTGCGAACAATTCTGACTTACAGGACAGGAGCTTTCCATCCATCTGTCACCACACTGTAAGCTGGTTGTGCAGAGACTCCCTCACCTGCCCCAAGTCACACCGCAGGCAAATGGCAGAGTCAGGACTTTAAGCCAAGTTGGTTTTTATCAAAACTCAAGCTCTCTCACTTACTCAGCTCAACCACTCCACCCCTGGGACAACTAACCACATCAGAGCTTTTTCCTCCAAAAGGAAAGGCCCCTAAAATGTTCTCTGCTGACCACAGGGTTTCCTCATTGACAAGTCTCCTCACTCAGCACATTCTGACCTCTCATCTGCTACAGCCTTCCAGGTCAATACCTGGGAAAGTTTACATGGACTCATTGTGGGAAGCTTGCTTTGCAATGGCCAAGGGACAAAGGAAAGTGGTATCCTCTGCTTTGTTAAGAGGTGTTTTTGAGTGGCTGGCAAGACTTGTGGGCAGGAGCCTTCTGATCCAAAACACTGTAAGAACTTTACAAGCAATATCCCTTCCAGAAATCCAGAGAAAGGAACCAGCTTATGCAGTGGGAGGAGAGCTGGGGCAGCTTTGAGATAGGAGCTTCCGGGAGAAAGAATACAGGTTTGGGGTTCCAGGGGCGTACGACCGCCTAAAGCATGTTGGTTTACTTTGTATCTTTAGTACCTGGCGAAAGACACCTGAGTTCTGTTTGGTTGCCATCCACTTAATTTAAATTTAAAAATGAGTGCAAGTGTGAGCAGGTTTCTCTCTCACATACATGCGTGCATGTGTGTGTGTGTGTAAAGCTTTGAGAAAGGAGGAAACGGGACTTAAGAATATTTCTAAACACAACAAATGTCCACGTTTTGATTATTTCCAATTATGCCCTTGCAAATCATCAAAAAAGGTACGAGAAGATATTTAAGGGGTAAATTTGGTCTAAATTGATCCTGGTCTAGAACAAAATTAACTCACATCATCATGGACTCAGAATAGGCATGGATTTCATCCAATATTCTCCATGTTGTCATCCTTACTTTCTTAATGTGAATGCATTTATTTCTACCCAAAGTCACTACTCTGTTCTTTCATTTTGTGACCCTCCTGGTCTGCCGTTGCCCAATCTGTGAGTCCTGGGCCAGTAAATCTGCCAGTGGCCATAGACAGGGTGGATAGCTTCTGCACGTCATGGACCCGGGCCTCCAGCTGGCCAGAGCTTCTGCCTTTGGACACAAAACTCTACTCCTCATACAGAATCTTATCAATTATTCATGATCTTTTTCTGCTTTAATGTCAAAATCACAATCTATATTACTATTTTATAATTTGGGGCCTTTTAGCCTTTGATGCTGTTACCCAGTCCATGTTTTGGTGGTGGTTATTTATCCTAATGGACCCATCTAGCCACAGTCATGATATAAATAGATAAATGCACTTTGTTAATTTCCTCAGTCCTGCAAAAGACAGCACACCAACGAGAGCAAATATTTGATAGAGAGACACTGTATTTACTTAGGCCCCAAGCCAGGGTCTTTTAAAAAGCATAAATCAGAACCTGAATACCAAGCTTTAGACTCCTTCTGCTATTGGTATGATTACCTGCACACCACCCTTCCTTGTTGGTGAAAGACTTCGATCATGAGGGTCAGCATGTGGTGAAGCTAGACGCAGCTTTTTTTTTTTTTTTGACTGAGATATCTCTTTCTGAGATCATCTGGAGAGAAAAGATGGGGCCCACTCTGCATCGGGGGCCCACCCCATTTCAGGTGCAAGGCAGTAGGCGACTACCAGCTACGTTCCCCATCCAGCAGCTTCCTGCCTCCTTTTCCTTCTCTGCTGCTGCCTCAGCCTGCTCCTTAATCCTGTAAAACAGAAGATTGCCACCTGCTGTGAGACATGAAAATGTCCAGAGCCCACTGCCATTGCCAACCCAGTGGCGTACACAGGGTACCGTTCAGATCATACGCACAACCGGCCGAACCTGAAGATGTTTCTTCATGTCTTATCTGTAGGGACAGGGAGGACGTGGGTCAGAACTATAGGAGGGTGAGCTTATGTGGGGTGGATTCCTGATTATAATGCCAGGTGCCCAGGGGACAGGCACATCACACACAGATGATCTGGTCTGATTTTTAAGAAGTGGTCTGATTAATTCACTTGTTTTAACAACCCAATCAGATTGACTAGGTGGCAATGCATCTATTTTGTGGCACTGCTTGAGTTAATCTGAATAATACTATTTAGTGCCACATGTAAACTCAGCTGAATTCAGACAAGTGGGATGAAATCTTTCCTTTAAGCTCTCAAGGCATAGAAAATAAAACTCCCTCAATGGGGTATCCACTGAAGAGATTCTGTGTATCAGCTGAAACGGATCCTGGTTTCAATTCTATCCCAATGCCCCAACTTCCTGAACAGAGTTCTGCTCCTTTCCTAGTTTCGTTGAAGGGGATCCCCCTTTTTTGCATACATTGAGCTCCCCAACATGGTATTTATGATCACAATAAGGACAGAGAGCCGAAGGCACATGCATCTCACCTATCAAAAAGTTTCTTTCCATCTGATTATGAAATGTCTGACCTCTGACCCTGGGGTCAAAGAAGATTGATTATCATCCAAAATAAAAATGATCCAATAGGATTTATGCTGAATGAGGATTCAGAGAGATTCCTGGCTAACACCATCTGACTAACAACTACTTCCTAGCCTTATTCACAGGCATACTTGTAGCTAGTTGACAAAACAGAGACCGAGGGGGAGGTTTAAGATGATTTGGGACTCTTCCCTTGACCTATGGAAGTGTCCGATTCTCAGCTTCATCACTCCTCAGCGCTCCTTGGGCTTCACTCAAACCAGAAGTTGATATCATACTCATGATTAGGGTTTACTAGGGTATTTCTAATGACCTTTGTTTTTTTCCTGCATTTCCACATCTCCGTTTCCTCATCTGGAAAAGTGAGATGGTTGAACTGGGGCACCTCTTGTGTCTCTTCCACCATCGCATTGTGCAATCTTAATGATACCTTATGTTGGCATTTGCTCAGCCCATTAACATCTTATAAGGCAATTTTCTGTCTATAATCTGTATGGCTCCTTCTCTGTTGTGCTAGAAAAACATAGCCTTCAGTTTCTTCAGAGTTGTTGCCATATTAGATTAGACTCCCTGCGTCCATCAGCCTTACTACATTCGTGTGTTAACGTGGTTGCCGCCATGCTGACCATTAGATGCTCGGCCAATTCTAGATTCCCTGTGAGCAATGACTCCCTGTTTGTGCGAGAGCTAACACCACCTGTCAGTGTTCGATTTGGAAAACGCTGTAGCATGAGACAAGGAGCTTTAACCATCTTGTGTTGAAAGAGAGAACTTTTCTTCCTTATAGTTCAGCTTTTATCAAGGCCTTAAAATGTAGCCAAGGCATTAAAGAAAAAGAAAGAAAGAAAGAAAAACAACTTGGAAGGCTTTTTGTACTTTTTGTATGAAAACAAATTTCTCTCTCTCTTTCTCTTTTTTTGCCATTACCAAAATCTCCTCCAAACACACAGACCCTACAGTATCCCTATTAAATTATATAGAGCGAGTCCAGCCCTAGACTGTCAGTGGGGCCCATCAGTCCTAATTTATCGCCCCAGGAAACACAGTACAATTATGGTAATAAATAATAATAGGATTCAGTACATGACAACATGAATGATGGAGCCTCTCAGAATTCATTTACATTGCTTTGTGTTCCAATCATCGTGCCTCTAATGTAATGCCAAGCAAATGAGCCCCTTTGAATATTGTGCAATCTATTGCAAGTCAACTGGCACAAAACTCACTCAATAAATCATGTTCAAACACATGCCTGTAATGACAGGTAAATCAACAATGAAGTAATTGCATTTAATGTATTGAAATACTGGACAAAAAACAGTGACCTCAAAGTGACTTTTTGTAAAAGGTATGATATAGTTGCTACAGGGAGTGAGGTCCTTCCTAAGAGGCACTTCTTGCTCAGACGCACATGCGAGCGGTGATGATGCCCATCCTTGCACAGACCTTGATGGACCACCTTCTCTCTGCAGTCATCCCAGAACCGGGTGGCCAGGGGCCGAACATCAGAGTCACAGGTGAGGGTGGAAATCAGCCTCTAGCCTGGCAACCGCTCCCCTGCCCGAACTGTCAGCAAGCTCTGATTTTTGTAGCTAACTGGAAAGGCAGGCTGCTGTGCCAGGGAAGAGCCCTGGGTCAGGAGTCAGGAGGGCTGTAGTCCTAACTCCAGATCTGGTCTGAACTAAATCACCAGATGGCTCTAGCCAAGTCACTTTGCCTCTCGGCCCTTTGTCTGTAAAATGAAGTAATTGGACTGTCATCTCTAAAATTCATTGCCATTCTAATATTCTATGAAGCTCTGATTCTAATTAGAGGTCTTCAGTTCTAAGCAGGCAGGAAAAAGGCCCCTCCCCTCCCCGCTCTGGAGCGTTGAAGGCATTGGTTTGAACCAGCACGCAGCTCTTTGTCGTTTCTGTTGGTTAGGCCAAGTGTATGTGCTTCTAATTTCTGTGCGACTTGGGCCTGCCCCTTTCTGGGCAAGCGGACAAGTCTGAAAATAGGGCCCCAGGGGCCATGTGGATGGATAACAGACAACATTGAAATGACAACCTTCCCCACATTCCCCGTTGCCTCCGCCCCAGCTCCCCTCTTCCCAGGGACAATGTCAAGAAGAGATGAAGCAGAGCCTCTGGGAAGCCAAAGGCCACTTAAGGAACTTTCCTGCTCTCATGAAAAATTCGTGCTTGGCTCCACGGCCTCCCCCACGGACACACGCTCCTCTTTATCCTTAGCTCTCAGTCCCTGACTCTTGTCAAAGTAGATCTCGTGGCCCCCATAATCTTAGGATGTAGGGAAGTGGCGAGGTATGGAGGAAATCACACTACATTTGGAGTAAGAAGATCTGGCGCTAAGTCCTGGCTCGAGAGTTTATTGGACATGAGACTTTGTGCAAATCCCTAGCTCGCTGAGCTCCGATTGCTTCATCTGTGAAGTGATAATAATAATATTTGTGTGCCCATAGTGAGGTTGTGGTGGGGACAGCATGACATAGAGGAGAAAAGCCTTAGACAGTCACGGAGCACGATACAGACATTTCATTTGTGTGATGAACTGGGATGAAAGAAAATCCTGAGTTCCGCGTCCTGGGTTCTGCTCTCGGACTGTGCTTCTGACCCCAAAAATCACCTTGTTGGCTTCTCTGTGTGCTGTGGTCTGACTCCCCTCACGACGGTGTGAGGCTAATGTGAAGAGGGTCTTGGAGGATCTTTTGCTCATTACGGGCATATCCCCAGCACCTAGAACAGTGCTAATAACTATTTATTGAATGAGTGAGTGAGTAAGGGCCACCTTTTCTTTCCTTTGGGGGATGACAATGGAACCCTGATCTTGGAGGTATTTGGGGAAAAAACTTTTTTGATATCCCCCCTCCCCCAACCCTCCAGGCACAGTCTCTTGTTTCCCTGGTTTTTCTTGCCGAAAGGGGGCAGTTTGAGCGGAAAGCCTTTCTTCGGCCATGGCAATGGGAAAGAAAGCCTGTTAGGCCTACCAAGATGCCTTCTGAGGCCAATGCTGCCGGTTTCCCAGGCAACAACAGTCCAGAAAAAAATAGCCCATTTCAAAGCAGGAGGGGATCTGGGAAGCTGGAAAAACCCACAAACGTGTCCATAGCCGAGGGGCGTGGGGAGTCCTGGTTAAGGCAACCATCATAAGCCCTGGAGAAAAAGCTCACAGGTTTCCGTTCTAAGGATCCCTTGTCCACAGGCCCGGTCTGCCGTCCCTGGGATGCCATTCTGTCTCAGAACCACGAAAGGTTACTCAGGTTTTGCCTGCTTTCTCCTTCCTAAATCAGGCCCTGACTGTCTTGATAGCTCCCATATGATAGACCCTGATTAACAAGGCAGCAAGTGGCAGGCAGAACAAAAGACCCATTAACGGGGGCGGCTGGACGGGAAGGCAAAAGTAGGGGCTATGGAAGGGGAGAGAAAGAAACAGAAAAACTCTAATTTTAGAAGATTGTTACCAGTTGTGGGATGTTAAAAGTGTTCCCCAAAGATGGGAACATCGGGGATGGAGGGACCCAGCTTCTCCATCTGACCCGATGATTAATGGGCTGGAGGTTTGGATCCCTGATGGTAAATACCTACGGTGTTGATCTTGGGGTTTCTCAACGCTGGGCTGGATTCCAATTGTTCCTGGACGCAGGACAGGTATCTGGCAACAAGGGGGGAGCAACAGCTCAAAGCCCCTGGCTGCCACCCCTGGGACTCAAAGGTCCCTTCAGAAAAAAGGCCAGCAGCCAAATGAGTCCGGGGCGAAGGAAGAGTGAGATGGCAGCCTGTGTCACAAGGTCTCCTCTTGCTAAAGGAACAGCAAAGCTCCTTTCGCTGAATACATTGTGACATTTCTTTATGGAAGGCAATGGGCTTTTGTCTGACCAGCCAGTACGAATGGTTCATAAATATTTCTGAAACACCCACCCTGAGAAGGTGGCCTTGTCTCCGCCAAGTCCGGGTTGTTTTCCCTTCTTTCCACTCCCAGCTCCTGCCCCAGCCCTCCTCGCTCTTGCCATCCCATTCCTCTCCAGAACCCGGGGACAGGAAATAAACTCCTGCCTCTTGGCATTTTATTAGGCAGTTCCCAAGAGCCAGGGAGCTCCAGCCCAGGCCGTGAAATGGCTCAGTCAGCTTGATTAATGACTGAGGGTCACCAACTGTCACCTCTCCCACTGACTCCCCAAAGTGCACACACAACCCAGCTGGAAATGAAGAAGAGAGAAAAGGACACCAGACAGCCCAGGGGAATGCGAGTATCAAGGACAGAGTCAGACGAGCAAAATCAGCCTTCCCACATCCAGCCCTGACAGGAGGGGCCTCAACCGGCTTTCCTCATCTTCCTTTCAGAGCCTGAGCAGGCAGATAAAGAAGCAGAAGGGGAAAAGTTTTAATCCAGAACTTTCCACATGTTTCTGGAAAAAGTGATAGGATCACAAGAGGGCTCCTCTCCTTGAAGCATATTGATATCAAACATGCAGCCTGGGATAGGAACTGCCCTAAATTCTCTGTTACTTCACCCCCACTGGCACTTGGTGAGGAGAAATCGGGATCCATGGTTGCCCAGGAACCCTCAGGTCCCGGGCGAGTACTGTAAAACATTTGTCCTGGTAGTTGACAATTGCCATCTGTAAGCCAAGATGAGTGAAAGGAAGCAACTTGCTACCTTAACAAGCCAAAAATGGTTGAGCTGAACGCCGAGACGTATTTCCCACATGTGTTCTAGAGAAATAGTCAATTTTGAAACGCCGCACTGAAAAAGCTAGTGTATTAAGGAGATAAATCTTGCTTTCAAGAAACCTGTTTAATTTAGCCTGACCCAACATAGTCTACACTTTTAATCAAGGGTATCTCCCTCCTCCCATCTTCCCCGCACCCCCCCCACACACACACCTTTTTCTCTCTCTCTCCTTCCAGCTCTCCTTTTGCACAAAATATATGAACATACTGCAGAACTTCTGTTATCCCACAGAAGAACACACTCTGAGATGTGTCGGTAAAGAGGGAAACGTTTGCGTCCCAGAATGCCTCCCATCAGTTCTAAAATTTGGGCAAAAGTTGTAATTCCTCTGGGTCTTGGTTTCCTAATGTCTTAAACGGTAGTGGTTAAGAAGGGGGATGCTGGGCAAGAAGAAAGCCAGCGGTCCTCCCAGTTTGAAATCTGGGGGATCGCCTGAGGCGGTTCGGCCTCCGCAGCAGGGTTGGTCAGAGAAGCAGGAGGGGCGGCCCTATCCGGACAGCTTCAGTGCAAGACTTGGACCCCACATGCCCCTGTCCCAGCTAGAGGTGAAGAAAGAAAGACCAAAGGACACAGGATTCTCTGGTAAATGAAAACACCAAGGGCCTCAGGAGGCACTATTTTGAGCCTGACCATTGCCAAGGTAAAGTCATTCTCTTGCTGAACCAAACTTACTGAATAAGTCTCTTATTTGTTAAAATGAACTTATTTTTTTTTAATGTATCACTCTCCATGATGAAATCCACAAAACATCTCACTCGCGTATTGGATACCCTCCCACCCCCCCCACTTCCCAATAGTGAACCAACCCATACACGCACCCCACAGGGGGCTGTCACCCAGCTTTCCGTGGAGCTCAGAAAGAGCCTGTCCTTTCTAATCACACGAGTCTCTGCAGCTTTTCATTTTGCTTTGTCAGTAATTATTAACCTTTCCTTTCCTTCTTTTTTTTTTTTTTCCCTTCCTCCCCCACCCAGGCCTGGCTCTGTCGCAGGCCCACAGCCTGGCTAAATGTCTAGGTCATCACCAGCAAGTGCTCTGTGCTCTTTTGAAAAACACACACACACATGTTCTGCCTCTTATTTCCTGAGTGGTCCCAACACCTGGAGTGATCAGAGTCCAACAGAGTCAGGCCAGGAAATTGAGTTCTTCTCAACTCCTGGCTGGGTCGTTGAGATACTGGGGGATGGATGTGCTTTGCAGCTCACCCTCTGCAGGAGAGACCAGGGCCCTGCCAAGGCATTCCCGAGACCCTCGAGCAGGCAGAGAAGGAGGGGGGGACAAGCCTCACAGAATGATTGGGTGGGGAGCCGGGCGACTTATGATTTCACCTCGAATTTTTCCTTGTCTCCTACCAAGCAAAAGAAAACTAAAAATCACTCTCCCTCCTACATACACACACAAAAGGAAAATTTTTTAAAAAGAGAAGAAAAAAAAAAACCCTGGAAGCATTTTTGAAGGCAAAAGGCTGTTTATTGCTGCCAAAGTGCTGATTTTTTTTTTTTTCTGCCTCTGGCAACTATATGAGAATTGGAGACTTGAGTGGAGAAGAAATCCATTCACTTGTCATCACATAAAACCTCTGTGTTCCACAGAGGAAATGGCAAAATCTCACCCTTAACTGGATTTGTGAATTCTTACTGGGGACTGCAGGGGGCATGGGGCGGGGGGTACAGGATAGAGAAGGTCAAGCTGCCCTAAGTCCTGGGACACTCGGTGACCTCACTCTGCCATGTGAAGGAACGATGGATCCTCCGAGGCCTCATGTCAGCAGGAGACAAAGGCGGAGAGGAAAGAGTCAGGACGGGACAACCACAGGGCCCCCACCCAGGTCAAGATGGACCCGTTCCATCCTGCATCACCCACAGGGTTCCACTGAAACTTGTTCTAAACAACTAGAGCACCAGGGATGTTTTTCCTTCCCCCTGGAGTATATCCCATAGTCTTTTTACATAATGACTGGAACAAGTTTGCTTGTTATTAAGCCTAGCACATTCTATATTCAGACATCATGCTAAGCACCTCCTCTTCATTCCCTCCTCTTCACCTGTCCCGCAAGCGAGTTCTGTACTACCCCTCCACTACCTGTCCTACTGGGTTTGTCCCCAGCCACGGAGCCAGTGAAAACAGCAGAGGGGGACTGCAGGTCATCGAGTCCAATCCCCACCCCACCCCCTTCTCATCAGGTCAGATGTCCAGACCGACCCTTGATGGGACTTTTCCACTTCTTCCCGCAAATTCTCTTTGTGGCAGTCTTTCGCCCGTTCTGATAGTAAAGTCCACGTGTGGCAGCAGCAATGTTCCTAAGAGGCCTCGTGTCCAATTCCCTGGAATGTCAAAGTGCTGAGGTCAAGATGCAGAAAACTGGAGACCAGAGGAAATTAGGTTGCTAGGATGCCGGGATTGTTTATTACGCTCTCAGCCTTAATTAGGTGTAAGGAACATCTTGTCGGTGTCCTGCCACATATGCTAAGGCTGTCGGGGTAATTTCACCGAGTCTGACAGCTTAAATCAGAAACAAGAGAGTCGACATGTCAGTGACGGGGCTGGACATGATGGATATATTAAGAGGAGTCTGGAAAATTCTGGACTTCATTATATCGACTGCAGTTCTCAAAAGTTTCTGTCAAAAGAATCGCAGCCTCATTGGAAAAGCTCCTCTGGGATCCGATTACACCCAATTATAGGGCCTCCCACAGGCACCTGGACACAGGAGGATTTCTGCAAACGGATTCATCGGTGGGGTGATGAGGGAAGATGAGAGCAGGGAAATTGCTGATTTTGCTATAATTTCTACAAATAGATCTACTGAGATTTAAGAGGTGCAATAACTTGACATTTTGGGTAAGCTAAAAACCACTTAAGAATTGGTTTGCAGGTTGTTTCTTTTTTCATCTTGGCCCCAGGCTGTTTTTGAAATGAAAAGAATGGGATCAAGTCCTAAAAACTGAGGTGGGAGCGAAGGCAATAATAAAACTTTAAAGATGACAAGGAGGAAAGTGATGATAATCTTTTGAAAGTGCACGCTTGACGGGGGATAGCAAGTTTCTCCGAGGGGGACAATGAGGCGAGGAAGGAGGAACGCTCACTGCGGGGGCACGCATTTGCAGCTTGGTCAGAAGGCAGGGCGCTCTCGCCCCGTCATCCCCAGTCGTCCCTAAGGGGGTGCTCCCTGAAGGCAGCCACAGCCAAGACCCCAGCTACTGACAGACACACCACGACCTGCCACGGGCCTGTCATTTTAAGTGGAGGAGAAGCGTTGCTCCCTCGGCCAAGGAGAGAGAAGGCACGGCAACCAGGGGCCTACCTGGGCCTGCTGACCGAGTACCACATTCCTGGCAAATGAAGTGTCTAAATAACTAGGCTGAGCCCCGGCTCACAGCCTGTCTGCGCGATGTACGGCTCAGGTCTAAATACAGCTTCGCGAGCACCTTTACGAAAAGACTACCTTGCCCCACCACCCCTTTTAGGAGGAAGAGCTGTCAACCAGTGGTGTGGGCTTACATTGCTGAACTACAAGAATTTAAACCGCAGGCCTGCTGTATAGACTCATGTCTACACAGTACGAGTGGGAGACTCACAAGGAGGGATTATCTCCGTGGATTTCAACAGATGAGAACTTCCAGCTTCACAATGGGCCCTCTCTCTGGCCACCTGGGCTGACGGTCCTTAGGCGTTTTTTTGGTAATCTCCGGCAGAATCGCTGCGGCCTGACGGTGTGGACGTGGCTTCTGAGGTTTACAGCTGTTGCCTGAGTTTTGAAGCCACAAATGAACTTCAGTGAAATGGCTCAGGAATGACAGTGGGGAGGGAAACGTACTCAAAGATCACTTCGTAAGGAAAGGGTCATGTCTTCAGGTTTGTTTGTTTTGTTTTGTTTTATGAAAAAGAGCACCCTGCATTCCGTTGAAAAGCAACGGGTCATTTTTCTTTTTGTTTTTTCTCAGCGTGTTAATGCTAATTGTTTTTCCTTCTGTCTCATACTGAATTGGATTGAAAACCTCTTTCTCGAATCAATTTGGAGGCAATGATCATCAGCCCTGGTGACTAAACTGCTCTTTTATCAACCCAGCAGGTGCGTAACAGTCTCTCTCTAAATGGCCTTCCCTCCTGTGCCTCTTACAATCCCAAAGAAAGAAATCAGAAATATATGAGAACTCAGAGGGTCTCATTCCTGATCCCCTGTTCCCAATTTTCCCTTTAAAGAAAACACGAAGGTCCCCTGACCAGCGAGACTCTGTGAATGTGGTAGACCAAGATTATGCCGATTAAAACCCCCCAACACTTCCCTGGTATGTCCTCCATCACGGGGGCAAAGCATAATAATTTCACTCAAGACAGCACTATTTTTCTGTTGCCTAACTCAAGAACTATCCATTGAGCTCATAATCCATGTCGTGGCCTGTGCTAGATTCTGGGAACAGTGTACTCTGACATAATAGCTAACATGGATCGGGGGTCTACTCTGCCCTCAGCACTGTTCTAACTGCCTTACAACCCACTTGATCCTTTGATTAAGAGGTAAGTGCTGTTACGATCACCATAGATGAGGCATGGAGAAAGTCAGGAACTGGCTCGAGGTCACAGAGCTGTAGGCGGAGGAGAGGGTTTGTACCCAGGGAGGATGGTTCTGGCGTCTGTGCTCCTGGCCACGAGGCTATCCTACCCTGCACTGCAGGTGACAGAAAGACACAGCACGTGCCCTCCAGGGAATCACAGTGTGGTAGCTGGCTGATATCTATCATGTAATTGAGCAGATATCTAATATAAATGGATCGTGCTGTAAAATATCGAGGCATAAAAGCTCCTCAGACATTTGCTGAAGCAGCATCTCAACCAAACCATGTCCGTGTTGGTTAATATAGGAAACGCTCAGCTCCCGCCACCTGCATCGCCCCCCTCTCAGGAAAGCAGCCATAGGCTGTTCCCAGATGGTCAGGAGCTGCCATAGTTTGGATCATGTGGATTTCTACTCTGGTCACAAACAACAAGACCAGAAAGGACACCTGTATTTGTTTTCCAGGGCTGCCGTAACGAACTACCACATGCTTCATGGCTTAGAACAAGAGAAATTAATTGTCTCACAGTCACGAAGGCTAGAAATCTAAAATCAAGGTGTTGGCAGGGCCATGCTCCCTCTGAAAGCTGTGGAGGAAGGCTCTTTTCTTGGCTCTTTCAGCTATTGGTAGGCCCAGGGGTTCCTTGGCTGTGGGAGCACAGTTTTAACCTCTGCCTCCATCCCCTATGGCCCTTTCCCTGTGGCTCTTCCCACCATCTTCCCTCTGTGCATGCATGTGTCTGTGTCCAGATTTCTTCAAAGGCACTGAGGCCCATTCTATCCATCTCATTTTAACTTGATTACCCATGCAAAGATCCTATTTCCAAGTAAGTTCCCAGGCTGAAGTCCTGGGGGTTGAGATATTAACATATGTTTTTGGCAGAATACACCTCAACCCAGAACAGCAGCTTAGCTGACGTGAACCAGGAAGAGGTGGTCTGATTCACGAACTCTGCCCAGCAAGAGTGTGCCATCCTGGATGATAACTAGTTGATCTAATTAGATTCTGTCTTCCGAGTTTGTGATTTTCACCAGGCAGAGGGTAATGCACCAGTCAATGACTATGGTGGAGTCACTTCAGTGGGGACAGTGACCCCTGCTTTTGATGACCTCAGAAGACAGGTAGATCTATGGCTAATATGTTTCTGGGGACTGAAAGGGAGAGTCAAGTGCAGGTTCTCTACGGATTGACCCCGGTGGCTTCTGAGGCCCCTTTCTGGGCTTGCTTGCTTATTCCTACCAAATGTATCAATTAAACCAGCTAGCCAACTATTTGTTTGTCTTTTTACGCAAGCTGATCAGATCCCTACCTAACCAGTTCTGACTTTTTTCATTTTATGAAAAGCATATTTAAAATTCACATGTTATAGGAGCGCCTGGGTGGCTCAGTCGTTAAGTGTCTGCCTTCGGCTCAGGGTGTGATCCTGGGGTCCTGGGATGGAGCCCCATAACAGGCTCCTCTGCTGAGAGCCTGCTTCTTCCTCTCCCACTCCCCCTGCTTGTGTTCCCTCTCTCGCTGGCTGTCTCTCTCTCTGTCAAATAAATAAGTAAAATCTTTAAAAAAACAAAAAATAAATAAAATTCACATGTTATAAAACATCATCCCAAGTTCATCTTCTCTAGCTTTGGTCTCTAACCATCCAGAATCTCCTTGTCACAAATGTAAATATATTCTTCCTATATATGTGTATACTGTATTGATTTATAATATGCACATATTTATATCTTTAGCTAGCTAGCTAGCTATCCACTCAAATATGCATATATACCTTCTAACTCATTCCAAACAGGATTTGTGGTGATTGCATTTATGAACATAGGTCCTTGCAAGTAAATTACAATTTGTGGTATGTTCCTTTGGTTTCATTAATAATAATAATAATAATAAATAATAATAATAATAACAATGATAATAATAGCTTTTTATCCAGTGTTTAGCATTTACCAGACACTCTGCTATGGACTTTCCATACAATCTCTAACTTAGTCTTTGCAACAATCTGGACAGGAAGGACTTATTATGCCCTTTTTACAGATGAATAAACTGAGGACCAGAGAGTTCAATGAACTCGCCCTACATAGCATAGCTAGTATGTGGAAGACCTGAGATTGAAACCTGTGGGACCTACCGTAGAACTAACTGCTTTCTACTCCCTGTGCCTTAACCAGTGTGGTCTCATAGAAACCTAGAGCTAAAGGGGACACTTGGGATTATTGGATCCAGCAGCCTCATTTTATTTATGGGAACACTGAGTCACCCAGGGGTGAATTGTGGGGTTCAATGGCTCTGTTGTTGGCAAAGCTGAAAATGGAATTCCAGTCATCCACTTGCAAAGCTAATGCTTTTCTACTTCAATTCCAGCCCTTCTGAGCTGTATCAAGATGAAATTTCTTCAAGTGTTTCCCAGGTGGATGACTTCCCTCCTCTGTTTCCTGCACCGAAACAGAGTTTTCCTATTTTTCGATTATGTTGGTCATTTCAATTAAAATCAGAGGAAGGGGGGAGCCAGACACCTGTGCAAGGGTCACCTCTCTTCAGAAAATTGGACCAAGATTTTTAGAAGAGTTGAAACAAAAATCATTACAGTTCATAAAGGGTTCACCAGGAGCTCACCTGCAAACCTAATTAATCCACGCACGCACGTCCCAAGCATTCAAGTTAATCGAGGGTTTCCTGGGCGTCCTTTGTAGTGCCATCTCCCGGCTCAGATGCAGCATTCAGCTTTCAGTGGGGGCTCAGTTGATATTTTTGACTGACAAAAGCAATTAAAAGCATAATATGCGCTCCTTGCAAACCTTGTTATTATTGGGAAGGTGTTTCACATATGTAAGGCAGTTTTAACAATCCTTTTGATTAGTCATTCATGTAACTATTTGAATAAACATTTCAAATCAAGTCAAAATAATCGCAGAGGATAATAGCACTTACGGCGTTGCTTAGAGAAATTGTGATCACAGTGTGATCTCTCTCTCTCTTTTTTCTTTCCTTTTTTTTTTTTTTGAACTGAGTAAATAAATGTAACCCCCTTGCCTACTTTTTTGGTTTCAAGATGCAATATAACTTGATGTTTCTCGTCTTGGTAATGATGCCTTCTAGTAGGCTATAATAGGAAAGTTGAATGTCACTTCTTTAACTTCTGAGGTTTCGCTAAGAGAAGGTCGAATTTCTCCAACAACAGAGATGAAAAGCAACAATTTTCAAGGATCACTTGTTCACGAATACCAAACCCATGGAATGTGCGAGAAAACCAAGAGGGTATATAGATGCTTGGGCACCACCCATCACATGGCCACCTGGCCTGTCATCCCAGTCACTCCTAGTGTTTCCCGAATATTTTTATCAGTAATTATCATCAATGATATTATACTTACCGAATGGTCTATTAATTAACCTGTTTGTCGTCCCCGGGGCTTTGGACACTACTCACCCCTCCTCTCTTGCCTTCCTTGACACCAGCCCTCCCAGATTCTCCTCCTCCTTGACTCCTATTTTCTACTTGGCACGTCCAGATGCACTGGTGAGCCCCAAGCCTGCCCTCAGGTCTCATTTTCATATTCCAGTCTCACCTTGGAAGCCAGCAGCTGCTGAATACCCACAAACACCACACCTCCCAGGGCCCTCGCCCCTGCCTGAGACCCTCCCTCCTGTCTGTCGGCCGTGGGAGGTGTGGGCTTCCCCAGGCAGGTCGCTTTCCACACCACCTCCACAGGGGTCCTTCTCTGCTGGGAATCAGAGGCCTCAGTCCACTTCTGAAGATGCCTCCAGCATCTTCTTCACCTCAAGAAGAGAATTCAAAATCCTCAGAACATCGTGTAATTCTTCACAACCTAGGCCATGTTTGCCTCCCCAGCACCATCCCCTCACGACGCCACCACCTCCACCGATGTTCCCACCATGAGGGTCTGTCTGCAGCTTTGGGACCACATAAGTCCTTCCTGGTCTCCTTGACCATTCATATGATCTTCAGCATGTTTGATTCCCACCTCCCTTCCTTCCCACACCACCTTGCTAACTTCCACTGGCCCTTGTAAGGTGTCCTTCAAGCATCACCCTCCAGGGAATCTTCCCTGACCACCCTCCGTTCCAATCCAGGCTCCATGGTCTTTAACCCTTGCAGTTCTCGTGCATATTTCTGTTTGGTCTTCTGTGCTTCTTATCGGAACACAGAACTAGCTCGCATTTTCCTTACTTCTTTTTTTATTTTAAAGACTTATTTATTAGACAGAGAGAGACAGCCAGCGAGAGAGAGAACACAAGCAGGGGAAGTGGGAGAGGAAGAAGCAGGCTCATAGCGGAGGAGCCTGATGTGGGGCTCGATCCCATAACGCCGGGATCATGCCCTGAGCCGAAGGCAGATGCTTAACCACTGTGCCACCCAGACACCCCTTTTACTTCTGTACCAACACACACACACACACACACACACACACACACACACACACACACCTACCACAGGACACAGCACATGGCATATACCTTATAAATATTTGAGGAATAAATGATGTACACAGTCACACTGTAAGTTGTGAACCATTCATTTAAATCCAAATAATTCCAAACCGATGATTTTTTATTACAATATATATATCACCAGACAAAAATGGAGATACAATATGTGCCAGCAGACTGACCTCAGTAGAAATTATATATATATATATATATATATATATAAAATAATGGGAGACTTGGGAGTTTCTACTACTAACACTTTTAGTGATATTTTCTATGGCTTAGTTATAGTAGTCCAATCTCACAAATGACAAGTCCTTTCAATATACATAAATTTTTAAACTTATTTCCCTCTGTGTGCCATTGGGTAGTAGAGCATGGTACAAAATTCCCGTTCAAGGCCCAGCTGCTTCCTTCCTTCCAGTGGGTTGATGAGTGTTGGGACTTGCTGAGGTAAGTGTGGCTATGGACCCAGAGGCTAAGGATTCTAAGACTTCCTTCCACCACCAGCCCACTTCCTCAGTTTTATTTCCATCCCTGGTACTAGTGTTGAAAGACCAAAGAACTCCAGCGTTGGCAAGATGCTGAAGAAATGGTCCGGTGTAGGACCCTGTTTCTAGGCAACAGCGAACATTTCAATCATCCAGGTGGGGGAAGTTCAGAAGTTGCCACAGACTGGAAACTCTGCAGCTTGGTTTGGAAGAACTTTCAGTGTTTTATGCAACGGCTAAAAAGGAGCATAAACTCTATTTAGTGTTTATGGAAGCTTCCACAAAGGATGTGTCCTGTCTCCAGAAGGCCCCTTTAGGAGACAGTAATAGGTGCATAGCATTTTTTTTGGGGGGGGTGCTTGACACCAGCCGTCTCCTGCTTCCCTGTTGACTGACTCCCAGGCTAGAGGAGGGAAACATGTTGTTTTCTAACCTAGGCTAGTTTTCTTGGCAGTATACTCTGAATTTTCAGGGTAATAAGAAATGAAAACACAAATACTGGATGCTTTGACCCATCTGTGGAATTAAGGAGACATTATTTATTTCTGTGCTTAAACGCTAGTCAAGAATAGTTTTATAATTATTGAAAAATCTTGGACCCTATGATACTTCCCCTTCCAATGACTTTTCCCCTTCCAATGAATGACTTTTTCTTACGTGCTTATTGGTAGATGTGTCTTACCTAGGCCCAACTTGTATCTTTCTTAAGAAAGGAAAATATATCTTGGAGCGATTGACAGGCTAAATGTTCTCCTATTTCACGTTTTAAGAGCAGCAACAATAAAAATAATAATCATTGCAAATGTCTCTATAGCCTTGACCTTCTCCCTTTCTACACCCCCCCTTCCCTCCCTGCCTCACCAACAAGCCAGGAGAGTATCATATTAAAGAAAAATGAGAAAGATGTCTAAGAAATCCTTTATTTGAACCTAGAAATAAGAGATAGGATTTGAGCTTGGAATTAGAATCAAACATAAAGAAATTATTTGGTGCCAATAATATGCCAGGTCTTTCAATAAAAATTTTGTTTACATTTTCTCATTTAATCTTCAAAATAATCCCACAGGGTAGGTGCCACTTTCTGTGTTTACAGATAAGGAAATGAATCCTAATGAAGGAGAAAACAGATTTTAACCCAGCTTTGACTTCCAAAGTCTAAAACGTTCCTCCGCCATGCTACCTTCAAAAATAAAAGTAATTTTTAATTGGTGATCACCAAGAATAATTACGTTTTGATAAATTTGCTTAATTTGGAGAAAAGCCCTAAAATAGAAACACAGAAGATCGGGGATTTATCTATGGGACTCAACCAAGATTGAATAGGGAAATGTCCAGAGCTATCCATCCTTGTTCTGCACTGAAGGCCTGGCTGTATTTTTTAGTTACTTCTTTATAAACAACTGCGCTGATGTTTCCCAGTCTTCCATCCTACCCATTCCGGGCCGGGTGTCCCAAGGGCATCCTCTGAGAGTAGGAACAGAGGACAGAAGATCCACTTAAAGTGAAGTTGCCCTTAACTTGTTAACAGCTTTTTCTAAGCAGCTGTGGTGGACAACGAGAGCCATTTAACAGCAACTTAATAGGACTCGAAATTGTAAGGGGTGCCCGTTAATATTTGCACTAAAATCTGGGCAGAAAAAGACAAAACAGAACTGTCCCGGCAGTTAACCCGAGGCTTTGCCACGCTGCCTCCAGACAGCAGAGGGCGCTAAATGGAATGAAGGTTTGCGAAAGGAAGAAGGAAATAGTATTTAGGGTCTGTACTCAGTAGTCCTGATGTTAGCAACTACTGTTCGAGTTACATTTACTGCCCTTAAAAAGAAGTAATATCAGAATTTAATTCTCAACATCCCCTGCACAACAAAGAACACTTGAAATATGAGACCAAAAATGCTTTAGGGTTTGACATAATTAAATATGCAGCCATTTGTTCTGAGTAATACATTTTATTCCCTGTAGTAAAAGCCGCTGTAAAAGAAGAAAGACGAAAGGCATTTTCATGGCCTGCTGATTTACACAGCCCCCCATCCTCAGTCCAATCCAGAAATTCTATCGCAGATCTGTTTACCAAATGAAGCACCTGGGCTGGAATTTGGAAGGTAGGAACACTTGATAAGAAAGAAAATGTGAAAGAAAATTGCATCATAGTTTTGTAAGCTGTTCTATTAAATTTCCCAGGAAAAAAAATTGCTCTGAGACTGGCTGTGATTCAGTTCAGCTATTTCCTGATATGCTTCTGGGTTTAGTTTATGTAATAACACTCCATTTCCATAGCATGCCTTTTGTTTAAGGACCTCAGAGCACTTTTAAATGCATCATCTCCTTCATCCTCCCAACATTCTCCAAGAAGTGGGTGGGAGGCAGTAGGTGGGCTCATCTGTCTTTCCTGGATGAGCCCCCCAGGGCCCCCGCTTAGGACTCTAGCCACTGATCCACACAGCCTCCCATTCAACAGTGCGGTCTGCCCAGCTTTGCACATCTTCATGTTTAAACCCATGCTTTCCCCTAGATAAACCTAAAGGTATTAAAGCCCCAGGGATCCTGACACTTCCCAGAGGAACATGTATGAAAATCGGATGCACGAGAGAGTAAGTTTCTATTCATTCAGAAAGATATCTTGAGTACCTCGTGTATGCCAGACCCTATTTTAAGCACTGGGCAGGGACAAGAGAGAAACAAAAAACTCCCTGTTCTTGTGGAGCTCACATCCTCATGGGGAGACAGACAATATACATAGAAAGTAAGTGGATTAAATGGTATGCTTGCAGGTGACAATTGCTATGGAAGAACAAAGTAAGGAGAACTGAGAGGAAGGTGATTTGAGGGGGAGGGGGGCTGTCTCTGGCTTCAGCAAGGTGACATCTGAGCAGAGACTTAAAGCGGTGAGCTAAGAGGCTACCTGGGGCAAAACCTTCCAGGCAGGAGGAATACTCTTGCAAGGGTAGTGAGATGAGATTTGCCTGGTGTGTCTGAGGAGAAAGGAGGGGACCAGTGTGGCTGGAGGGGAGCAAGCGAGGGGGAAAAGAAGTGGGGCACGAGGTCATGAGGTCAGAGAGTCACCAGGGGGAGGGCAGACAGGCCTTGGAGGCCGCATGAGGACGTCAGCTTCTAGGCCAGGGACATGAGGAAAACCCGGGAGGGTTTGAGCATACGGCCTAGAAGAATGTGTGGGGCTTTATTTTTCATGCTTGTTCCTTCAAAACAAGATGGTTTTGTTTTGATTTTCAAAATAGAAAGGTATAGTGAAATACTGGAGACACCTTTTTCTCGTCAAATTATGCACATGAACTAGTTTCCCCGGGGTTGCCTTAACAAAGTACCACAAATGGTTTGCTTAAAGCAAGAATAAAAATAGAATTATTCTTCACAGTTGAAATTTATTGTCTCACAGTTCCTGAGCCTACAAAGTCCAAAATCAAGGCGTCAGCAGGGCCGTGATCCATCTAAACCACGCATTGGAGCCTTGGCTCTCCCTAGCTTCCAGTGGTTTGCTGGTACTCCTTGGTGTTCCTTGGAGCTACAGTCTCCCCTCCCCCAATCCCTGCCTCTGTCATCACTGGCACTCTCCCTGTGTGACTCTCTCCTCTTCTTGTAGGGATCCTGGTCATACTGGGTTAAGGACCCACCCTACTTCACTAAGACCTCGTCTTAATGTAACTAATTACATTTGCAAGGACCCTATTTCTAAATAAGGTCACATTTTGAGGTACTGGAGGTTAGGACTTCAACATATCGTTTGGGGAGGGGGACATGATTCACCCCAGCACACTATCTACGCCTCCCAACAATTCTGATTCTGACCTCTAAGGTGCCCACTTGCCTACTGAGGATCAGTTCCTGGTCAGTGAAGGCAAAGGTAGTTAGTAAGCATCCAGGGTAGAAAACCAGTGTGGAGAACTGCAGCCAAGGATTCGGGATGGTACTCAGCACCTGATCTCAAGAAGCTTACTCTTTATTCTCAAGACCCAGCCAGGTGTGGACTACTGCAAAAGTCCTGCTGTGTTTCTCTTCTGGGTGGGTACCTTGTGGTGTGTGTGTGTGTGTGTGTATTTATGTTTGTATATGTGACTGTGTGAGGATGTATAGGTGTGTCTGTGTGTGGTTCGATGGTCGTCACCATGTGCATCTGTGATAAGTCAGTGTGTGATTATATGTGATCATGACCTGTGGTTGACTGCATTATGATGGGTGTAGGTTAGTGTATATATGTGTATGTCTGTCAGTCTTTATGAGTCTGTTTACAGTAATGGCAGAAAATCTCTGTTGAAATCTTAGATGCTGTATTGAGCAAACTAAAATAAGAATAGGTATTGGTTATCCGGGCCTGTCAGCCCCAAAGGGCAGCTTCAACTTTCCAGAACTCCTTGGTAGTTACATTGTCTTCTCACTGAGGAGAGAACAACCCTCTTACCTCGCCCCCTTCCCTGAATCTGGAGGAAGAACAGCAGGACCTCTCTAGAAAGCGGTCCTCCTAAATGCACAACCCTCATGATCATGTGAAACAATATGGTGGCAGGAAAAATAGCCTGAGCAGATGTTTCCAGCTTATCAAAAAAATCCAGAAACTTCCCCATCAAGGCTTGCTAATAGGAAAGGGAAAGAGAAGAATGACTGACCTAGGTTAATCAAAGCTCTCATGAAACAAAGAGATGATCTATGAGAAAGTACTTGAGCAAGGGAAAAGCACCATACAAAAGTGGGATATTTTTGAATGTTGGACACCAAATCCTTAGTGAGGCAGCCTAGTATGGGAAGAAAACAGGGCAGAGCTCCAAGACTGATGTGGGAAAAAGGATGATATTCTTGAGCTTTTCATCGCATCACTGACCAGAGTGCAGGAGGCCAGCTAGCCTGCGTGGCCTGAGCCAGCCCCCTCAGCCTCATGATTGGGATCATGGAGAGTTCTTCCTATCAGCTTTTAGTTCCAGAGCAGGATGAGGGCACTCTAAGGCCTGCAGTGCCAATAAGGAGTTTATGGGCACAATGGAGAGTCAACCTCAGAAGAACATTAGCCAACGATTAGGGTGAACTATGCAGTAGGCACTGTTCACAAAACTCATTTGACCCACACAACAACTTATGAGGTCAAGTGATTGGTATTCCCCTTTACAGGTGAAGAAACCAACATTCAGAAAGATCAAGTAACTAGCTCAAGGTCAACAGCTAATCAGTAGCAAAGAAACCATTAACCATTTCCAGCCTCCAGAGGTTAGCTTTATTGCAAGTTGTCTTCATTACCTTGAATACTGAACCGGGTTACCATTTTTCATTCCTGGCAGCTAGAGAGCACTAAGTCTTTGTTTTAAAGAAGATTCGGCTCTAGATAGTTGCTATGCCTTTGTGTTAGGTTGGGTTGGAAACAGCCCAAAGCTACCCAACCCCAAACACACCCCAACATCAGAGCTGGAGAACTTGGAAATGAGGTATGCCCTCTGAGGCAAAGCCGACAGGATCAGCAGCCGGTTTTGGACAATTCGACAGGTGTGCTTTGCCTTAACATCAGTGATATCCGACAAATCACTTGACCTTCCTGGCCTAACTGAGGAGTTTTGGACAGACTGCGTCACAACTAACCTCGAGGACTCTACTGTATACTAGAAAGATGTGTCATAAAAAAAATCTCAAGGGCATCCTAGTGAGGACCCAGGATTCTTACAGAACTCTGGAGACAAAAAACATCAGCCAGTTGTCAGGCATTATGATAATTTTATGGTTATTATAAAGCTAGCCAGGAAGCACTTACCAATTTAACAGGAGCAGCCTGCTTAGGTAAATCTTACAGGAATCTTTAGTAACAAAGAATTCTACTTCCCTAGGGGAGTAAAGGAACAACCTAGGAATGCTAACTCCAGTAGCCCGACTTAGCCTGACCTGGTGCATCCCAACATCGCAGCCGTTAATATAGGACCCATAGACCTTCCCACTGGCTGAATGGAGCTGCGTGCCCCTCCCTTTCTCCTTCCCGCTGATGTCATGACACTCCCCCCGCACCTACCCCCCCTCCCCCCACAGACCCTGTCAGTCCAGCCTACAGTTTCCAGTTTAGACTCCTGAGCTTATGATCTCGGAGTATGGAGACAGGGCCCCACATGAGGATTCCAGCCTGGCCAGGAAGCTGAAAACAGGGGCTCTTCCGCCTCACCTTCCCCAACTGCCATTCCTTCAGATATGGGGAACTCTACTGGAGGAAAAAAAAAAAAAAAAAGCAAATGAAAGAGGCAGCCTCATCAAAAAAGAGGGAGATTTATGAGATTGGCGCCTGCAGAGGCTCTCCTCCTCTTTCCGTGGAACCATCAGTATTCCGTGGGCTGTGCCCTGGAACACCAGAGCTGAACTCTGCGTTCTGAAGAGCTCCTGTCACTGCTCTGGCTGGCCCAGACCCCCTCCCTCCTTCCCCTGCCTGGCCTCCCAGACCCCTTTTCTCCTAGCTGTTGTTTACAAGGAGCTACCCCTCTCTGTAAATTAAGCCCTCCGCAGTCTCCCACTCTTAGAGGCCGTGTGTTGAGCCCCATGAGCAGACTTGTGGCATTTATTAGCGCGAGAGGGAAAGTGCTTGCCTCATCAGAGAGAGCAGCTGGAGACAGGGCGCTTTCCAAAGGCACGTAGCTGACCTCTAGCTCAGCCGCTGGATGCCTGGGCACTGCGGGCTCAGATGATTCTCTCTCTCCCTCTCTCTGTCTCCCTCCCTCTCTGCCTCCCCCTCTCCTTCCCTCCCTCCAGCCTCCACCCACTCTTTTCAGTGGAGTCCTGACCTTGCAAGGCCTGAATCCCCCCCATCCATCTCCCTACATTGTGTCTCTCTGGTGAACTCAGTCTGGGAGATTAATTGCTGCTATCACCCCTAATCCATCACACTTCCCAAAGATTGTTTTGACATCTAGTTAATTTTTGGCTGATGATTTATCAAATTCTTATTACCGTGCTCTGAAGGGGCTCATTTATTGTGTTGATTCATGGTAATGATAAAGGAGAAGCATTTTGAATTTTAACTACATTTCCTTCATGCTTCTTCTACCCAGTGTAGTAAAAAAAAAAAAAAAAAAGAAAGAAAGAAAAGAAAAAGAAAAAGAAAAAGGAAAAGAGAAGGGGGAGCGAACTGGAGCCAGGAAACTCTTAAACAATTCAAAATGTGAAGGAAAAGGGAAAGAG
>NW_024425341.1:6949882-7063642 GCF_017311325.1 Ursus maritimus | reverse complement strand
AGAAAAATTCTTCCATTATGTGAGCAAAAGCCGAAAGTCCAAAAGAAGGTTATACATGTGTGCATCTGTGAATGCATGTCCACGTGTGCGTGTGCAGTGCACGTGTTTGTGTGTGTGTGTGTGTGTGTGTGTGTGTGTATAAAGCATTTTTGGCATCTGGGTCTGAACTACCTTTGGAGAAAGCTCATACCCCTAAGGCTCTTAAACATTTATTGCCCTGTAATATTACCTAAATGTCTAGTACCATTTTATTCAAATAGAACTTAATGGTAAATGATTTCAGTCGTGTACCAGTAGAAAAGTGAAATGAGTGTCTTTGCCACGCCAGATGGCCATTCACCTTTTAAAAGTGCAGAGAGGTTTTCCTCTGCCACTCAGGTCACTCCCCAGACCTCACAATTGTCTCATTTGCCACTCAGGTTTTTATTTTATGAATCCAGATGGTAGGAAGGAGCCCAATGCCAATGTCCACCCTTTTCTCAGAATGAGAGGAGCTGGTTGTCAGGGGTCGAGGATCGAGCAGAGAGGTGATGGAGAGCCCCACGGGAAAGGCACTCTCAATAGCCACGGGGTGGCTGGAGGGAATGCGATGAATCGGGACAGAAAGACTAGGGAAGGCCCTGTGGTCCCCCACCTGCAGGACAAACTCCAGGCCAATCCCTTCCAGAAACAGGACGAGATTCCTGACCCAAGAAAGGGAAGAAACATGAGGGAATAGAGGTATGGAGCCATACTTCCCATCCAGAATCTCCAACAGGAAGGCTCCAGCAAAAAGATCCCCCACACAGGTTCCCCGGATCTAGCGCAGGCTCACCTTCAGTTTCTCTGAGTGCCAAGAACGTATCAGGGGTGTGCCTATCCCACCCTTCGTCCGCATACCTCCCAAAGCCCGCCCTGAGTCCATTCCCAGCCTGCCTCCTTTCTGGAAGGCTCACAAACCCAGGTCGTCACTGTCGGAAGTCGGCATCACCCCGAAATCTTTAACCTAATTGGAGACGTGGCTGGCCCGCCCACAGCTGTGCGAGAGTTGGTGTTTAAGATGATGTGGGACATCAAAAACTAATGAGGTACCGTATGGTGACTAACATCACATAAAAAAAAAGAAGGAAAAAAAAAAAGATGATGTGGTGAGGGGCACCTGGGTGGCTCGGTAGGTTGAGTGTGGACTCCGGATTTCGGCTCAGGTCATGATCTTGGGTTTATGAGATCAAGCCCCACATTGGGCTCCACGCGCAGTAGGGGAATCTGCTGGAGATTCTCTCCCTTTCCCTCTGCCCCTCCCCCCTCTCTAAAGTGAATAAATTAATTAAAAAAAAACTTAAGATGATGAGATGAGAAGAAAATATGAACTGCTCTCCCTCCACCCTTATAGATTGGGCAGTTTTCTTTCATTGTCTATTTTTTGAAAAATTAGATAAAATTATTTGTCTTTTAGAAGTAGTAAAATTTATAAAGAAAGTAATCTAGGCCTAGAAATATATTTAATTACATGTCTATTTTATATATACGTATGTATATGTATATACTTACATATACATGTGAGGAAATAATGGAAATTATTTCAATTTTTGAAGTAGTTCCTTATTTTGTCCTATTTTAATTTACATTTTACCAATTTTATATTCTTTTCCAAGCCTTTTTCATTTTACTTTAGTTTGCTAATATATTGATTCACAGTTGCTTAAAATTTTCTTCTAACGTTTAAAAAATCTATTTTACTTGTATCTCTTGTTTATACTGTGTGTGTTTGCATCTCTCTGTTTTTCTTGATCAGTCTTGCTACAGATTCATCCACTTTGTTAGCCTTTTTCTGGCTCAGCGATGGCACCACCATCCAATCAGCCATGTGCTAGAATCCCCCTCACCATCCGGGCCTCACCTCAAACCTCACAGGGGTCCATCTACAAATTATTTGAGATGAGATACAGCCTATATCTGACTTTTCCTTGCCACCTCCCTTCACTGCCCTAGACAGGCCTCCCCTAGACCACTGTAACCCCCTTCCATAGGATCCAACCCCCAGCTCCCTCTGCGACCTCACCTTGCTCCCCCTCTTACCATCCTCTGGCCACCCCAACCTCCCCTCTACTCCTCCAACAAGCCAGCAGTTCTCTCTCTCAGAGCCTTTGCCATTAAGGCTCTTCCCCCAGAGAGTAAAAGTGGTATTTGGTATTTTAAATCTCAAATTCCATAGTACACCCCATCTTCCATCTGTCTCAGGAAACTGGCTCAGCTCCTACTTCACGATGAAAATGGAAGTCAAAATAGTCATGATCGAACGTGGAGTAGGACAGGGAAACCCTAAAAGATGCCACAGTTGGTTGTTGAAGACAGGCAGCTGGCTGGGGGGAGAGCTGCAGGAACATGCTCAGGATGGACACCGCTGGTGGGTAGGAGGGTGAGCACACCAAACGTTGCCGCTCTGTCTTCTCTAAGAGTCTCATGGTCTGGCAGCCATATCAATGGTTGACCCTGGCTTTCATGATGCTTCTCTCAAAAACACTTTATCTTTTAAAAGTCACCAACCATGAATGGAGAATGTGCTCTCGGAGCAATTGCTCTCCCTGTCTTCTTCCTTCCCCAGCTAAGACCACCACCCAGCCACCTTCCACCGCCCACCCACTCACACACACAGCCTCCCTCCATCATGCCTGACATAAAGCAATTCCACCTGGGCATAGATCTTCCCCACTTCTGCTCTTTCCCTAGGGAAGTTCACCTCTGTGCTCCCCACTGTCACCCCCAACACCTCTCCCCATAGGCCCTTTCTCTCGTCTGCATTAAACAAGGTCATGTTGGATGTAGTAGAAATAAAAATAGCTCCTTGGTCCCTGTAGCTTCTACCTTCTCTGCCTCCACCCTCTTCACAGTCAGGATTCTCAAAAGAGGTATCTCACTCCTTTGTGCACCTCTTCACCTCTGTCTCACTCCCCCATCTACCCTGGTCAGGCTTTCTCTCTCACTCCATCTAACTAGCCCCTGCCCAAATCTCAACCACCTTCATTTTCCTGTGTTCTTGGCAGCATTTGACGTGACCAACCCTGCCCTCTTTCCTGAGATGCACCACCCCAACCTGGCCCTCTTTCTTCAGCTGCCAAGGGTGGTATCTTTCAGAGATTTCACGGCTCTCACTCCCTATTAGACCTTGGATGTTTCTCTTCTTTGGGATTCCATTTCTCCTCTTTCAGTTTTCTTCTTACCTCTCAGGCTTGTTTATAGTCTCCTCTGCCTCAGCCTACCTTTAGTGACATCACTTAAATGTCAGTGTTCCTCCAAGTTCTGGGATCAATCTTCTCCTCTATAAAATCTCCATGAGTGATCCCATCCTGTCCCCAGTAGCCATCTATATGATGATGTCTTCTCAGGAGAAAGAGGTGGGGGAGAGAGAGGAGAGAAAGAGGTCTCACCCAGACCTTCCTTCTGAATTGCAACCTCTTTCTGGTAAAGGGCCATCAGGTTCTTCAAACTCAACATATTAGCATCTGCATCCCACCAGCAACCCAAGCCGGGCCCTTCTGATTCTATCTCAGCGAGCAACATCACCATGCCCCCCCCCCCAGTGCCCAAATAAAGCTGGAAACCCCTGCTTGGCTCCTTATCTTCCTTTTCCTCCCCTTCCCCTGCCACCTAACATTAGTGACCTTAGTATTTCTGAAACAAATGGTTTCCTTTCGCTCCCCGGTGCTTTTGACTCTGTTTTGTCTCTCTAGTTTTTACCATTGCAACACCTTTGTCTACTTTCTGCTTTTGGTTTATACTTTTAAAATTCATTTGCCACATTGTGGCCGTGCTTATCTTTAAAATATTTTTTTCTGATTACATAAGTCATACATATCAATCGCAGAAAATGTTAAAACCACAGAAGATACCGAGATGAAAACTAAAATGGCCCATTTACTTTCTAGAGGTAATCACTGTTAACATTTCACAATTTATGTGTATCTGCATATCCATGCATGCTGCACACTTTAAAATAAAATTGAGTTCATATATTACACATATTTTGATACTACTCTTCTCCATGAAATAACATAACATAAAACTTTTGCATGTTAAGTATTTTTTATTTTGCCAATTTCATAGGTAAAATAAAATACCATTATTTCAATTTGCATTTTCTTAGTGACAAGTTAATTTAACAAAATTTCGCATGTTTATTAGTTATTTGAATATGCTTTCCTTAATGACTACTTCATGGCACTTACATAGTTTGCTTTTGATGTTTATTTACTGTTGATTTCTTTGTGTATAAAAGTTGCTATGGATATTATGTGCATCTCAAACATTTTCCAAGAATTGTAACCTTCCTTTTAATTTTATATATTACATTTAGAAAATTTCTAAATTTAATGTGATATCTGTCAACCTTTTTCCTTATAGTTTTTCCCTTGCTTTAACGTTTTAGTATCACTCCTTAACGTTCCCCAACTTTCTATTGAAATTTTTATTGTAATTACATTAGGGTTATAAATTAACATTCTTTCTATCAGTTGAGGAACATGTCATGTATCCTTACTAATTAAAGTCATCTTTCATATCTTTCAGTAGCTATGAACTTTTCTTCATGTAAATTTTCTGTTTGGTTATATCCCAGAAATTGAATATACATACTCCTAATGCTGTATGAATAGGATTTTTATTAAGATATTTTCTAGTAGGTTGTTAGTGTAGAGTAAATATATGAATGCTTGTATTTATATAGTAACTAGTCATCTTATTAAACACTCCAATGCTAACAGTTTTCCAAATTCTCCTTGTAGATTTTCCAGGTTATGAGGAATATAATCTATATATTACATCATTTTTCTTCTCCTTTCCAATATTTTAGCTTCATAGTTTCTTGTCCTATTTCTGGGACTCTCAGAATACTATTAAATGATAATGCTGGGAGCCAGTATGTTTCATTGTCCTAGACTTACGCGAGACTGTCCATAATGTTTTATTATTTAAATATAATTATGGCTTTTTATTTAGTATACCTGTCATTCATCATGTTAAAGTACTTCATACATCAAGCTTAGTAAGAATTGTGTTTGTAATTAATCAGGAATGAAAATTAAATTATAAAATCTTTTAGGGCATCCTAAAATATTTAAAATAGATTAATGCCAAAGTATCTTTGCATCTCTAAAATAATCCTTTCTTAGCCATCCATAATCACCCTTCAGCATTCTGTTGGATACAATTTGCTCATGTTTGAAGGGTACTTGCACTTATACTCCAAAATAAGATTGACCTATGGCTTTTATATCTAAAGTATTAACTGTCATGTTGGGTTCAACATTATCAGCATCTCAGCTGGTCAACTGAGAAGATTTCCTGTGCTCTGAAATGGGTTTAAATAGCATAAGAAGTATTTCCTTCTTGGATATTTTCTCACAAAATACTTTGGAGAGATAACTCTTTTATTGATTTTTCAAGTGCATCCATACTTACTGGTTACTTTCTGAATAGTCTGTAATTGTAGGTTCTATTTGCTTTTTATTTAATTCTAAACAAAAGTTGTTTTTCTTTTTTCTTCTAATGTCCAAGTGATTGATTGTTCATGTATATACTTTTATTAGAATTTTTATTTTTGCACCATGATCAGACAGTGGGGCCTGTAAAATTTCTAGTCTTTGAAATTTATTGAAAATTTCTTTGTAGCCAGGAGTAGGATTAATTTTCATAAACACAGCATGAATGCTTCAAAAGAAGATGTGTTTCTATTTAGAGAGTACATGATTCTGTATACATTAAGAGATATATGTTTCATTAGATCCGATCACTCAAATTTCGTTGAACTTGCATGCTGGATCGTAGGCAACATCCTTTCTAGTACCTGGCACAGCTATGCGTTTTTCCTACTTTAAAAAAAAATTATACTGGTCATTTTCACGAGATTCTAGGAGGCAGAATTAGATATCCATAATCATAACTCCATTTTACCCAGAAATTCCCAGATAAATCTTTCTGAAATGCAAATATCATAACACCTTTTTATCTAAATATTTTTTTAAATATTCCATTTCCACTCTCCACTCCCCATCCCCTGTTGTCCTTGGGATAAAGCACAGACTACAGAAAATGACCAATAAAACCCTTCTAGTTCTACGTCTTGCTTGCCTCTCCCTCCTCCTATCTTGCCACTTAAAGATTAATCAGTTCACCAGTCATGGTGAAATTGTTGGCTTTTCTCTTTTCTTTGTTTCAGGGGTTTCGTACCTGCTATTCACAAAACCCAGAACATATTCCCCACCGCCTGTGTTTACTTACTTACATTCTACTTATCCTTTAGGACTCAGCTTAAACACCACTTCCCACTCTAGGCCTGAGATTAAGTTTCTATAACTCCCTCTGTATTCTAACTTGCCCTTCGTTGCTCTGGTTCATATTTCTCTTGTAATTGCCTCTTTTTCTATTTAGGCTGTGCCCAAAGATTGGGTGACTTGTTCAGTGCCTAGGGTAGTGCCTCTCACAAAATCAATACTCCACAGAACCGTGGACAGGGTCAGGGCTACTAAATTAGTTCCAGTCTCACTGTTTGTGCCCAAGGACTGGGCAGAACTGAATTTTCAGGTTGAATGCTTTGTAAAAATAATAATCGTAACTGACATTTTTGAGTACTTACTGCATTTCAGGCACCAAACATAAGTGTTATTATTTAGTGCCAGCTTTGTGCGTGTGTCACCAGTAGAGTTGCACAAGATGCCATACTCGGTAGGGGGCCCCCATGTTTGTAATGCTCTGTGGTTAACACCTTGACATTTGTCTTGTAGGTTAAGTCCGACAAGACAATGGAGCATGTACTGGCGGCTGTTTGGAGCATTAGCTCATGCATGGTCACACCTCCTTCTGCCCCCACACCTCTCCAGCACGGGTTCTCGGCCACCTGTTCCTACCCTTACCCAGCGAATGCTGTCATCCTCTGCCCCTGAGTGGCATCCTGGGAAAAGGAGGGTTGGAGTCAAGCATCTGAACCCTGCATGTCAAGTCATGGGGTAGGGCAGCGGGCACCTATGAGGGTGTGTGTTGCCCCACAAGAATCCCTGTTTTCCTAGGGACAGCAGCATTAAATGTCTAATAAAAAAAAAAAAAACCTTGACAGGTTGATAGAGAGACAATGGAAGGGAAAAAAAGAGCTTTTATTCCTGTATATTGTATTTTATTGTTGTTGTTGTTGTTTTTCAAAACAGGTCCTTGCTTTTTTATTTTGTACAGGGGCCCCATGAATTCTGTAGCCAGCCACGCTGTTATTTCTCTTATTTCAAAGATAAGGAAAGCAGAGCCACTGCTAGTCTTATATGGTGATTCTGTGAAAATGAGAAAGACATCTTCTCTGGGTAGACCAATTATAACACACCATTTTTCTATGGCTTTGCAAACAGGATGCGTTTATGTAAGGCACAAAACATATAATCATCTATCAGCAATGACCCTGAGGAAAATAGGGGATAAAACCTACCCAAGGTAACAGGGCTCCTAGAAAGTGCATCAATATTCAAACCCATGCATTCTGGCCTCAGCATCTGTGCTCTGAACTAATAAACTAGTTTCCCAATTTTGCCTGATGAAAAAATATTTATCTAAGGTGTCTTTGAAGATTCAAATTTCAGGCTTTACCTAATACCCTAGAAATCAGAATGTCTAGGAGCAAGGTCTGGAAAGCAAGCCACATTTTTAAACAAGTGCCACAGGTTATTCTTATTATCACAGAAGCTAGAGAAATACTATGATACTATACAAATTCTATAATAACTGACTCTTTAATTTGCAAAGGATACAACAAGAAAGTAAACAGACTCTGACTGGCAGAAATGTGATAGAGAAAAATCCCAGCCAGAAATAACATTATGTTCAAATGGACAGCAAGTTTTGCTATTGTTGATGTTATTTTTAATGTCTATGTTTATTTTTGACCAAATCCCATCCTTATATCCAAAAAAACAATTTTGCTCCAAATGGAAAGGAATTAGGAAAGGATGAGAGAGCTTCTCTTTCAGTCCATAATTGAGTTTTTGGTATGAAATTGGTCCTATCACCATAAAATACTAGAAAACTGGACAAAGTAAGTGAAATAACTATTTTCAGACAAAGTAGAATGGGTAGTGTTGGACTGTGAATTCTAAAGGAAAAACACTTGAGATGAGCCATACACTCATCCTGGCATTTTTCACTAAAGCACTGAACAGACCCTCACCAAGGAAACCTAAGCAGAACAGCAGAATGCTGAGCTGAGGAGATCAAGAATGGAGTTCAGAGGGGCTGATGTAGCTTGCATTTATGAGGAAGAATGCCAAGAAATTACAGAGAAACCAACATAGGGGAACCATGGCTGATTCTAAATTGTGCACATGTGATGTGAGTATTTATAAGGCAAGGCAAAGAACAACTACCCGCAAAATGAAACCTGAACAGCTACTGAAGGTTACAGAGAGTCAGGACACATTTGAGGTATAATCAGCCAGAATAAAAGAGGCTTCATTGAACACCCAGAAGATTCAGTAAAGATGTCAGAAGGCCATTACTTACAGGTAGGATTACTTTAGCCCTAGTATAAAGCCTGCTTTAGACATCCTGTAAAATATAGAGACATAAATACATACAGATACAGATATGGATACAGACATAGATACAGATATGATATAGATAAAATAAGAAAGTCTTGAAAGGAGCAAAATGATCTATAAGTAAAATTAACTGCCTGTTAAAACAAAACTCAGCATTCATTTAAAGAAAACAAATACAGGCATCAAATAATGCAATAAATCCAATGTCTAGCACTTGATCAAAATTACTAGACAAAGAAGAAAGAAAAATGTGACCCATTATAATGAGAAAAATTAATTCACAGAATGTTACAAATCAACAGAAACATACCTAGAAATGATAGAAAGGATGAAATTAGGAGACAATCGCTTGAAGACAACTAATAGAAATATGTTTAAGGACTTAAAGGAAAACATGAACATAATGAGGAATAAAATGGAAACTATAAATCATCCCAATGGAAATTACAATGTCAAAAGTACAATATATGAAATTTAGAATTCGCTGGAATTGAACCAGATTAGGCACTGAAGGATAAAAAATAAGTACATTTAAAGACACAGCAATAAAGGCTATCAAAACTGAAGCATTAAAAAAAAAACATGGAAAAAATGTTATTAGAACTTTAGTGTCTTTGAAAAGATATCAAGCGGCCTATATATGGGTGCTTGGATTTCCAGAACAGGTGGGGGAAGCAAAAAAACTTGTTTAAAGAAATGACTAAATAATCTCTACATTTTATGAAAAGGAAAACCCAACAGATCAAAGTTTCTCAAGAAATCCCAAGGAGAACAAATACAAAGAAAGCCATACCAACATGTATCATTAAAGATGCTGGAAAGTATTTAAGAGAAAATTCTTTAACATAACCAAAGAAATAAGAAGGGAGTAAAGATGAGAATATCAACAGATTTCTTATGAGAATCAACGCAAGCCAGAAAGATATTTAATAATGGCAAACAAAACCAAAAACAAAATAAACAAACAAACAAGCAAATCTGGTCAATCTAGAAATCTCTGTTCAATGAAAATACACTTTAAAAATGAAGGTAAAAATTATAGACTAGTAAAAGCTAGTTCCTTATCAGAAGAATTACACTACAAAAAATATTAAATGTAATTCTATATATTGAAGGAAAATAATTCCAGGTAGAAATTCATATTTACACAAAAGAATGCAATTTTCCAGAAATTGTAAATATGTGGGTAAATATGAAAGACATTTCCTTACTATATATTTTTCAGATAACTGTTTTAAATTATAAAATAACAACATTATGGTATTTATAACATAACGAGGTAAAATATATGACAAAAATAATACAAAGAACTAGAGAGTGTAATACAGGAGTATATTATTTTTGGTAACAGATTTATTGAAATATAATTTACATAATGTACAATTCACCCATTTGAAATATACAATTCAATCCTTTTTGGTATATGCATAGAGTTATGTAAACTCTACCACAATCAATTTTTAAATTTTTTCATTACTTTAAAAAGAAGCCTCATACCCTTTAGTTATCCTCCTCCTCTAACCTAGCCCTAATCAACCACTAATCTACTTTCTGTCCCCATAGATTTCCCTATTGTGGACTTTCATAGGGGTGAAATCATATAGTGTATTGCCTGTTTTGAGTAGCTTCTTTTACTTAGCACAATGTTTTTAAGATTTATTCATGATATAGCATGTATCAGTACTTCATTTATTTTTATTGCCAAATAATATTTCCTTGTTTGGATATACCACATTTCACTTCTCCACTCATCAGTTGATGGGAATTTGGCTTTCGGTTTTTCACTATTACTAATAATGTTGCTATGAACATTTTGTGTAATTTTTTATGCAAACATATGTTTTCAATTCTTTTGGCTATATAAGAATTGATACAACATGTGCTAATTCTATGTTTGACCTTTTGGGGAACTGCCAGACTACTTTCCAAAGCAATTGCACCATTTTACTTTCCTGCCAAGAACATATGAGGGTTCCAATGACTCCATATCCTCATGAAATCTTGTTATTGTCTGTCTTCTTGATTTTAGCCTTCCTGGTAGGTGTGAAGTGGTGTCTTATTGTAGTTTTGACTTGAATTTCTCTGATGACTAATGATGTTGAACATCTTTTCATGTACATATTGGTCATTTGTAAATTGTCTTTAAGGAACATCTAGTCAGATCATTTGCCCATTTTTAATTGAATTATGTGTCTTTTAGTGTTGAACTGTAAGGGTTCTTTTAAAGGTATACTTTTTTGAAGTCCTTGCATTATAGATGAAATAGTATAGTATTATTTGAAAATAAAATGAGGGTTTCTGGCTGGCTCAGTCGGTAGAGCATGCAACTCTACATCTCAGGGTTGTAAGTTTGAGTCTCATGTTGGGTATAGAGATTACTTAAAAAATAAAATCTTTAGGGGCACCTAGGTAGCTCAATCGGTTAAGTGACAGACTCTTGATTTTGGCTCAGGTCATGATCTCAGGGTTGTGAGATCTAGCCCTGCACCAGGCTCTGCACTGGACCTGGAGCCTACTTAAGATTCTCTCTCCCTCTCCCTCTGCCCTTCCCCACCGCTCATGCGAGCTCGCTCTCTCTTAAAAAGAAAATATTTGAGAAAAGAAAATGAGATAAGTTAAAGATGCATATTGCAAATTATAGAGTAAACATTAAAACATAAAACCAAGCTGTATGGCTAATAAGCTAATAAAAGAAACATTAAAAAATATTCAGTTGGCTCAGAAGAAAGCATAACAAGGGGAAACAATGAACAAAGTACATATGGAACAAACAGAAGAAAAAAGGAAGATGGCAGACTAAGACAACTTTACACTTAAACTCAACTTTAATATATATTGATAAATATATTAAATGGAAAAGTTCTAAACATACAAATTAAAAGGCAAAGACTGTTGGAATGCATAAAAAATGCAAAAGTTAAATAGATATTGTCCAAAAGAACCAGATTTTAGAAATAAAGGGTTGGATAGGCTAAAAGAGAAATGAGGGAAAATAATATTCAAACACTATTCACAGTAATACTGAAATGGTTATAGTGGTATAAAAGCAAGTGTCAGGGAAAAAGAATAATCCCAGAGATGAAGAGGAAAATGTCACAATGCTAAAAGAGTCATTTCATGAAGGGGATGTCATAATAATCCTAAATGTGTATGCCCCATATAGAGCTTCAAGATACATAAAGAAAAAAAACTAGCAACTGAAAAGAAAAACAGACAAATCCATAATTTTAGTTGGAACATCAACAATTCTCTATTAGTAAGCAAGAGAGCTAGTAGAAAGAAGAGCTAAAAGACTTAAACAATACCATCAACCAAATTTCTAGAATGTTCCACCTAACAATAACAGAACAAACATTTTTTTTAAGAACACAAGAAACTTGCGTCCAGGCAGACCACTTGGAAGGCCACACAAACATCTCAGGAAATGAAAAGTGTTGAAAGCATATGGATCATGTTCTCTGACCATAAGGGGGATAATGAAAAATCAATAACATGTATAACTGGAAATGCACAAATACTTGAAAATCAAGCAGCACACATAAAAAAAATAGATGAAATAAAAAATTGCAAAGATTATTGGTAATATTTTAAATGAATGATAATGAAAACACTTCCTCATAGTGCAGTATTGATATTAATCTAAGTGTAACAGAGGATCCCCAGTTCTGACATGCAAAGAGCTTATAAGTCATCACTCCCTTCCTTATACCAAGAAAGAACTGGAAAAACTACAAATGAATGACTTTTCTTGGACCCATCAGAGAACTGAGGTTGTAGGGCAAATTGCCACCCCAAAATTTAGAGTGACAGGAGCATTCAGAGAATCACAGTTGAGATCTACTTACCTTGAGCAGAAGCCACTGGAACTGTTAACTAGCAGAACACTTACACGGTAATTTTGACAAATTGTTGGAGGCTGAGTGTAGGCTAGCATAAATACCAATTCCTAGGGCTCTAGTGTTAGGCCCTCACATTTTTGTGGATTTTACCTGCAGGAATCCCTCCAGCTTCTCATAGTCGGGTGGCTCTGCCTGGAAAAGAAGAATAATAATGATTGTTAAATACATGCAGGGTGGTACCCATAACAAAAATGATGCCCCAGGGGGAAAGATCTTACCAAAGCTTAACCCACCTCGAGGAAGGACACTTGTTAAGCTCTAGCATCTGTCCTCTATCCTTCCTGTCTCACCGAGGGAGCAGAAAAAAGCTAAGACAAACCAGTGAGGATAACAGCTCAAGGACATGGGCCCACTGAAGGACAGAATCTTAACAATAGGAGTATAGAATGCTTCCCCAACATCTCACCACGGCTCCAACAGCGTTCCAGTATAACAGTGCATTACAGCTGAAAGAGCTCCAAGGCCAAGACTCTGTCTGAGCAGTAGTACTTAAGGAAACACAAAGACAAAAAGGAAACAGAAACAAGGACATTCAAGGAATTTGAAGCCTCTGGCACCTACAACTTCAGCAAACATTAAATATACCCTGATTCTTAGCAGATTTGCATAAAACCTCACACTCACCGCCTGTTTACCTCAGTCCCTATTACCTAATACAGCGTGTTCCATTTTCAACAAAAAATTCAAAGCATGCTAACAGCAAGAAAACACCACAGTCTGAAGAAACAAAGTAAATATCAGAACCACACTCAGATTGAGTTAGGATTATCAGGCGGGGAATTTAAAATAACTATGATTAATATGTTAAGGTTGAATGAAAAAAAGTAGACAACATGCAAGAACAGATGGGTGATACAAGCATAGAAATGGAAACTCTAAGAAAAATCCAAAGGAAATGCTAGAAATCAAAAACACTGTAATAGATATGAAAAATCCCTTTGAGAGGTTTATTGACTAGACACGGCCAAGGCAAGAATCAGTGAGCTTGAAGAAAGGTCAATAAAAACTTCAACAACAAAAATGCAAAATTTCTCTGCAAAGAGAAAAAGAGGGAGGAGAAAACACAACAGAAATCCAGAAACTATAGGACTATTTCAAAAGGTATAATGTAGACATAATTGGAACACCAGAAAAGAGAATAGAGTAGAATATTTGAAGTAATAATGCCTGAGAACTTTCCAAGATTAAGGACAGATACCAAAGCAAGGATCAAAAAAACACAGAGAACACAAAAACAGGATGCATAACACAAACAAAACAAAACAAAATCCCACCCAGGCAGATTGTATTCAATAGCAGAAAACCAAAGACAAAGAGTGAAATCTTAAGACTCCGGGTGGAAGCAAACACCTTAGGTATAGAGGAAAAAAGTACAAATTTCAGTAAACTTCTGTTCAGAAAGCTTGCAAGCAGGAAGAGAATAGAGCGAAGTATTTAAAGTGTTTGGGGAGAAAACTCTAGAATTTTATGCCCAATAGAACTACACTCTAAAAATGAAGTAGAAATAAAGACTACCTCAGACAAACAAAAAGACTGGGGGCATTTATCATGAGCAGACCAGCCCTGTAAGAAATAAAAAGAGTTCTTCAGGGAGGAGGAAAGCGATACAGGTTAGAAACTTGAATGTACATTATCTTACAATGTCTTAATCCATTCAGGCTGTTTAACAAGATACCACAAACTGGGTGACTGATAGACAACAGAAATTCATCCAGTTCTGGAGGCTGGAAGGCTAAGATCATCATCGGGTTCTGAATAGTATGTCCGACAATGGTGTTGCAACAACTGGACATCCGTGTGCAAAATAAGCGAATAAATAAAGGAAACAAGACCTGAATCTCCACAAAAATAAACTTGAGATGAATTATAGATTTAAATATAGAATGAAAAACCATAAAAAATATGAGAAAATGTAGGTAACTTTGGGTTTAGTGATGATTTTTTAGATATAACATTGAAAACACAATCTATAAAAGAAAAATTTGCTAGATTGGACTTTATTAAAATTAAAACTGTAATTTTAAATTAAATTAAATTTTAATTTAATTTTATTAAAAATTAAAAAATTTCTCTGTGAAATTCATGGATTAAGAATACTCAGTTAAGAAAATACACAGTTAAGAAAATCATTAGACAAGCCATGGAATGAAAAAAAAATATTTGCAAAACACTTATCAAATAAATAACTTTTATTCAAAATATGCAAAAACACATAAAACTCAGGAGTAAGGGGGCGCCTGGGTGGCACAGCAGTTAAGCGTCTGCCTTCAGCTCAGCACGTGATCCCGGCGTTATGGGATCGAGCCCCACATCAGGCTCCTCTGCTATGAGCCTGCTTCTTCCTCTCCCGCTCCCCCTGCTTGTGTTCCCTCTCACTGGCTGTCTCTATCTCTGTCAAATAAATAAATAAAAACTTTAAAAAAAAATCTCAGGAGTAAGGAAAAGAATCAAAAATGGGCAAAAGATCTGAACAGACAGCTCACCAAAAAAAAAAAAAAAAAAAAAAAAAAATAGGGAGGGGTGCCTGGGTGGCTCAGTCGGTTACGCGTCTGCCTTTGGCTCAGGTCATGATCCCAGAGTCCTGGGATTGAGCCCTGCATCAGGTTCCCTGTTAAGTGGGGAGCCTGCTTCTGCCTCTCCCTCTGCCTTCTCCTCCCCCTGCTTGTGCTCTTTCTCTATGTTCAATAAATGAATAAAATCTTAAAAAAAAATAATACCAAATGCTGTGATATTGAGGAACAATAGGGACTTCATTCACTGCTGGTGGGAATACAAAATGGAAGAGCCGCTTTGGAAGACTGGAAATTTCTCACAAAACTAAGCACACTCTTACCATATGATCTAGCAATCATGCTTGTAGGTATTTACGCACGTGATTTGAACACTTATGTGCATGAGGAGGGCACGTGAGATGATGAGATGATGAGCACTGGGTGCTGTGTGCAACTGGTAAGTTGTTGAACACTACATCTGAAACTAATGATGTACTATAAGTTGACTCACTGAATTTAAATTAAAAAAAAAACGTATGTCCATACAAAATCTACACACAGATGTTTGTAGCAGCTTTATTCATACCAGAATATGAAAGCCACCATGATGTCCTTCGGTGGTAAAGGCATAAACGAACATTCAGAAAATGGAATAGTATTCAGTGATAAAAAGAAAAGAGCTATCAAACCATGAAAAGACATGGAGCAGTCTTCAAGGCATACTGCTGAGTGAAAGCGGCAATCGAAAAAAGCTACATACCGCATGATTCAATTACGCCAAACCGATAGCAATAATAAAAATATCAATTGTTGCTAGGGTTTCTGGAGAGGGGAGCGTTGAGTAGGTGAAGCACCAGGGCGTTTTCAGGGTCGCAAAATGATTCTACATGATACTTTAATTGTGGGTATATGGCACTATGCAATTTTCAAAATCCATAGACCTTCACAGCACAAAGAGTGAAACTTAATGTGTGTAAACTTAAAAAGAATAATAATAAATTAGGAAGTCAGAGGATCCCAGGATGGAATGCAGACTGTGACAAAACAATATAACTGTATCACAAATATGTAAAACAAGCTTGATTGAAGGGCTGGTGGGAAAGGCACTGACATAAGTAACTTTGGAAATGAGTGCAGTTTGTAAAACCAAAGTCAAAAGGAACTGTGCTTAAGTGTTTACTCTAGTTGATAAAAGTTTTTCCATGGAGAGATGGGTTAAAATCTGATACTGCTTATCCGTGTCTAGTGAAACTGGACAATTAAATAAATGGGTGGTAGATGGGGGCATTTAGGGTTCTCACTGATGTTGTTGGAGTTTTCAGATAAGCAAGGGAAGGAGACTAGATCAACCCATGCGGTAATGGATTAGAGTTGGAGACATCAGTATGAGTTCATGTTTAGCTTAGTATAGATACAGATGGTTACATAGGGAAATATTTATATTTATGTGTGTCTGTAATGGGTGGATGAGTAGCTCCCCTAATTGTGGGAAAGTGACCTTATTTGGAAATAGGGTCTTTGCAGATATAATTAGTTAAGGATCTCATGATGAAATCATCCTGGATTTAGGACGGGTCTTAAATCCAAGGGCTGGTGTTTTTATAAGAAGAGGAGGGGCACAGAGAAACAAGAGAAGAAAGCAATGTGAAGACAGGGGCCGAGACTGAAATTGTGCTTCCACAAGCCAAGTGATAACTACAGTTACCAGAAGACGGAAGAGACTAAGAAGAATTCTTCCCTAAAGCCTTCAGGGGCAGCATGGTCCTGTTGACACCCTGATTTCAGACTTCTACCCTCCAGACCTATGAGAGAATAGATTTCTGTTGTTTTGGTATTTTGTTACCACAAAGGCAGCCCTTGTAAACGATTACAGTGTGGATGTGCTGGTGTTACTATATGCACACGTATTTCCTTGCTTTGTAAGCTGGGGAGGGCGGGATGGCTAGAAGCAACTGCATGCTGATAGCAACAAACACACTAATACTTAGATCTTGGTTTCTAAATTATTTTCCAAGAAAAAGAACCAGAGATCCTTGCAGAAATGCCTCATTCTAGGACAAGGACAGAAAATATATAAGATGAGCCTGAAGCCTCATCTTATAGTGCCTTGTAGTGCCAGAAATTAAAGATGTGCTTGGGTCGCCTGGGTGGCTCAGGCCATTAAGGGTCTGACTTCAGCTTAGTTCATGGTCTCAGGGTCCTGGGATCGACCCCCATGTAGGGTTCCCTGCTCAGTGGGAGTCTACTTCTCCTTCTCTCTCTCCCTCTCTCTCTTTCTCACATTTATTAAAAAAATAAATTAATTAATTAAGATGTACTCAAAAAACTAAAAATGAAGAAAAACCAACACGTTGATGGGGAGAAAGGGACACCAGATCCAGCTGGTGTCAGCCAATGGTCAGCCATGGAACAATTTGACAAACCAAATAATTATCAGATTATAATGCAAAGTGTAAAATAAATATGCCATATATTGTTATAAATAAATGATTGAATAAATAAACAAATGGGGGAAAAGAGAAAAATCTCCCTGCAGAAGAATTCCAAATATTTATGTAGCCAGTCTGCTCTCAAAGAGGTGGAACGTAACTTCCTGCTCAAGTGTGCACAGAATGGAAAGTGGGGAAAGAGAGGGACTTCACAGTGGAGGGACCTGGCAAGCACTACCTCAGCCAGGTGATCAAGGTCAGTGTCAGCAGTGGGAAGTCATGTGAATGGTATGTACCCTTGGTGCAATGTGCCGAACATTGCACTTTACCTCTGTGGTCTTCCTCCCAATAATACAGAGCTCCAGTCCAGTCATGAGAAAGACAACAGACAAATACAAATTGAGAGCAGTTCTACAAAATACCTGACTGGTATTCCTCCAAACTCTCAAGGTCATCAAAAACAAGGAAAGTCCTAGAAACTGTCACAGAGAAGAGGAGCCTAAGGAGACATGATGACTAACTATAACGTGGTATCTTAGATGGGATCCTGGAAGAATAAAAGCATATTAGGTAAAAAGGAAGAGCTCTGATTGGATTTAATTTGAACAACTATACCATACTAATGTGAGATGTAAAAAAAGAAACTGGGCACAGGATTTATGGGGAAATTCTGTACTATCTTCACAATTTTTCTGTAAATCCAAAGCTGTTCTAAAATTTCAAAATTTATCTAAAAAGTACGTTATAAAAACATGCTCTATGCACCTACAGCCACGCTCATAGGAAAATGTGTAGCTTTAAATGCTTCTATTTTTACAAGTTTAAAATCAACGTAGCTAGAAAAAGAAGAGCTCTTTAAACCTACGATATGTAGAAGGAAGGAGAAAGAAATAGTAAACAGTAGAATAGGAAATAGTAGCGAAAAATCCATGAAACCAAAATCTGTTTCCTTGAAAGAGCAATAAAATTGTACACTAATTGATAAAGAAGAGAAAACACAAATTCCAAATGTAAACAATGAAAGGTACTATCCCTTTAATAGACAATAAGGGAACAAACAAAGGATTTTATGAAAGCATGCCAGTCTAGATTGCAATAAGTGGGCAAATCACTTGAAAGTTAAAAATTACCAGAACAGATGAGAGAAGAAATAGGAATTTGAAGTAGCAGCGTATCTATTAAAAAAAATAATTGATCTAGGGGCACCTGGGTGGCACAGTCGTTAAGCATCTGCCTTCGGCTCAGGGCGTGATCCCTGCGTTCTGGGATCGAGCCCCACATCAGGCTCCTCTGCTGGGAGCCTGCTTCTTCCTCTCCCACTCCCCCTGCTTGTGTTCCCTCTCTCGCTGGCTGTCTCTCTCTGTCAAATAAATAAATAAAATCTTTTAAAAAAATTGATCTAATAATTAAAAATCTTCTTTAAAAAACCCTCAGATTATTTCATTAATGAATTCTACCAAATATAGTCTAGGGAATAAGTGATAGAAGTTCTATATAATATTTCCCAGGAAATGGGAAGTAACACTTCCCAAATCATTTTATGAGATCAACATTACTCTGATAATAAAATCAGGAAAAATAAAATAAGAAAAGAATACTACAGACTAATTTCCTTCATGAATACAGACACAAAATTTTTAAACAAAATATTAGTAAATATAATGCAGCAATATAGAGAAAATATAATGCAGGAGGACAAGGTATCTTCATACCAGGAAAACAAAGTTGCTTTAACATTCAGAAATCAGTGTAATTCACCACATTAAAAGAATAAAGATGAAAAATTCTCTCAATAAATACAGGAAAAGCATCTGACAAAAACTACACCCATTTATGTTAAAATCTTCTAAGGAAAGTAGAAATTGAAGGAAACTTCCTCAATGGAATGAAAGATGTCTATGTACAATTTATGGCTAAAGTCCATTGAAACTTGATCATTCCTTGGTGAAGGAAAAAAAATGTTAAACATCGCAATTTTCTCAATTGAAAAAGAGATAAACAAAGCAGATGGTTTTGAAAATATTTATGGATTCATTGGCTGATATTAAAGCCAGAAAAATGAAATTCTGATAAATTCCAGTTTGGGTCTAAGTAAAATATTTAAACATAAAATTAGTTTGTTAGTTTTAAAACATCTACTTTCAATGTTTCAATATTTCAATTACTTTACTTTTTTAAGACTTTATTTATTTATTTGAGAGGGGTGAGAGCACAGAGGGAGAGTGGGAGGGAAAAGCTGACTCCCCACTGAGCAGGGAGCCCGATTTGAGGCTCAATCTCAGGATCCTGGGATCATCACCTGAGCTAAAGGCAGCCGCTTAGCTGACCGAGCCACCCAGGTGCCCCTCAGTTACTTTAATCTTCTGAAAAAAAAAATAAGTGCTTTAAAAATGCATTATGAGGAGTGCCTGGGTGGCTCAGTCATTAAGCCTCTGCCTTCAGCTCAGGTCATGATCCCAGGGTCCTGGGATCGAGTCCCACATCGGGCTCCCTGCTCAGCGGGAAGCCTGCTTCTCCCTCTCTGACTCCCCTGCTTGTGTTCCCTCTCTTGATGTCTCTCTCTCTGTCAAATAGATACATAAAATATTTTTTAAAAATAAAAATAAAAAATGAAAAATAAAAACAATTAAAATGCATTAAAAGAGAGATTGTTTTAGGTGGCTCTTTGGCTCTTCTTCTGGCGCTGGTTCTTGTTCCGGGTCTCTCCTCACCCATGTGCACTGACTCTCGCTTAGGTGAATATTTAAGTTGCTCCCCTGCACTATGCTTCTCTCTATGCACCCCTACCTTCTCCCTCTCTGCCTGGCAAACTCCAGCTGCCTAGGCCTCTTTGGACTCCCAGCTCTGTGTCTTCAACTCAGAAGACCACTGAGCTCTGCCAGGGTTCCGCCTCCTTGCTGCACGCCTGGAAATGACCTCCTGGGATAATGACAGGACTCACCTCATTTACTTCCTGTCTCTCAGTGATCACCGGAGATCCCTGCCTGATGCTTAGTGCCCTGACACCTGTTTTGGTATCCGTGTTGGCTGGTTTGTCAGTTGCTTCAGGTGCAAGAGTCAGCCCCATGCTTGCTACTCCGTCTTGGACAGAAGCAAAGTTTCCGCAAGTTGATTTTTGATGCAAGCAAATTTACTAAGGTTTTGCTTTCTAATGTGTGCCTTTTGACTAAGAAATATATTTCCATCTAAGTGATTTCATTTATCGCATTTATTCCACCAGGAATTTATTTCTGTGTATGAGATAAAGGAGATTTCTAATCTTGTGAATAAGTTTTGGGCAAAATAGAACTGGCTGACATTCTAGGCTTGCCTCTTGTTTACCTGCCATGTGACCCTGGGAAAGGTGTTTCCTTTCTCTGAGCCTCAGTGTTCCTGCCTGTAGAAAGGGCACAGCAGTAACACCCACCTCATGACATTCTCATTTAACTAAAATGGTACCTATCATTCTCTGAACACAGTGCATGCTATAAAACAGGTGCTTAGGAATGCTGCTTTCTTTTCTGCTCTCTTCCTAACAACGAGAGCTATTTTCTGACTTATTTATTATATGATAAACTGTTTAATGTTTGTCTTTTTAATAAACTGTGAGATCCGTTTTGTTTTGTTTTCTGATCCATCTTCAGAACAAAGAGCCCAGGCCACTGTAAGGCTCTCTATAAATATTTGTTGACTTGCTGGTTGAGTACCTCCCCTTCCCACCCCCAGCACTCATCTCTGCCAGCTAATGTATGCCTCGTTAATTAATGATTACTAAGAACAGCCTTAGGTGTAGGACTGACATAATTTTATGCACAACTTTTGGAGGAATGAGGAATAATTTTTGGCAAAAGCCAAAGTTACAAAGGAACTTTCAAAGTCCCTGACACAGAAAATACCCTAAAAGCCCTAGCAGCCCTACCACCTCACGTGCACCTTCCGTGGTATCTGAACTGACCAAATACCATCTGACCCATGGGATCTCTTTCTGATTTTAGAACTCAACAGAGTAGTAAGTCAAATTACCTTGGCTAAGGTCTTAATGGGACTGAGCGTAGTAGGCACATCTCTTAGGGAGACGGTTGTGTGTTTATTGTGTCTGGGTGGCAGTGGGAAAGTATAAGGGATATATAAGTGGGTTCACACTTCCCTTTATTCCACACAGACAGTATTATAGGAGTGTCTGAGCCCTTGCTACCACGTCGAAACCAGTCAATTTCAAATAAGGAGTAACTTAGAAATGAGGGAGAACATGGGGGATGATAAATGTTTCTGAGTTAAAGACCAGCTAAGAAGTTAGACTGGAATCCTGCCTATCTCTCAACACTTACACAGAGAAAGAAATTTATGAAAAAAGAGCGAGAGAGAAAGGAAAAACACCACCAACAAAGCTACTTGGGTTTGGATTGGCTGTAGCATGAGTCATTAGTTTTCGCGAGGAATGATCAAGAGTGTCATTAGGATGCATTAAGCATCATCTAACAGGGCATGGGGAGTGCAGGGGGAGGACAGGCTCTCTCTGCTATTGCATAATCGATGCAGATTACTCCAACTTGCTACTGAACAGCCTCACCCCATTAGCAGCAGACCTGTCTCTCACATTCAGTGCTTCACCTCCTTCCTCTGGGGATGGAGACCTATTCTCACCGTGGAGGGAGCCCCAGGCTTCCCAGGGCAACCGCATCGGACTCCTGGGCGCAGCTGAATTAGGGGCGGGGGAAGGCAGAGAAGCACTGAAGGGCTTTTGTAGTCACTTATTTTGTCAGCACATTATTTTGGACCTGGATGTCAGGGTTGGCTGTCACGTCATTGCCTCCGCCCGCCCCGCTTTCTTCCCTCTTCCTCTACGTAAATCCCTCCCCACAGCGCCCCCTGCCGGCCTCGAGAATGCTAGTCCCCGCCACCCTCTGCCTGCGCTTGGTCCTCTCCGCCCCCTTCCCTCTCCCCTCTCCTATCTCATTTTCTGTCCCTTTAAATGAGGTCACCCTGACGGAATGAAGGACACGAGGCTCAGAAGAGGTCAGACATTAGCACTGCTATAACTGCACTGCTGCTGAAACTGGGCACACCCATCCATCACCGGCTCCGCTACTCCATTAGGCCTCCCATGAAATATGCCCTGCTCTGAATCGCACAGCCATACATCTCCCGGTCTAGACACCTTCCTGTTGTGTGAAGATCAATGCCGCTCGGTCATGCATCATGTGTCATCCAGTAGCCCTCACTCTAATAACCGTGTCTATTCTCTGGTCTGCAGTATAAATTATGGCACTGAGAAAGTACTATATTATTCAGCAACCTTGGTCACTAATGGATTATTGGGTTTATTGGTTGATAATGTGAGCTCCCTTTCTTTCTTGCTTGCTTTTTCTTTTTTCTTTTTTTTTTCCTTTTTCCCATTTTTGGCTGAATCTCACTTTTATGTATTTATTTCTCTCTATTTTTATTTTATTTGGCTCAGCTTTGAGTGATGGCTGCTTTCCACTTCTGTCAACATACTCCTGGATCAAACCCCTAAAATGATGATGCCCGAAAAAAAGCCCAATTAGAAAGAATTCTCTGTGGTCACCTATTAAATAATGGGCTGAACCCTGTGGCAATTGCCTCGGCTTCCATCTTCCGAGGTTTCTGTTAAGCTGACTTTTAATTCAAGGGCAGTTTTAGAGACCGATGTTCAGGCTGGGCTCCCAGACTGGGGCTCACTGTCACAGAACCCACCTGTCTGTCTACACCTTGGATTCCTTGTGTTTACCGTGGCCAGACGCTGACAGTTACCACCATAACACTGACTCTCGGTGTTTCCTCCTGGGAAAATGGGTGAGGGGGGTAGAGCTCAAGTGGACAGAAAGGAGGAAAAAACAATTACAGTAAGGAATTCCGAGTGCAAACATTTACATTCTGAGCCATATTAACTCAAGGGAAAGAGATGGTTTTCAACTAGCCAGCTTTTTGAAGGCATTAAAACTTCATGTTAAAAAGTGGTAAATTTTCATGAAGAAGTAAGTTTTCATTTGAGAGCTGTCCAAAGATAGGCTAGGCTTCCCTGAAAAAGAAAGAATTCCTCGTCACCAGAATCGAGCAGAGGGCGGCCATACGCAAAGCGTAGTATGAGCCAGACTCAAACATCCGAGGACAGGGTGGCCGAGATGGCATTTCAAATCTCACCCAGTCTTCAGGGTCTGTATTTTTACGATATGAAGGGGAAATAGCATTATTCTGATAAATAACTAAAGAGAAATAATCTTAAATAACAGTAATTATTGGGGAGATCAGGTCAACCATAGAGGTTGTGAAGGCTTCTTTTTTCCATGTTTCTTCATGTCCGGGCTACGGCCAAGTCCAAGCAGTAAATACTTGTCCTGATGCCGGTTCTCTTCATCTTCTGCTTAGTCGTGCTTACGAACATGAGCACCAGTCCGCAGTTAAGACTTACGGGACCTTAGAAGAAGAAGGTATTCATCTGATTCTCAAAACTTAGTCATATTTCCCAGACTCACCCGAAGCCTGAGTCCCTTTTCAAAACCCTTTTTCTGACCACACAGTTTTTTCCAGTCCCCTCAGTTCCCAACCCTGGGGTCTGAGGAGCCAGGCACAGGGGAGCCAGCGAGGACCCCACATCACTTCAAGGCACTTCTGGTCCTGAGAGTCTAGGCATGCTTGATTTTTATGTTGCTGGCCCTGTTTGTTTTTGTGTGTGTGTGTTTTTTAATAAATAGCCTTTTTTTAAAAGAGTAGTTTTAGATTTACAGAAAATTTGAGCAGAAAATACAGAGAATTCCCATTTACCTCCTTCCTCCCTCTACCCCCGTTTCCCCTATTATTAACATCTTGTATTAGTTTGGTGCATTTGCTATAATTAATGAGCCACTATTGGTACATTATTATTATTGTTAAGCAAAGTGAGTCGTTTCCATTAGGATTTAATTTAGTCTGCATTGTACATTCCATGGGTTTTGACAAAGGTACTGACTGGCCATTATAATATCGTCTGTAATAGTTTCCCTGCCCTAAAAATCCTGTGTTTCGCCTATTCATCCCTCTCTCCCTTTCCACAAACCTCGGGCAACCACTGAACTTTTTATTGTCTCCATAGTTTTGCCTTGTCCAGAATGTCTTATTCTTGGAGTCATGCAGTTTGTAGCCTTTTCAGATTGGCTTCTTTTACCTAAAAATATGCATTTCAGTTTCCTTCATGGCTTTTCATGGCTCAATAACTCATTTCTTATCATTGGATCATATTTCATCGTCCGGCTGTGCCACAGTTCATTGATCCAGTCACCTACTGAAGGACATCTTGGTTGCTTCCAAGTTCAGGCAATTATGAATAAAGCTGCTATAAACATCCATGTGCAGGTTTTTATATGGACGTAAATTTTCAAGTCCTTTGGGTAAATACCAAGAAGCACAATTCCTGAGTCATATGGTAAGAGCACATTTAGCTTTATAAGAAACTAAACAAACTGTCTTTCAAAGCAGCTGTACGATTGTGCACTCCCACCTGCCGTGAATGAGAGTTCCCGTGGCTCCACATCCTTGCCAGCATTCAATGTTGTCACTGTTTCGGATTTAGCCATTCGAATAGGTGTGCAGTGAGATCACGTTGTCATTTGCAGTTTCCTAATGATGCATAATGTTGAGCGTGTTTCCGTATGCTTTTTTGCTATTGTCGCTTGTCTTTTTCCCCTCACTGTCCACATTACTGCCCCTCCTAAGCAGACCCTAGTTCTCACCTTTAGAAAGCTAGCACATGAAGCTGCTCTGGGCGAGGGCAGCTCTCCTGAGAGACGATGCTGGTGGGAGAGGGGCAGGGAGAAGACAGCGAAAACGCGTGGGTGCCTAAAATCGGCAGGACACCTTGGTGTGCCTTTTATTTCTGGTGTTCCATTTCGGTATCACCACAATCCTGCTGGGGAGATATTACTAGCCTCATTTTATAAATAAGGAATCTGAAGTTCAAATTGAGTAATTGCCCTAAATTCTGGAGTGTCTAAGTGCTAAAGCTGGCCTTCAGCCTCATGTTTGTCTTCTTCTAGGTCCATCTACTTTCCACTGTAACCCATGTGTCTCCAGCAGTAGGAGGCCGGTCCAGGAGCACCACATCTGTCCTCGCTTGCCCTCACGACTTCCTCAGAGCACCAGAGGGACCAATGAGAAGGTGGCAGACGTGGGGCACAGAGCCTACCGCGTGGGGCCCTCGGAGCCCAACAGATTCCTGCGCTGGAATGGCGTAGGGGAGGCAAACAACTTGTAGCTGCTTTATTGCGCCTCTGAACGATCAGCCCCTAGAGCCTGGTCTGAAGGGCTCTGTGCTGTGGTGAGGGTGGAAACCAAAAAAAAGCATAGCTTTGCCCCAAGCTGCTCCTCCTCCCAAGAAAAGCTCAGTGCTCAGGTGGAGTCCATGATGTTGCCATGGCCCTGCCATTGACATGCAGGATGCTGGCCGACCCCCAATCAGCCCTGAAGTCCTGGGGGGGGCAGCGTATCATTGCCCAAAGAAGAATCAACAGTGGCATCCCCCTCGGCTGGAAAAAGGACAGTCTGGAATACCCCCAGAGGGCTTCTGGAAGAGGAAGCCTGTGAGCTGGACCGGCGTAGGAGCCAACTGCAGCGCCGGGGGATGCCGACTCCCCAGGGAAGACCAGCTGCCCCCGCTGCTCTTGCTGCCTCGCGGAGCCTGGCACTGACGTGCTGTTTGTTTGAACAAGCAGTCCTGTGTTTACCTAATTGGAAGATGTCAGAGTTCCTCAATCTGTAGCTTGGAGTTGGGATTTCCTGATGAAGCACAGGTAGGCGCACCTGGTGGTGGAATCGCCTTAGGGTACGGGGAGAGGGAGGGGGGCCCTGAGGCCCCACGTTCTCGCCACCCCGCTCAGGCACTGCAGAGGTCTGATCTCAGTCCTTTGGCCTTTCTCTGCCTCGGCCTCCCCCCCTATAAAAGGCAAGAAAGCAACACCGGCTAAGTGCTCCCCCACCTCAGCCCTCCCACCAGAACCAAGTGTGTCACACTGCTTGCACTTCTCAGAGGTGACAAACAATGTCAGTGGAAACTACTTCCTACAGGGGAGCAATTTCTGTTTACATATGGGATGCCCACCCCCTGCAGAAATGCTGGCCGCCCTGTGGCCTGGCTGGGGTATCGGGAGAATGTCACAAGGTATGGCTTCCTCCCTCTGCCAAGGGAACAGATTTGCTGCCTGCTCTGAGGACAAATCCTTTACCACAGGTAAGCCCTGGCATGAGTTCTTGGAGGAAAAACAAAACAAAACAAAACAAAACGGAGGGGTGGGGGGCGGGGGTGGTTGGCCCTGAATCAGAGCCAGAGAAGCAGGGTCAAGCAATTAAAGCAAAACCAACCTGGTCACAGGCTCTGGACCGATGGGCCTACGTGAAGGCTCTCTAGTCTCCTCAATCTCTGCCCTGGAAGGAAACAAAGGCATGGAATCGTGTTCTAGTCAAAACAGAAGTACAGGAGGAATCGATGATAAAATGTCCCTGGTACCCTTAAGCCACGAAATGAACGAGGCCCGCAGTCATGAAGCAGCTCTGCCAGAGGAAGACGGGAAAAACCAGGGTCAAACAGAGAATGACACTCCCTTTCACACCCTCAGGCCCCCTGCTTTGAAGGGGGTCGGGGCTGCAATTTCCCCGCACGGAGACTCGGGATGACAACCGAGGAGCACAGGGTGTGGCTGCCCAGGTCTGGTCCTGCAGCCTGGGGAGTCCTCAGCAGCTGTCTGCTCCAGCGCACAGAGGCAGACAGGACGGAGCAACCGAGCTGGTGGGAGCCGCAGGCCATGCCCCTTCCTCCCAGACACAGCCTCACCCCCTCTGGAGCCCCCTTGCAAGGCATGGCGTGAGGGTCCTTTTGGTCCTGCCCACCAGGTACATCCATCTTCCCTCCTCACCGCCCAGCTTCCAGCTCGGCCCCTCATGTGCGCCAGTGATGGGGGCAAGAAAGCGCACAGACCTTGCCGAAAGACAGACTCAGCTTTGGGAAATCTAGCGCCTGACCAGACAATGAGGTTTCATCAGCATGTTCTATACGACTCACATAATTAGGAGCACGCCTAGGAAGGAGCTGGGCCTGGGGAGAATGAGCAGGAGCTCTGGGAGCGTGAAATCCTACCGGAGGGTATGTTTTTTATGAATGTTTCCAAAGGAAGGAAGCAGACTCATCTACGGAACGAGCCTCTTACCTTCAACCTGACAGGTTGCACTTTTCCTGCCTTGACCGTGTGGTCCACCCAGCTCACCTTGGCCCGCGATGTGGCCAGCATGACAAGCACGAGGTACTGACTGCAGTGTTAGGAAGGAAGAAAGCACGACCCGCCTCTGCCCCTCCGGCCTCCCTCCAGAGCACGTTTTGCAGGCCCGCACGCAGTCAGTCTACATCTAGATCGGAAGCCGGAGGCAAACCATTCACCGTGTGTGCTGGGTTCAAAACACTGGTTCCTAAAATTCCTGCTTAATTCCGGATCAGAACGTTTTCCCTTTAATTGAACTTCCTCTCCTACAAATTCCCACACTAACAGGTGTTCCATTGTGGTTATTTCTGCCACGTGGCTCAAAGAAAAAGGAGTCAAGTCACTAGATGGACAAAAGTATGTGTTGGGTTTTATCCCCCAGACACTTGGTGTGGTCATCTTTGCCACGTTACCCTCAGTACCCCAGGACTAAGTAAATAATAGAATTAAATAATATTTGGGGCGGGGGCACCTGGGTGGCTTGGTTGGTTAAGTGTCTGTCTTCAGCTCAGGTCATGATCTTGGGGTCCCGGGATCCATGCTGCCTCAGGCTTCCTGCTCAGCAGGGAGTCTGCTTCCCTCTCTCCCTCTGCCCCTCCCCCTGCTCGTGATTGCATGCTCTGTCTCTCAAATAAATAAGTAAAATCTTTAAAAAAATAATATTTGGGTAAATCCTAAGCCTAGAATACCACACACACACACACACACACACACACACTCTCAAAACCCTTTTCCAGGGCAGACCATGATAATAAAGACAGGTATTTCAAGAGAACTATCTTGGCAACCTTGCAGCCTTGGGTTATAAAATGAATCAGGAATCGAAACTTGAAGAGCAGTTGCCTCTGAGAGGTATGTTTTACAACCAGACACTTACTCTTGTCATCCATTCCTAGCCCCACGTTAGACAGACACGTGGTATGCTGGAAAGCATGGAATTCTGGAAGCTTTGGGCAAGGCTGACCTGGATTCTACTCCCAGATCTGATCATTGCTAGTGGTGTTCCCTTGGGCAAAAACCTCAAAGACCTTCAGTTTCCACAACTGTAAAACAAGGATAACAGTGTCTACAATGAAGCCGTAATGCTAACTACATGGTTGCTGTTAGGAGAATATTAATTACCACGATCCTCGTTAACAGCGTCGCCGTTAGCTATGACAATCTTTCAGAGGAGAGAACAGGAAGGTCGCAGTTGAGATTTTAAGGCAATGGCGCAGAAGATAGAATCTATTCTCAGCATTTGGACTTGCCTCCGTTCATTCTGATCTCTTGGAAATAAACCCCCGGATTGGAGGAAGGAAGGCCTCATAAAGAATGTTAATAAACAGAACTATAATTTCAAACTTCACACAAATTAGACCAAAAAATGCAAAAAGACATAGAACTACAGAGGATCTCCCTTTAGTCAATGCTGCCAAAAACGCTATTATGTATTCACCCAACTGGAGTTCCTTCTAGCAAACTGCCAGAGAGCATATGGCTACCTTGGGCATTTTTTCATTATCCCAGAGTGTGTCTGCAGTCCCATGTCGGTAAACTCCATCTGTATCTCTGTCAATGGAAGAAATTTCCATCAGGAAATATCAGCAGGAATCAGGGGAAAGACCTTTCCAATTTACTGAGATCGAAGGAAGTAACTGCAGGGTTCCCCCTCTCCCACCTCCCCTTTTCCCCAACCCTGGCCAAAAAATGTCTTGTTTTCTTTCCCAAAGATTATCCCATCACCCTCCACTGCCTGCTCTGGGGGAGTCTCTGGAAGGTCCCCAGGCACGTGGAGCCCCACATGATGGACAAGCTGTATTCTGGGTCACTATGTCCCCTCAACTCCCCACAGGACAGAAATAAAGAGCAGAGCAGGTGAAAATGGACTGCTCCCCCTCGTGGATACTGAACCACGGGAATGCCATGAGAAACAGTACTGGGTGTTTAGTGGCTGCTGCTGTTGTTATTTTAACCTCTTCATTCTGCACAGCACCCATCAGGGGCAAAATTGAGGCGGGTCTTAACACCAGAGGCAGTGATGCCTAGGCCTCCATGGGGGGCAGGCACGCTTGCTGGGAGTGGGCTCAGGAGCCAGGCCGGTGGGGCAGGGAGGGGAAAAGAATGGCTCTCGTGAGCTCCATTCTGTGGGCCTCACAGTCTGCCCATTGATACTTCAGTGCCGTGGTGAACAGGGTGACCCTTGCTTTCACGCTGCTTCCTCTCATATTTTCACTACAGACATAAACAACCAGCAGGTCCACCAACTCGCTTAAAGCTAAATATTGAACAGGTGCTTTTAGACTCAGGATGTGGAGCTGCCTTCCTCCCAGCTCCCCACACTCTCTATACACAGAACAGGGGGAGAGTGGGGACAGAGGTGAAATGGATTGTATATTGACGTTTCTGGAGATGGGTTCTCCGTATACACGTATGTCAATTTATATGATGTATTTATCTTAAAATTTACTTGCATGCGGATTTATATGAAGGATCTACTTAAGACCCCATTTAACCATGTCAGCATTACAGCTTTCCATCCACCTGAGAAAAACACAGCGGAAAAACTCTCACCATTTTAACAATCCCATTAATAACACAGGCCTCATTTGGATAGTATTTGCAAAGAGAGGCTCATTGATTAAAGGACCTCTAACCAATTATCTTTGGACGTCATAGAGCCCATAAGTAAGTGAAAACAAATTGCAGTTCACCCCAAGCCAATACAATGGAAAGAAAGGTACTTGGAGTTGGCTTTTGCAAGCTTATCTATTTGAAAAATATGGAGCCCAGAGACAAAGTTACCTCGTCAATGAGAGCGTGCATTCATACATCCACATCCATGAGTCCGTACCGGCAAATGACATCACAGGTGTGAACCCCTACGAGGGGCATCTAGTCTGTGGATGGGGGTGGAGGGCAGGAAGAACACCTAGCCAAACCACACTGGAGACACAGCCTCTGCTGTCAGCTCGGCCTTCACAGAGGCGCAAATGGGGACATCGATTCACCGCTGTCCTGACCCAAAGCAGGGCCTGTCTTTCCCCCCACTCTATCATCCTGGCAGAATAACACGAAACTACTACCAAAGTCCAGTCTGGTTATCTACCTAACTGCTCATGTACATATCGGCACTCTCTATAAGATGATAACTGTGAGCGAGTTTCATTTTATTTGTTCAAATCCCATCCCCCTTTTAAGGTCCGGCTGTCCCATTTTGGAAATAACTTCACCTTCCTCTGAACAACCATAGGACCCTCTGCCTACAGTGCTTGATATGGGAATCTATCTTTCTTACTACCCTCACCGATACTCACGTCTTACTTCTGTTAGTAGAAAATACCGTTTCTTGAGGATAAAATCTCTATTCCTTCTCTCTCTCTATCTCCCTCTCTTTCCACAGCACCTAGTTTTGTTTCTTTAGAAGGCGCCCAATAAATGGTGATTGAATGATGGATGAATGAATAACTTAGGCTGAATAAACACACGATATCACTTATAATGTAGAAAAATCCATGTTCCAAGCGTGCGGGTAAGATGCACGGTCCGATAGAGACAGCTTGGCCGGGGCGTGCACGGAAAAACAAATATCATGAGCTCAAAGAGAACAGACTGCAAAATTCCAAGCTCTCTTCTATCTGCAGCTTCCCCTTCTCCTGAAATTACTTCTTGCCACAATGATATAGGACTCACACTGCTCGTTGGGATACACAATCCATCTTCAGGAACCCATAGTCACAGGAAGAAGGGGAGAGGAGGAAAAACAATCCCCGAACACATTTCCCCGTCGGTTTTGATCTCTGGCTAAGGCCTTCCACCTGCAGAGATCTCCCAACTATGCCATTTCTACTGCTCTGGCCGATAACGAAGATAATTGTTTCATCCACTTTGTCAAAGCTGAAATGAAAAGAGGGCAAAGCAAAATGATGCCGTCGTAAATCACGGGGCTGAGACAGGAAAAGAGGGACAAGATAGCGACTTCATTAAGGGTTATGTATTGTGCCATTAAGTTGGCGGGGGGTCACCTTTCATGTCACACTGGCCTCTGTGATGCATTGCCAGCTCTTCTTTCCAATAAAATTAAACGGAGATGTAAAACTGATTAGGGCCATGTTTGCTTCAGCCCGTGGCAAAGGGAATGGTACAGGGAATAATTGATAAAAGGTTGCAATTGATGCATAATGGCGGCCATTTCTCTTCCTGGTCATTTCATTGCTGACCTTGCCCATTAAAATAAGCCCAGCTGCCTCAGAGAAAGAGACACTTCATTTCCGATCACCCTACACCCCTGTGGCAGCCCCTATCCCCCTGACCATGGGCCCTCGCCAGAACAACAGGACTAGAAATACTGCGAGCTTGGGTTTGGAGGGAGTAGAAGGTTCACATGGATATGCATCATGGAGCCTCGATGCCACCGTCAGCATTTGTCTGAGCTTGACTACAGTCTGCTAACTTTCAGACGCCACCATGCTGAAAACCAGATTATTGGCCTGTTTGGTCACCAGGACTGCTCTGTGTGTTCGCAGTCGTTGCTGAGACATGGAAGCTTCTCTAGACTTAGAGGTACTGACTTCATCCTCACAGTCCCAAATGGTGCCTTAACAATGGTCTGCGAACTCAACAATTTAGACACTTCCATGGAACCAAACTCTACCCGATGTTCTGTCAACAAATAATTATTAGGGTCTAGTAGGCACCCAGCACTGTGCTAAACATTGAGAACAGGCTGGGGAGCTAGGCAGTCCTGCCCTGCCTTCATGGGGCTCACCGTCAAATGGTACTTTCCAGTTGGAATTCTATCACCAGCTCACATTGGCTGAGTGTTTGCTATCAGCCATGCATGTCCTATGTCATTTACATGTACTGACTCATTTAATTTTCGTAACAACAAGAGAATGGTGTTTACTGTTGCCAAGGGAAGACAGAGGCTAAGTACTTGGCTCTGGGACACATGGGGCAGAAGAAGTGGAACCAGGACTTCGATGCTGTGAGCTGAGGCCAGGAACCGAGCCCAAAGGAAAATACCTTATTTACTATTCTCTGTTTTTCTCCATCCTCTCCCCACCCCTATCACGTTGTTGATATATTTAGCCAGACTTTGAGAAGAAAGAGTCTGTCATTATCAATGAAATTCCATGCTAGGTTTCAGTTATCCTGTAGATGAGGACTGCCAATGAAAAACATGCCATTTATAACCCAGTTAATAAACATTTTATATCACATGATATAAGATCTTCTAGAGTTTTCTATCTATTTCACCTGATGTCTGAAGTTGGGATCTAATGGCATATATAGGAAAATGAGCAATGCTTATCTATCCGGCCCTCAAGCTTTATATCCCGACTTACTCCTGGCGTCAAGATGATGGCAAGTAGTAGAGAGAGAAACATACTGCAAACAGGGCCTCAGGAAACAGAGTCCGCCACGGCTGTGATACCCCTGGCGTTCCTGGCTTGGACTCCATAGTCTCAGCCCAGCAGAAGGGGAGTAGGCAACACGATTTGATGATTCTCTTGCCCTTGTCTTGAGGGATCACAGCAGTGAGACACACACGTGGGTATGCCCTCATTTTCGTGTTCACTAATACACAGATGACCTCACTGTCATAGCGACCTCCCGAAGCAGTGAAGGGAGATATATTTTTTTCTAGACTCACTTGCCGGAGTTTTTGCAACCTGGATCTGTCTGTCTGACTGTTTATCTGTCTGTCTGTCTTTGTCCCCCCACTTCCTCAACTCTGACAGAGTCCAGGGATTGCAGCAACTCTGAGTGGGAACGACTGTAAATGACAGACAACAGACCCCCTGCCAAAAAAGTGATTAGACCAGAAATGGACTAAGTTAAACCAGACTCTTCCCACCTACCACATCTAACCATGACCCTGCGCCTCTGGAAGGAGGCAAAGCCTTTGTGTAAAGGGAGACAGGGACTGCACGCGATCCCCACGTGATGACTCACGCGATGTGGAATGAGAGGCCCCAACCATCCACCCGTAAACAACGGACGAAAAACACACCCTGTGCAAGTCGAGGCCTGCCATTTTATTCCCCCTCCCCGTCCCCCCCCGCGCACCCCACCGCCCAGACCCCAGAACGCTGTGCTGGGCAGCCCAACGGTCTGATGAGGAGAGCGAGATACCCCCGCTGCAAAGATGGGACACCCCTGGATGCGAACTGGCCCCGGGGCTCTGGGTTTTTCCCCACCACGAGACAGCGAGCGAGAGGAAAACCTCTTCTTCGCCTCAACCGCCTTAGTAAATAATTTTGCACTGAAGTGGCACATCATTGCTTGAAGAGTAGTTCAGTCATTCATGGTGGATAATTCCTGTAATGCTTTTGTGAAGTAAGCATTGGGATCCCCACTTTCCCAACAGGAAAACCCAGCCTCAGAGACGTACTCGAGGTCACAGAGTTGGCCTGGAGGGATGAGTGATCGGCTTCCAGATGAGAAGAATTCCCATAACTCCATGGGAGAAAAAGCAGATTTACAGAAAAGCAGTTTGCATAGTGGCAGTCGCGTCCCAGCAGCTCCCTGGCCGACTCGGGACAGCTCCCCCGTACGTGGTCCAGGAGGCAGGAGCGGGCCTCTGCCTCCCACCCCTGCCCATACCTGTCTTTCATGTTCTCAGGAAGCTGGGGCCTGGCTTTTCTGCGCTCTGGCCAGGCTGGCAGGACCCACCTGGGGCGGCAGTGCCGAGGCAGCCCTGGGGGGTAACGCCCGTGGCCCCAAGCTGCTGAGGACCAGCGGCTTGCCCTGCTCCCTTAGAAGAAATAAAATGAGTGGGAGACCTGGATTATTAATATCCTGTTAAGGAAATAGTGATTATCCTTACCTTGAATCAGGTCCTGCTGGAAGCAGACCGGGATGGGGCTGACGGCTTCACCTTTCCCGGAGCGGTGATGCCGAAGAGGGATGGCCTGGCACCCTCCCTTGTCCAGCCCCGTTTCTCTACTGCAGTCCAGTTGGTATCAGTGTGAACAAGGGGTGGCCTTGTGGGAGAGGGGGGAAGTTTAAGGAAGAAAATAACCTAAAACTGGAGGATTCATCTGACTATAATTCAGTCAACAAAGACCAGCTTTAACTCTTAGCAGTGTACTAGGCTCGAGGGAATGGAAACATGAATGAGACGCTCCTCTTGCCCTGAAAGAGTCTGACTCCATGTCCCTCGACACCTGCAGGGGAGAGTTACTGTGCCTGGGACGTGAGCAGATGCCTGCCCCGTGCCTCACTGTGAGAGCCAGAGCCAGAAAGAACGCAGAAAAACAAACTGGAACCTTTATGAGGCCCTTCTCGCCAATATTCTCTGAGCCAACCCCGTGCCAAATCCCTGCAAACTGCCCAAGAGGGCCTTCTCCTGGACCCTTATTTAATTTGTCTAAAATAATTGTGATCCCAGAGGCCCGAGTACATCTACCTGAATCCAGGCGTTGCCTTATCCAGCTGTGCCCTGTCCTCGGGCCGTCTCCCCTCTCCAGCCCTCAGGCTCCCCTCTGGGCTGGACCCTGATCAAGGGTTTCAGGTGGTGCTCTGAGTCTCCCTAAGATTCTGGAGGGCACATCAACATCTACCACGGGTTGTGAGGAGGCTGAGGGGTGGGCTCCGAACCTCCCAGCCACCCCCACCCCACTCAGTCCAAACAGCACTGCTGATCTCGGTTGGCCGCACTGGGTAAGCCAGAGCTTGCATCTGAGAACGGCAGGACCCTGATAAAACTGAAACAACACGTAAAAACCACTGAGGACGTTATCTGTGCTAGTTTCCAGCACCTGTAGTTTGTGACATGATTATTTTCTGTGATTAAAGGTCAACTTCTGTAGGCTTCACATTCACCTTAATGGCCAGTAAGGTTCTCTCCAAACTTCCCTTCCCTCCTCCTTCCTGGGAGTGTCGTTCAAGGAAAACAGCAGAGCCAAGCCTTTCAGTCTCCCAGATCATGTAATTAACCACTATTTACCCACTCGGCAAATATTTACCGAGTCACGACTCTGTGCCAAGCTGTGTGCCAGCTCTGGGGCTGGCTCCTCCCCAGGAATCAGGTGACGCGGAAACTGCCCACAGCCCGGAGCTTCACAGCATGGACTTTGGGTGGGACCGACTTGGGCTCCAGCCCCGGCTCATCGTCTGTGTAACCACAGGAGTGGCTCAACTCTTTCCGAGCCTTAGTGTCTATAAAAATAATGTTGTGAAGATCAAACATTATTGCTAAATGTGCAGCGTCGTCAGTGGGATGACACAACCCATAGTAAGTGCTCGCAAAATGTCAATGGTGAGTACTTTTATTGAGTTCAATCTCATTGTCTCTCACCTGCTCTCCATGTACTGGCCTCTCTGATACCAATGGTACCCTTCCACTCCCTGCTTTACTTCCACCAGAGGGATCTTGCTTCATCCCCTGAATTCTTATTCATCCCCGAAGGCGACATTCAAATGCCATCTCCCCTGTGAAGACATCCTTAATTCTCAGAAGCACAATGAAGTTTCCATATACCCGGTGCACACTTCCATCTCTCCAAGAGAACACTTAATACATTGTATTCATTCACTCATTCAACAAACAAGCCAGGTGCCAGCCCTGTGCTTGGCTCTGAGAGATACATCAGTGACAGGCAGTTGATTGCTTGTTTGTGTATTCTTCTCTACACCCAGAGATTTGGGGAGAGCAGGACCCCTACTGCATTCACTGGCCAAAGGAGCTCATCCAAAGTGCTTACTATGAGTTTTCTCCAAGAATGGGTAACAGGTGACTCTGTAGCTATGCTTAGATCCTCAGATCGACATGAGCAGATGCACAAGAACCTTCTTCAAACTGTGGGCTGAGGATCCCCAGAGGCTGGCAAAATCTTGGGTTGACTCTCCCAATCCCACCATTGTATCATCCCAGCCCGCAGCTCCATGCTCTCTCTACCACTTGTGTCTGCCACTAGGAACTAGGGCAAAAAGGGAAAAGCAGGGAAAAGAAGACACAGTTGTATTGTAAAAGTTAATAAAATTTTTAAACTTGAAAATTCAATGAACTGCTAGGGAACTAGGGAGCCCTACAGAACCCTGAGGACACGTTGCGGACACACACCTGGGCCCTGTAGCCACTTTATCCACTTGGATCGGGCCCCTGGACAAGCCCCTGGGAGAGGCCGCAGCTCCAGACTTTGCCAAGAGGATATTAGCAAGGATTTACGTTTCTGTTCAAGCCCCTCTCACCTCGTAGCATTTGGAAAAGACGTCATAGGAGCCAGCCCAGACCACAAGGGGATAGCAGCAAAAGTGAGGAATGAACAAAGAGAGCTCACTGACAGGCGACCAGCCCTCTCCCGGGAGGACTTCCTCCTCCCAGGCTCCTCTGCCATTTAAGACAGAGCCAAGGAACAAAAGAAAAGGGGAATGTATTAAGTAGCTGAAATGTTACAATCACAGCATCACAGTATCGGCTTGTGGCATTGTCAAGAGGCTGGTGGTTATAGGAAGAGAAAGATGTTCAGCATCCTTTGGGATCACGAGGCTGGTGCAGGTGACAGGTCAAAGGTTAGCTCTCTCAGAGGGCAGTGGTCAACAGGGAAAGTTGTGCACACAAGCAGGTGGGTGTGGGTGTCCGGGGTCCCGTACGTCCATGCAGTCCGAGACTACTGTTTCAGGCTTGCTGGATTTCCAGGGTCCTTCTTTAGCTGAATAACACCTGATGGTAAGTTAGGGAGAGACAGAAAGGAGAAGAGGAATGACTAAAATATTGCCAACGGTGGCTTGAAGCTAAGCAAACCCAGAACCCCCAGGGAGGCTCCACTTCACCCAAGAGAGATGTCTCAGGAGGGCAGCCATCGAGTATGACGTGGGAGAGCCATTCTGAGCGGGCAGAGGAATGGGCACCAAGAGCCCTGAACCCATACTTTCTAAGGGGAAGCGCAGCTCAGCAGAAGATTCTTGCCAAATTCTGTCAGTCAAGGATTCCATCTGTACTTTTCACGCAGCACAGTGCCTGTTGGATTCAGTGCTTCATAGGGACTTGAGTGAATGAAGGAATGAGTGGATGGATGGATGAGATCAGAGTGAAAGAGGTTCTGGTAAAAAGCAGGAGGGCTGAGTAGGGATTGGAGAGAAGGGGAGGTAAGGAAGGGCAGGAGGAGCCCGAAACGCTGAGCTGAAATGGCATGCGATGGTCCCTTACTGATGTGCAAGACCTGGGGGTCTCCAGGACACCAAAGACAGGCCTGTCTGCAGGTAGCGTAGGACCCACAGCAGAGGGACATGTACACAAAGCCTGATGAACTAAAACAGTGGTCACAGTGCAGAAAAGTGCTAGCAATGGGCCCCAGTAAGGCATGGCTCTGGACAGAATGGAGGTGGCGACAGGAAATCTACCCCTCCCCCCGCCATTGCTTGTTTGTTTCAGGCTCAAGCAACAGGGCGAGGAGACCCCACAGCCAGCGAGAAGCCTTCTGTCCTCAGGCAGCAGGAGGAGAGCTGGAACCCACAGCTTCCTGTTGGTTCTGGGCTCCCTAGGCTCCCCGCGCCTGCCCGCCCTGCTGACTGGACTCAGAGAGCCGGGCACTGACAGTGGAGGGATTTTTCTTAATGTCTTTCTATAGATGGGTTAATGTAAAGGCTTTCCAACATAAGCATGTTTTTCTGTTCCTTCTCTCTGACCTTGGCATTTTCTTTCTCCATTCCAGGCTCAGCGCTGTCCTGTGGCCAGGTTTGCCTCTCATTTGTCAATGTTATTATTGAATTTTCAAATGCCAGGAGTGCACATAAATCAATGGCTTTCTTCTCCCTACTGGCATCTCCCTGCCACATGTGGTCATTCATTTTTTTAATAAGTCCTCCTCTCCTTTCACCCATTTATAAAAATGCATCTTGTTCCCCCACCACCGTCCATCACTCGGGGAGCCTGGCTATTTGTTGCCCCTGAGTGCTTATTCATCAACGTTTTCAAAAGCAAAATCACTCTTCGCCTCCTGTTCTTATTGTGCCATCAATCTTGACCAGAGGATCAATAAACTTCGCTTTTGCAATTTCCCCCCTCCCTTCCCGAGCTGACTCTCTCCAAAGTGCAGTCTTTTTATTTACATTTTTAACTGATCATCAGCAGAGGGGGGACGGTGGTGTCAGGGAGGCGAAGGGCTTTCATTTGCTCCCGAGGCAGCAATAACCATCCATGCATCGGTCATTTAACACGGTAACCCAGCGAAATTGATACTCGACTCTTCCCTGCCCGAGGTCCACCCACGTAAATCATAACCTGAGGAAACAAAGCCGTGCCTGAGCAGTGTGACTTGCAGGCAGGCAAGCAAGATCGGTGGAGGGACTCACCCACAGGAGCCTCATTGGAGGAGAGGCACACTGGTTTCCAGGAATTTTTTAGCATTGTCTTATATGTGTTAAGGGAAAATGAAAATGGAAGGATCTGAAGGGTTGGGAAAAGGACAGAAAGCTGCATTTAAAAGGGGCAGATGGGTAAGACCAGGCTGCCCGAAGGGTCTTGACTCGATTGGCCCATTGAATTTCCTCTACATTGGTAGACACACTGAGCTCATGGGGGCTCTGTTCGCATTTGCATAGAAAGAGTGATCCTCAAATTGCAGGGTGGCTCAGGAAGTCGGGGGCTATTTTTGACCCCATTCTAAAAAGACTTCCTCCAGCCTTAATTAACGCACAGGTAAGATAAAAAGGATTAGACCCGGACATTCAATGCAGATTGAAGCCCGTTGTCTGTCCATCCTGCTTTCGTTTTTCCCACTACAATTTCAATGATCAAACTGCTTTGGGGTGTCGGGGGGGTGGGGGTGAGGAATCTGGTCAGGAAGCTGGCAAGGTCATCACTATGACCTGTAAAGTGTTCACTGGGCCCTTCCTCCCACAACCATTCCTCATGATTAATAGCACGGGCAAAAGGAAGTTGGGGAAGAGAATTTTTGCTTTTCAAGCCTGCTCTGCTTCAATGCCTTCCACACACTATCATGCGGCTCCTGAAACTCACCAGCTTTCCAGGTGAGTTTTGTGTCCATCTTTCAAGACACGATGGGTCAATGGCTATCCAGAGATTTAGCTACTTGCTCAAGCTGTAAAATTCAAATACAGAGCTCTCTGACTTCAAACCAGACCTGTGCAATAACTAATCCTAACTGAGTCCCCCGAAGTCATCTGACTCTCCCCAGGGAGCGCTCCAAAGGGGCTCATTGGGGAGCCCCCGAATGTGATCACAGGGGTGATGACACAGGAAGTGCAGGGTCCATGAGGAAAGCAGTCCCAGGGGTCTGGCATCTAGGGTCCAGCAAGGGCTGCGCTGGAGGGAGCAACTCATTGGATGCCAGACGTTGAACCCCAAGTGGAGGTGGGTTGGCCATTGCTCTTGGGGAATCCCTCCCCTTTCTGAGCCTCAGTCTTCTCAGCTCCAAAACTGAGGAGTTGGACTTGATAATGCCTAAGTTCTCCTCCAGATGAGGAATTTCTGTAACCCCTTCAGGGCCTTCCCTGGAATTCCCAGGGCCAGCCAGCAGCCCCCAATACACTGTGCTGACCAGCACGTGGCACCGTGAGAAACCAAGTCCTAACTGTCCCTGGCTCTGTGGGACCAGAACGGCCTCGTGATCAGAGTTTGTAGCCAGCACTTGGCTAATGGGGACCACCTCTCTTCAGTCTCCTGGGCTACACTAGGGGAGTAATAAGATCAGGCGAAGACACTGATTTGGGGGCTTTAGATTTTTGAATTCAGGTTTTCTGATTTCTTGGAGAAGTAAAATTTTAAAATAAAAATGTGTGACAAATAAAATCCTCGGCACCTAACATAACATCAACTCCTTCTTATTTGGCAAAATCCAAACACTGGAAAAACTACCACAGACTTTCACCATTATGTCACAAGGAAAGGACATTTTAATGCCCCAAAGTTTGACAAGAATATAATTAATTCACTGTGGATGGGCTACAATCCACAGACTACTCTTTGGAACCACTGCAACAGCCTATCCACCCCTCAAACTAAAAAAGGCATACTGTCTCTGAGGACAGAGATGGGGAAGTAACGACAATCTCACCAATGAGCCCCATCGATGCAGAATGCAGAGCTCAGTAATTGAACATCTGTGCGTTGCCCTGTGTTCCTTCTTTTATCGTTATATGCGTAAGTTTCTGTCCTTTCAAGGAGACAGTACACTCCTTAAGCACTAAGGGCCCTGTCCTACCTTGAATTTTTCATCGCCAAGTAGAATTAGTCTTGTTATTTTGGTTGTGCCTATCTGAGACCTGAGGGTGAGCTCATCCCCGTGGCCGAACTGAGACAGATGGTAAGAGTGAGCTGAGGTGGAAGTGATGGGCTCTCGGGGTCACATCAGTGGAACCAATGGGATGCCCCGGCAGCCAGATCCAGAGCTCCAGGCACAGCCCCTGGCAGCTTGCTCCGCCACTTCCTGGTGCCCCTGGAGTCCACAGCTGCAGCATGTCTAGACACAGCTTGGGGGCCGGGCTGAGGGTTCTGGAGAAAATAGAGGTTCTGACCAGGGAATTCTAGAAACACCATTGCCTGTCCCTTGTTCACCTCGTGAGAGTGACGTAACAATAAACAAGGCTTTCAAACAATTAATGTCGGCTCCAAAATGGCTGACCTTAGCGAACACAGCGGAAGGTGCTGGCTCACCAGCTATGTGCTGTTCTAAGTTAAGCCCAGAAAAGGCACTAGACAAATACACAACTTTGCCTGAACGTTCTCCAAGCTGTCAATCTCAGGGCTGCTCCAGGGCCGGGCACCAGGCTTATGTAACTTCAACTGTTTTGCTAATAGGCCAGAAATAAACAATGAGTGACTGGTCATTTTTAAAAGCCAGCTCCCCTGCAAGGGGAAGGGAGAAGAAGCCAAGGGGCTGAGGGAGGAAGTGCCTGCCAAGTTAATAAATACAAACCAAAATCTCCAACATTTTGTGGTTTGACACTTAATTGATTAACTAATTTGAGGCAACAAGATTTAGTGTTCCTGCAGATTAGTGTCGAAGGGGTAATTATAGCGAAAGCTCCCATCTCTGAAGATCGTGGCAGCTGCAGCTCCACACGGGCCAAACCTGCATTAAAGCCCACATATTACAGCCGATAGATACAAAAGGTTTTTTGGAACACGTCCCTTTTCTGCTCTGCGTGCTGGGATTGCTCTGGAAAGGTCATTTGGTGCCTTATCAGCATAGACAAAATCCCCTGCCTGTAATGTATGTGTTTATTCTCAAATTAAATATATTAATGTATTATTTGTTCTTAAAATGTCATGGAATAGATAGCGAGCTTAGCCCTCCTGGCAGACCTTTGAAGCTTAAAGAGTAATGTAATAATAGTACATTAATCCATAGGCCGTTCACTCACCTCCCTGCGGAGGTCCCAGGCGCTGGTACAGCCTCCACAGCACTGGGTCTGCTGCACGTGATTATACCAGAGTCCGTTTCTTAAACAATGGGAGGCTGAATGGAGGGTGCTCTGCTGAAGCTAGTGGCCCCTCTGTGATTTCGGTGGAGTAGTCCGACCATGGTCTTGAAAACAGGCAATGGCCTCCCTGCCCCAGGGTTAAAAAGAATGCCAAGGAAATTGGAGAGTAAGACTTAAAGCAAAGGAACTCTATTCTTCTACCAATCGCCTTTGGCCAAGTCTTCGTAGGGAATGGTTTCAGGGCACGTCTGAAGGTACCATGTGAGCCTAGCTCAGGGAGCGCCCCAGGAGCAGTTAATGCAAATACACACAGTGTTTAGGTGGGGCCGTGAGGTGGCGGCTGTTGCCAGCTGCTCAGGGCTAAGAGGTGTGGGGGAAGGAGGGTACAGAAGACCTTTAAACCCAACCATCCTTGCACGAGCTCCAGCAAACAAACACATTTTACTTCCATCCTTGGCTTCCGCTGTCTGGTCCTCTGAGTTCTGGCATTTGTGGCCCCAGTTCTACTGGACCTTGGACTTGACTTCAGTTTCAGGCTGCCTGATCCCAGCCTGGTATCCACCTTCATGTGCCTGCCTCCAGCCCTGACCTTGGACTCCCGGGTTGAGTCCCATCAGTGCTCCCACCTGAACGCTACCCCATTCCCTTTCTCTTCTGGATTAACTGTTGGCTTTATCCATACAGGGTAGCTGCATTTCTTAGACAGGGCTCCCTGGAAAGTGACTCTGAGATGCATGCATTTATCAGGCTGTGGTCTCTGGAGACATCCTTGTAAGGAAGCCAGGAAGGCACGACTGGATAGAGGGGAAAACTGATACATAATTGAGGCCACAACCAGTCCTGGAGCTCTGGATCTTGGAAATTGTGCCAAACTGAGGCAAGGGAGCCAGGCCTTTCTATCCCTGCACTGGTGGGCCATTGGCCACCCCCCTGGAGAAGGCATAACTTTGGGCAAAGCAGTTCCCTGCTGCCCAGGGTAATCCTCGGGGAGTACGCACCTGCAGCTGTGAGCTGTCAGCAGCCAGTGGTCCGGCCGCTGAGGGATGCATTTAATAAGCCTGAGGGAGGGCACTTCCTGGCACAAGCTTCACGGCGTTCACTACATGTGGTGATCCATCGGGTCTCTCTGGACTCTACTTTCGCCTTTCCTGAGAAATTTACCTACTTTCTACTCTAACCAGTGGGTCCAGCCCTCTGCTGCCCTCTAGTGGCTACAGATCCAACTGCCCCAACCCAAAAGATCCAGAGTCGGTCCCCATTGACCAAATGTGTCGGGCAAGTTGATGAACGCCAAGCTATTCTCAGGAGAAATTTGGCACTAGCAAGATACTGACATGTCACTGGCACTGAATAAAAAGTGTCACTTTACACTTCTTTCCTTCCACTCTGCCACTAGGCCTCCCATGGCTTCAGTCTTAAAGGCTTTGGGGTCTTTAAGAGTTTCCTAATTAAAATAAATTACCCTTAGGACATCTTCCATTATTAAATAACTCTTCGGTAGTATTTGTTGAAAGCAAAGACTTTCAGGGAATAGAATGAGAGATATGAGAGAAGGATCAAATATGGACATTTACCATCTCAGTATTGCCAAGAGCTGCCCAAAGCCAACCGGATGGCATTCCTTGCGTTGCAAGCTATGGGAACATAGCTCCTCAGGATGGAACGAGTGCAAGGTTTGGAGTTACTGGCTCTGGCTTCAAGTCCTGACTCTGCCACTCCCTGACTATGTAGTATTGACTGAATCACTTATCGGGATCAGTTTCCAAATCTGCAAAATATGACAGTACCCACCCAACGAGTTGTTTGAAAGAGATTAAATTAGGTACACGTGTCAGAGCACATTGCAAAACTTTGTGTCATCTGGTAGCTAGTTACTACCAGAGACCAGTTTTAGGGCATTTTCTGGTGAACCCTGCAAGGTTCCACATTCACTGAATACTACAGATCCCAAACCGTCACTACAACGGTTCTCGGATTCATGGACGGTCCCCCAGTGAAAAAAAAAATGATCTTTTTTACAGCAGTGACTGAAAAAGCTGAAGAACAGGCAGTTATGAAGATAATTGAGTAGAAAGATACAAGCTTTACAATGAGCCTTGCTGTATCTTTGTACAGTCACAAAGTTACTTTCCAATGCGGAAGCAGGAGGAAGTGACGTGGGGACCTGCGTGGGACTCTAGCAGTTTACAGCAAGCGTGCCGACTGGAGCTGGGAATGGTGCCCTCACATCAGAAAGCCTCACCCTCCTTGGCATGTGCTCCTAAATGGAAGGTCCACTGCGATTTTTCTTGTTTTAATGCAGAAGAGATTTCCACGACACAACTGAATCATCCGACTGTTGAGACAGATTGAGAGAACGTTTTCAATCTATAACGGGTTTCAAACAGGTGACGTCAGTGATCCCATTAGGTCCTAAGGACTGGGTGTCTGGAGGCAGGGTCATTACTGAGACTTCCTAAGGAAGAACCAAAGTCACAGTGGCATTATACCTCTCTGACAGTGTCGAGCCAGCAAGGAAATATTGTAACCCCCATACGTAATCTTGTTAAGAAAATTTGTGATTTAATTTTTAAACTACCCCTCAAGTGTATGGACGCATACGTAAACATGTATGTCCGCATATGTGTGTGTGTGTGTGTATATATGTGCATATATATATATATACACACACACACACACAAATATACCACCTCACATATATCACATATATGCCAAATACTTACCTGACAGCAACAAATGTTAGGAGTGCAGACAAGAATCAGGAGGCAGGTAGAAAAACACCTCCATAAAACTAAAATACATATCACAGAACCAAACTTTAAATGGGATTACATGGTCTCTTACTCGGTCTAGATATTAGAAAGTGAGAGCGAAAATAAAATGAAAAGCAATGAGAAAAATAAGACACTGAAAAATTGTGTGTGCGTGTGGGTGCACGTGCATGAGAGAGAGAGACCCATGAGTACTACTCGTCCTGAAGGATTGAAGAAATATCTTATGCCTAGAACTAGGTGCATGTTTCTTGGAGAATGAATGAAAGATTAAATGCTGATCTTCACTGGCACCAAAGTCCACTCTATGGCCATCGAGGTTCTTAGAATTCTCCAGTGTAAGCAGTCCCAGAAGTAGAGCGGATGCAGGAAATGACATTATTCGCCGAGAGACAAGAAGCCATTTTCATTGATTTCGCAGACATCATGGAGTCAGACTCCTTGGGTTTGCCTCCCTAGACGTCTTCTACACTTCAATTTTCTTTCACAGCCAATGGGAAGTTACGGTGGCACATGTCAAGTATTTTGAGACACTTGGCGAAAGTTGCCATTTTAATGGACTATTTCCTTTCTGATCCAGACAACATGGGGAACACACAAAACGCCAGAGATTCCATCCCCATAGCAAGGAGCAAAGCTGCTTGTTGCCAAAGGGTCTGGGGGGGATAATCGCCCATGTCTCCACGTCACCCCCACAGCTGCGGGGACTCCAGGGGGCTGGACTGAACTCCAGTGGAGGCAGGCCAACTGGAAAGGGGGCCTTATTAAAAACCAGAAAACAGGGCAGCATTAGAGGGGAAAAAAATGATCATGTTTTCTTTTTCCCTTTAGCAGGCCTTGCTGAACCTGGACCCTGCATAATAATAGAGACTCCAGGGTAATCTAAACCGAGGGCCATCATCCAAGTCACCTTGCCAGCCAATCTTGAAAAAGAGCTGTCCAGAAATAGCAAGATGGCAGCTCTGTAGCTGGCAGTGAGCAAGTCTGTGTGATGGCCGAGGGTGGGAGAGAAGTCCTTCCCTCCATAACCCTTGTTCGTGGAACCATAAAGGTCACAGAGAAAACAGGCTGGGATCCTTTCCTCCTGTTCCTATAATGGTATTAGCAACGACTCTTTCTTACTCAATCGCACTCCCAAAGGATTTTCAATAAACTTTTTATGTGCCATAACTGTTACATTAAATAAAGCTGAAAGTATTGAGTAAACCGACTGTAAATCACTTTAGATGCCTTGGAATTACATTAAGTGTGAGAATTATGGATCTTTTGCTGCTTGCAGAAACAGAGAAACGACAGAGCCAGGGAATTTTATGCTGCCAGCCTTTTGAAGATTTTTTAAATTATTTCTTTATGTGCCACGACAGCCATGTCTCGTAAATGACTTGTTCAGGGGCAAACTCGGAATAAGGAGGTGCGGGGGGAGCGGTTGGGGTGCGGATGGAAGGGAAGAGTTGCTTTGCCATGAGGAACACAGATGGAGCCCTGGCTCTTCTTTCCCTTTCAGACTTGCTCGCTGCAGGCTTGAACTTCTCTTTTCTTTTCTTAATTTTTCAGGTTTGTACTTTTTTAATTAAATGAAGACAGATGTGGTTCAAACAGGTTTTTCAGGGTGCGTGTGTGTGCTCGTGAATACTTTCCTTTCCTGGACTTCCAAGGCCTTTTCCAGCAAGTCTCCCAGCTGTTATTACCCCTGCTTTTATGGCATTCATGTTCAATAGTCTTCCCAAGGACCCTACAGGGTCAGATGTGTGTTTTAAAAGGAATTGTCAGACTATGAAAGCAGAGGAAGTTTGGAGAGCTTGTTGATAAAAACAGAAACCTCTCAGACTGATATTCCCCAGTACCCCCTTTTGATGTCAAAGCAGGTTTGGTTTTGTTTGGAAAAAACTGTTAAGGCTGCTGTCCAACTGGCCCGAGTGGTTTCTCCCAATGACCGGTTCCAGCAACAAGATTATAATCAGGGGCTTGTGACATCAAGGACTATTGCTGTAGTCATCAAAATGATGTTGGGAACTTAGAGGGAACTTCCTGTCAGGAAGAGCAGAGGCTAAAAGAAGTCGCATACCTCCAGACCAGAAGTGGGTGTGGCTGATGAATCATTCATAGAAATTCATACAAAGGTTAGAGGAGGGGGAGTGCAGAGAAGAAGTCTGAATTTATATTCCCAAATTTAACAGTAAGGAGCATTAGAAGCCGGAGGACGCCAGAACTCGAAGCTAACCTGCAACCCATTTATCTCACATGCATGGCTGAAGACCCTGTTACTATGTTGTACTCTGTTACTGAAAAAATTAACAGATAAAATGTTTCAGCCAGTCAATTGATATGCACTTATTGGGGACCAGGATGATACTCATATAATCTGGGCTCATACGGTGGCCGGGAGACAAGATAGCTCCACGTTAGATAACAGAGAGGAGCTAGAAAGGCTACATTCGAGGTGAGGAGTGGGTACTCTAAGTCATCACTGTGGTAGGGATGTGGAGAGGGAGACCAGAGAGAGCAGAAGGTACTCGTCGAACAGGTGATGCCGAGTCTGTGCTCACAGGATGGGCTGTAGGGCACTTAGGGGGAAGGGCATCCTGTGTCTGACCACAGGACAGTGTGAGACACAGAGGAGGGGCCAATATTGTGGAGTGGGGTGGGGGTGCACACTGGGTCCCGGAAACCCAGTGAATGGGGCTTCCTGCAGCACACGCTACCAAGACGTTCAGTGCACAGCCTGGCCACTGGCCGTCGCACCAGTTACCCCAGCTTCAAGAGTGGCTTCTGGCCCAGGGGAAGGGTGTGGGTGAATGGCAAGGGCTCCTGTGGGAAAAGCTGAGAGGGAGGCAGTGCTGGGAGGTGCAGAGCAAGGAAATGAACACAGAGGGCGACTCTGCTGCTTCCGCTCCCGCTCCCCTCCGTCCAGGACGTGCTCCGCAGTCCTTATCCCACTGGAGGCTGCACAGTGACACCCCACTTAGGTCATGGAGAGTGCCGTGTCTGGAAGTCAAGTGCCTGGGAACCCTAAGACCTGGGGTTTGACCTTGACCTGATTGATTATGTGACATTGAGCAAATTATTTCATCTTTCCTGACCTTACCCTCGTCTAGGGACTGGATGGCCTGGAAAGTCATTTCCAACTGTGAATCCCCGCAATGGCTGTGACCATTCTGCTTTGCTCTGTCCCTAAACGACAGGCCAGAGAGAGAGGATAGCAGAGCCCTCTTCTTTCACTATGGGACCAAGGGCCACACTGAGACCTACTAGCAAAATCCATCCATACTGAATCAGAAAAAGTGCTTCTTCATTCTGGTTTCTCCACTGTCTGCCAACTGGTAATATAAGCTGCTTAATCCCCCAGAGCCTTGATTTCCCCATCTGTGAAATGGAGAAGCAGACAATGGATAGAAGTGCCAGAACCCATGAGGGACAGTGATCGCCAGGGGGCGCCCTCACTCCCGAAGTCCCCTGTCCTTACCTCCCGTGGCAGTGAAGGGTTAGGTACAGAGAGGGCACTTACCCTATAACTGAGTCTGAGGGGCCAGAAAGCCACCTCCCAGGTTCTGTCTAACCCCAGACGGTTCTCTCAAAACTACGTAATTCTGAGCTACACGGTGACTGTTATGGTGACTTCGTCACAAAGCGTGCATGTATGTGTTCCCATTTCAATGATCAATAAGAGCAAATTCGTGATGGGTCCTTAAAACACAGTATATGTGAATCCCATACCCAACACTGTCACATGCCCAGCACCTTGCTTTCTCTGTAGGTGTGGAGACAACACGTGTGAAAACTTGACAGATATTGATTGGGGACGCCTCTGGGCCAGGCACTGAGCTAGCTTTGGGGACAGAAGGCTGACAATAACAGGGTGGAGTTACATCCGAGAGGGAGTGATGGCCCCTGAATCAATTTAACACGCACACTTACAAGAATTACAGAGAATAATGAGGGGAGGCAGGAGGCCAAGCCCAGGGAAGGGGGACGGTGGTGACAGGATGGTGGGACAATACAGTACAGGCAGTCAGGGATTACCCCCTCCACAACCCCACCCCCACCAGGAGGAGGCCACAGCTGAGATCTCAGTGGAGAGCACATAATGTACCTAACAATCTAGTTGATATTTAGGTCCCCGTCTCCCTTTCTAGAAAATCATTCCAAATATTTGTTTTAGTTCCAGTGGTCAGTGCTGTCGACTCTACATGAATGACACATGTCACATTCAGCTCTTACTTTAAATACATTATGCAATAATTATAAGAAACAAAACCTAGTTTTCCCTGGGGGGGGGGCAGCACCTCTCTGGGCCTCTGCACGGTAGGCCTGAGCACCCCCAGCCCCTCAGCTCTCCGGGAGAAGCAGAATGGGAGGGCCAAGCCCTGCCCCCCACAGGCAGAAAGCCTGAGCAAAGCACCGCGTTCTGATGAGGAAATCGTTAGCGGAAAAAACTCCCAACGGGAACCCCTTCTGTTTTGCTGATCTTGTAAATCGTCTGAATTGAACGTGTCACAGGCATGTCTTACAATACACAAGATAATGCCCAGATTTTGTAGTGCAAAAGCGTATTAACCTTTGTATGCTGTAACGGGGCTCCCACAAAGAATGTCTGGTAAAAACTGCAGGGCTCATGGTAATTGCTTGCCGGGTGGGTGAATGATCCAGAGCTGCGTGAAGATAAGGAGAAACTGCTGAAGGCAAATCACCTGGGTTTTATTATGCTCGCCCTAAAAAATAATTAGCATGGCCTATGAAATCATACTGGGAGGAGCTGGTGCTGGTTTTGCTTTTTCCTTCCTTCCTTCCTTCTCTTCTTTCTTTCTTCCTTTTTCTTTCCTTCTCTTTTTTCCTTCTTTCTTTTTTTTTTTTTTTTTACAGAGGGAAACCTTGCTTTTCTCCTTACAAGGAGATTCAGAGTGTGTATGGGTATGTGTATGTGTGCATGTGGGTGTGGGTGTGGGTGAGGGTGGGTGTGGGTGTGGATGTTTCTGGCAGTCAAAAACAAATGAAATGCTGAGGTTAAAATAAAAACCACGTCAAAAGTAAAAAGGAGGACTTGGTGTAAATATCCTGAACCAACAGCTAAGCCACTCGGCCCATGGAAGCCGGGGCTAAGCCATCCCCTCAACGATTCGGGGCTCTAGGCTGAGGCTGCTTGCCTCACATCCGCCGCCATCCGCCAGCCAGCCGGCAGCCATGCCTCACGTCAACGAGAAGGTGCTTCCCGAGGCCCCCTGTTTTCCACTGACCGGAGCAGGGTCACCAAAGCTCCTGCAAGAGGCTTGAGGGTCCCATGCGAAGCCATCACACCTCAGTCCCCTGGGGCTGGTCAAGGCCGAGCAGGAACCTGAGACGTCAGCATCTATTCCCGTGCTTCTTGGAAGTAGGCCCTGGAGAGTTAAAGCGTATTTTTAGTTAGTTGGGGTTTTTTACCCCAATCCAAAAGGGGACAGAATATTCATATTCTAAAGTATAAACATAATTTTTTAACTAAATAGAAATAACGTTTCTCAAAGATTCCACCCTTACAGAAATGGTTTCAGTGTAAGCACACAGATAGATCATCCCTGTGGGTCAGCAGGTTTGAGATCATGATAAGGAAAAGTCATGTTTTGATTGATTATTCCTTAAAGTGTCTGGACACAAAAACCTTAGGAGGAGATGGTGTCTAAGTAGTACCGAGTGTCCGGTCCTGCTGCTTCGTGCAGAGAAGGGAGGAAGCTGAACTTGGGTTCTGGCACAGCACGGGGAGGCCCGTCTGTGCTCCTCAGGGTGGCCACAAGCCGAAAGGGCTCCTCCTCTAAATGGAACACGGAGCTGGCCAGCTTTGGGAGAGTCCCTTACACACCTCTCGGCCTCAGACTCCTCATGTGCTCCGAGGCGTTGTGATGTTTAACAGCTATATAGAGCACAAGAACTGGCAAAGCCTCTCCTCGTTCTCTCTCCTTGCTGCCTTCAAGCACCCTAAGAGATTGTGTTAGTCAGCTCGGGCTGCGTAACAAAATACCACTGACCAGGAGGCTTACATGACAGAAGTGCACTGTCTCACAGTTCTGGAAGCCAGAAGCCCAAGGTCAAGGTGCCGGCCGGTCCGGTTCCTGGTGAGGGCTCTCTTCCTGCCCTGTAGACAACCACCTTTCCTCTGTGTCCCCACATGACCTTTCCTCTGAGCACGTACAGAGAGAGCAAAAGATCTCTCTTCTTCTTCTTGTAAAGCCAAAGCTTCATCACATTAGGCTCCCCCCACCAACACCTTTATGACCTCACCTAACCTTAATTACCTCCTAAAAGCCCTATCCCCAGATACGGTCACAGTGGGGGCTAGGGCTTTCACATATGAATTGGGGCAGGGGGTGGGGGGGATGCACAATTCAGTTTATAGCAGAGATTAATGCTCCCATTATTATTCCTCTTTTCCAAATAAGGTGAAGTTCAGAGTGATTGACTGACTCATCAGAGATCAGCCAGCAAGAAGCTGGTAAAGCAGGGCCCCTGCTCAGCTCACTATACCACAGTGCTTTGTCCCAGCTCAACAACCGCGTGATCCTGAGTGGCCTCCAATGATAACAATTTGGCCACCTTGTCCTCCAATGATAACAATTTGGCCACCTTGTCCTTCGGGTCAGCACAGTACAGCCTCCAGGTTACCTCTGTTCCAGCCCCTGAATAGCAAGGTGACAGGGCAGCTCGGTGCTCCCTTCTCTCCCAGCTGGCCCCCTGTAGAGGCCCTCTTCACCTCCCTTCCTCCCTGCGGATGACCTGAGCTCCAGAGTTTGCCTTTATGTCTTTGAGCCTCCCCTGCATAGCCCAGTGAGAGCATTTCTTCATGGCCGCGCTGATAATTTATTTAGTTTTGCTAAGTGTTCCCTTACAGGGAAGGGGGAAGGGGGAGGGGTGAAAAGGAAGATGAGTCGCTGTCTTTGAAAAGCCGACTCATAAATGTTCAGGTACGTTCCTTTTTCTGTCGGCTAAGCAGCTTTCCCAGCCAAAAAAATAATCACACTGCAAGCATCTCCCAGGTCTTGAGAGAGCAGACGTATTTTATCTCTCCTTGGTGACGGCTCTGAGCAGCTAATGCTCTTGCATTTTAAGCTTGAATAGATTTTTGTCCAAGGCAGCTATAGTTTGTTGCTCCTCCTGTAAAGGTCTTTGTAGCCTTAGAAAACAATCTTTCAAGCAAGGTGAAGGCTTCTTCTGTCTCGTCACTGGGTGTGGAAGATACTAAGAAGCCATTGTTGAGAATCTGTTCCTCTGCCCTCGCCCAGCTCCCCCTGCAGACAAGGGTAGCCCACATCCCAGTTCTGACCAGTGCAGTGAAAGGTGATGTCTGCTGGGCCATTAGAGGAAAAGCAGAACTTTCTCAATAAATAGAACCTTAGGAGGAGAAAGCCTGTTGCCTGATCCATGCTAGCTGCTTTTGAATATGGTCAGAATGCTTGGCACGGCGGCAGCCATCTTGCCACCATAAGGAACCAAACACAAAAACAAAAAGCCGTATTTTCAGCATGGCAGAGTAGAAAGAAAGGGCCTGGATTTTTTTTTTCTTTTTTCTTTTTTTGATGACAACCTTAAGCTGCTGAATTAACTATGAGGCAGCTGTCTTTGGAACTCCCTGTTAAGTAAACAATAAATGTGTTTGTGTCATAAAGCCACTGCTAGATGGGATTCTGGTTCCTGGAAGAGAAAAGTATTCCAAATTAATACACTAGAGCACAGAATGGGTACTGATGCCAAAGAGAGTTCACCTCAATCAAAAAAAAAAAAAAAAGGGAATTGATTCTTTTTGTGGAGAATCTAATGCCAGTTAGTGGCTGAAAGGGAAGCAGACAGCTCATTACCCCTGAAACAAGACAAACCAGCAGAACTCATGCTTTCTGGTCCATTTTGTGATGACATCCATGAAACTCTTGTACTGAATGGTTCTTTGGGATGACACCATCAGCTCCCCTTGATGGGTGTTAGGAGGAAATTCTCGATGACCTTCATCATCACATCTATTGTAGGGTTGTTGCTGAGGATGTCCTATCAGAGCCTTCCGTGCGATGGTCCCAGTATCATTCCTTTCCCGGCCTTGGTAATGGGAACCGTTGCTCCGTTGCCAGGCGGAAGAATGCAGTTTACGGGGTCTCCAGTCATCAGGCCAGTCTCCCGGCTATTCTGTTGGGCTACGGCTGAAACACCGGAAGGGGAAATTCAGTCTAAATGATTTTTCCAGGAGCCACCTTTGGCTGAGTGTGGGTGACACCCTTCTCTCAAGGCTGAACAGAGAACCTCAACTCACTTCGTCCCAGAGGGGCTGTGAAAGAACATCTAGGGTGATGGCGATAATTGGAATTAAAGGGGCAGCATGCAAACGAGGAGGGAGACTGACTGCCCAGGTCTCTTTGAGGGAGCAGGCGGGGGAGAGTCTCTCAGTGATGGAACATGTGGAGACACTCATTGTGCTCACATGGTGTTGGGTGGTAAGAAGCTGATCAGATGCTGGACAGAGACACCAGAACACGTTTATGCTGAGACTAGTCTAGCAACTCCTCTTGCTGGCTCTGGCTCCAAAGTTATTGTTTCCCTGTGGCTCATTTGAGTAACAGTAATGCTTTATTTGTTACCAGTATTTTCTTTGTTGTTTGCATTAGGTCCACCACAGGGCACGTGACGAATCAGACCTCTCTGAGCTTTAGAACTGGGAGAACCCACTCACTTGACAGACAAGGAAACCGAAGCCCAAAATCAGGAAGTGACTAAAATGCCCGAGGGTGGCATAGAGCCCAGGTCTCCGACTCCCAGGTCAGTGCTCCTTCCACTGATGGGCTGGGCTGAAAAGTCTCACTAGAAACAAATTCACGAAGCAAGACTATTCTGAATCCTGTTTCCACTCACGTCTCCGTGCCAGAGGCTTGAGGCAGTGAAGAATACTTCCCTTGTATGGAGGGGAGGTCTTCCTCTTCTGATTCCTCCCTACTCCCTAATATCCTGTTTCTCAGCACTCCTGACTCCACTAATCTCAAAAATGCTTCTATTGTCTCTGTTTTGTCCCTTTGCTTTCTCAATGTGTTATGTCATGGAGGTCATGGCAACTGATGAAAATCACAAGATGTCCCAGCTAAAAGGCTACTCCTCTGGAGGGATAGGAAGGTAACTTGATGATACAAAAGACAGTTTTTGCAAATATGACAAGGACTCTGTGCTTTCAGAACAAATAAATGTTTCTGGAAGCAGTTTACTCAGAGACAAAGTTTTCATGCAATCAGTAATCCTCATGATAATCACTATAATAAGAGCAATATGTTTCCTTATATCTTCTTTATTAAATATTAATAAAAGGAACACTGAGTAAGTAATCTGAAGCAGGCCTGGGCTTTGTGGCCTTTCTCCTGCAATATACAGCATTTCTTCCTCCCAAATCCTCTGCCATAAGCAATGGTACCAATATTCCCTCAGCCGCACATGCCATAAGCCCCGGGGGTCATTGTAGGTCCCTCCTTTTCCTTCATGCCTTCCCCAGTTTTATTTCTGAAATCTTTCTGAAATGCCCACCTTTCACTTCCTCTAAGACCACCAGCCTCCGTTGATCACTTCCTACCCTGAGCTCTTGCAGGGTCTTCGCCTTCTGCTTTTGGGTGTGTCTCCTTTTTCCTTCTCTGCTTGAAATGCCTCGAGTGACCGGCCATCAATTGTGAAATCAGTGATTCCCAGACTTCTCCACTAAGATGCCCGAAAGCCAGAAGAGAGTATACAAGTTGTCCCAGACAGAGGTGCACCCCATTTTAGGGGGCATAACACAAAAATTTTGGACTGACATTTTAAAATGGTACTCGAAAGTTCTTCCTTTATTCCAGACAGCATGGGTTTGATTCTGGTATAAAGTCTAGATGTGAAGGTTCTGTAGTACATATTGTTTTGAAAAGGGCTTTAGGATTAACACCAAGGCAAGAATAATAACCAATTATCGAGTGAATAAAGATATCCCTACAACATCTTTTTTCCAACTAAAGATACACACAGAAAGTTGCCACCAACAAAATGAATTAAACGTAAGACAAGACCCTCCATCAAAGCCATGCAAAATTGCCCTCAGGGACAATGTAAACATGGACTGACTGAGAAATCCATGATTGGTCACATAATTTTATGTCCCATACTCTAAAGAAGAGTAAGAAGCACATTTCCTAAGAAAGCAGAGATGGGTTAAAATAGATTTGAACTCTCTGGACAGGCTGGTGATGGGTAGTAAGGAGGGCACGTATTGCATGGTGCACTGGGAGTTATACGCAACTAATGAATCATCGAACTTTACATCAGAAACCAGGGATGTACTGTATGGTGACTAACATAATATAATAAAAAAAATTATTGTAAAAAAAATGAACTCTCTGTGCCAGGTTTCAGGTGTAGGGACTATACCAATGACCACGTACAGACCACACTCTTCTTTCCTATGAGTTCGCTCTGCTCTCATCTATATTCCATTCAGCTGTTACAAAAAGGCAAACTACGTGCCCCCACTCAGAGGATGTGTCACTCCGGTAGTCTGGGAAGACTACTCGAAAACCAAGCTGAGAGATGACGGAAAATAAAACGCTAGAAATAGAAAAATCATAGACTGAGAGACTGAGAGGTCATTCCGAAAACTAATTACAGAGTATAAACAGAGCTGTTGTGAATTTGGTTTCAAATGTTAATCAAATACACACAAACTGTTACTGACATAGATTTATATGACTAACAATAAATGAACAAACATGGGGAAGTGGGAGGGGGCAAGGGAAGGAGAGCACTACATTCTTGTTTTACTAGAAGTCAGAAGATATTTTTAACATTGATAATTAGAGTTTATTTGTGTATTTGACAAGTTTAAATGTGTACTCGATTACACTAGCAACAACCAATATCCAAGACTGTGTTAACAAAACAACAATCCATACACAGAATCTGAAAAAGTAGCCTACACACAAAAAGGTTACATAACCACAGAATCACAGAGAGCTATAGAAAGAGAAAGCAGGCAATTTTGCAGAATTATTTGCCCAGAGAATTTTGCAAACAGTCAAGAGTAGAATCTTCTATCTACAGTAATCTATCTTAAAGGTTATCCTATGAAAACTCCCCAAATTAGCTTCTTAAGGATTACGTGTGCACGCTCCAATCCCCATTCAGTCGGGCTGTTTGGTTCTCACTGCAGAAATTTGTGCCATCCCCAGGAAGACAGGGGGGCTCCTCCCGTGCTCTCCCAGCAAGTTAGAAATGACCCATCCCTGCTTTCTGCAGGATGAGATCCCCCCTCAAGTGCAAGCAGTGATGCCGGTGAGAACCCTTGTAAAGCAGATTACAGCTAAGACATCTTGTTATGGACTCCCTCCTCTGGTTTTAGGCACTATTGAGAGTTGCAGGGAATTTGGGAGAAGTGGAAGCAAACACCATGATCTGATTTCTTCTCTTAAACCCACTTCCTACTTTTCATTTCTGGAATCAAGCCCCACAGCTAACCTAGTCAGTATCAGGAAGTGATTTTGCCTTCCACGGAGAAAGGCTTCCAAATTACTAAAATAACTGAAACACAACATAGCAAAAGAACACAGACAAAAAAATTAGCAAAGCAGCATAAACTGAAAAGCACAAAAATTGATAATAGAGTACGGAGATACTGTCGTATCGAAATGAAAGAAAAACAGTGCAAAACCAAAGAGTAGAATACTAGATAATAGAATGAGAAAATGCTATGATTATAAAAATGCAAAGTTACTCAGCTTGAGGAAAGAGATTCTTAAATTGATTTGAGTGACAAAATCTACTTAATTTTGCACCACTCAGTGAGTTCTTGGAGACCTCAAGGAAGATCAGTTAAAGGGTCCGTTCCAAATACAGGCAGCAAGGTGGAATGTCAAGTTGCCTCGTGTACAACACAGTAACTCTGGATTGAGCACTTCCAGATTTCAGGGTAAAACAGCCCTGTAGCTGGGTATCATCTGGGACCGAAATCTGAGATCAAGAAACCCAAATTGCAATACATAATGAATTAATAAACAGTCAGGAAGTTGTGTATCTCAAATGAAAAAACATCGAATTCTGCAAATTAAAGCAACAGCAACAACAACAACAACAACAACAATCCATTAGAAAATACCAGCAGAAGGGGCTCCTGGGTGGCAGAGCGGTTGAGCGTCTGCCTTTGGCTCAGGGCGTGATCCCAGCGTTCTGGGATCGAGCCCCACATCAGGCTCTTCCGCTATGAGCCTGCTTCTTCCTCTCCCACTCCCCCCGCTTGTGTTCCCTCTCTCGCTGGCTGTCTCTATCTCTGTCGAATAAATAAATAAAATCTTTAAAAAAAAAAAAAAGAAAATACCAGCAGAAATGATTAGAAAGCCCATGATGACAGGAGCTGTACACATATATATCATCCCATGGTGGGAAGAGGGGGTAAAACATAAAAAAGGACAAGAAGGATTTTCATAGTAAAATTGCTAAACATAATACTAATTTTCTTAAAAAATGATTCTGAAGTTCATCTAAAAAAATTTAATAACTAAGAATTTTGTAGAAGAGTAATGAGAAGAAGCAAGCCCTATAAATATTAGAATAAGTCTTAGAACTACAGTCATCTAAACAGTGTGAAAGCAATGGAAAAAAATCGAAGAAAGATGTGTGAAATAAAAGAAGTGGCACCCAAAATACCATAATTACTTAACTATTAAATGTATTTACTATTATACAATAAATATATCCATTAAGTGTAACAATTAACAGATTTATTTAATATTTAATAAAAATATATAACATAGGGGCCCGTGGGTGGCACAGTTGGTTAAGCCTCCGACTCTTGGTGTCAGCTTAGGTCATGATTTCAGGGTTCTGAGATCAAGCACTGTGTCGGACTTTGAGCTCAGAGAAGAGTCTGCTAAAGTTTCTCTCTCCCTCTCCCTCTACCCCTCCTTGCACTCAGGCACTCCTTCTCTAAAATAAATAAATAAATCATTTTTAAAAACATATAATATGTGAGTGTACATATTCATGGTATAAAATACCAGTAGCTGCATTTTAATATTAACCAATTTAATATAAATTAATAAAATGTAATAAAGGAAGCAGTAGAGAATGCGACAAATGGTAATGGAGAAAAATGATTAATCAGTGGAGGAAAATAGCAGATTAAATTCCCACTTCACATTAAGTGTCTGACACATAATTAGGACACAATAAATATTTGTTAGAAGAAGAAAAGAATAAATGAATGAATAATATATTAAGTTCTAAGCAGCTTAAATACTTGGCAAACCTTCATACAGTACAAGAAATCATGGACGTATATCAGATGATATCTAATTGGGAAAGGCCTTCCTAAATGTAAGCATGATGGTTGAGGTAACCAAGGAAACATTCAAGAATGCTGATTCCTTAGTAATGTCAGATCTCTCTCTGAAAATCCACCAAGCTTGGAAAATTGTTGCACAAAGATGACATACAAAGGATTGGCATCCTTCATACACAAAAGTCTCTTAGAAATCAAAAAGATGAAGAGAAATACTCCAATGGAACATTAACAAGAACAGAAAGACAAATTGCCAATACATGTATGAAGAAATGTTCAGCCTCACTAAGACATGAAAAATTAAATAAACACACAAGAATAATGCAACTCTTAAACGTTCTGTCATCAAGAATCCTCTCCTCATAAAAATGTACATATACACAAATTTAGCATAAAATTTTAGGATTCTCTCAGACCTCGAGATGCCATGCAAAGATCCATGGGAACCTAGATTCAGAAGTCCTATAACTTCATGTTAATGTATGCATAATAAGGGTACAATAGGATGGATATTTTATATAGTGCTGGTGGAAGCATATGTTCATACATTTTTTTAAGAGTACCTGGTAATATGTATTCAAGATATCAAAATATTTATAACTTACCCTTGGTATAAATATTTTTCAGAAAGCCTAGTAAGGAAATCAGGTAAGAGCACAATGATATATATGCAAAGATGTTCATCATGGCATTATTTATATTAGCACAGCCATATTTACATTAACTTAGCTACTTAAATTCTCCGAATAAAGAACTGTTTAAATAAATTATATTGCATGCTTGAGATGGATTATTACTCCACCATTATAATGTTTTCAAGAATATTTAATGACATGGGATAATACAAAGGATGTAATATGAAAAAGAGAATGATTTTTTTTTTATTTATGTGACAGACAGCCAGCGAGAGAGGGAACACAGCAGGTGAGTGAGAGAGGAAGAAGCAGGCTCCCAGCAGAGGAGCCCAATGTGGGACTCGATCCTGGAACGCCGGGATCACGCCCTGAGCTGAAGACAGACGCTTTAACGACTGCACTACCCAGGCGCCACTGAAAAAGAGAATGATTTATATTCAATAGAAGGAAATGAGGAAAGCTATAAAGAAATATACCAAAGTGTTAATAATTATTATTTCTGTGTGACAATGTTATGAGAACTTTTTTCCTTACTCTTTTCTGCAATGAAATATATTTTATTTTAAAAACTTTCCCCAAATTGCTCTTTAATACAAAAAAAAAAGGCTAAGGAACCTTGGTTTCAGAAAAAAACAAAACAAAACAAAAAACAAAACAAAACAATCCCTAGAACCAGAAACTTGAAATCCAGAACCATGGCTTTAGCAGGCTCCAGTAAATGTGAGCCAGCCTTTCAAATCTTTCTTTAGGAGGACATTTCACAAAAATGTTCGGTTCTCAGGGCTCTGAGGCAACGTACCATGTTGGTCACTTAGGAATGAACATCCACTTATACCCAGGGGCAAGAATGTCTGCCTATTCACTCCGAGACAACCTAATATGCACTTCTTTTGTGATTTGCCCATTTGTGGTAAAAAGACAACCCTATCGAGGTTTTCTTGGATTCGGATCTGAGAGAGTTCACATAAAGCAATCATAAGTCAACATTTTTGAGGCCTCTACCAAGTACCATCTATACGAGTCACTTCGGAAACCGTTAGAGAAAGAGCACAGATCTGGCCTCCAGGGGTTGTAATACCTCGGGAAGCCAAACCAGGCTAGAATCCTTGTTGACGCAAAATATGGTGACTAAATACTCAAGCTTTGGAATGAACATGCCCAGAATTGAATCTATTTCATCACTGCCGATTGTATAACTTTGGACAATTGGCTGAAATTCTCTAAGCCTTGGTCATATGACATAGTAACAGTGCTGACCTTAGAGGGCTGCAGGCACAGCTACATGTGACAATGTGCTTCAGGTAGGCAAGGACAGGTGTTTGCTTTGTCTTCTTAATCCTATCTCATCTCCCTAATTTCAAATGAAGGTATTGAATTAGATACCTACAACACACCCCCCACTTTTGGTGTCTAGTTCTTGTCCGGTTTTTATCATTGACCTAAGTCTTGTAAGGAGGAACTAATGTTCTTTGAGTGCCTGCTTCTTACCGTGTACTACGCTAGACCTTTACAACTGTCATGGAGATAGACCCAGGTTGCGCTATATTCCCTTTGTACTCAGAGTAATTACAATTGCTGATATTGTAGCAACTCAAAAATCTCAGTGGCTTAAGTTTAATATTTAAGTTTATTTTTCATTCACATTACACTCGAATCAGGAGTTCATGGAAAGTCTCCTCTGTGGTTATTTGGGGATCCAGAGCCTTCCAATTGGTGCTTTCCACCGTCTTGTAGGGTCTCCCCAAAGTCCTCCACTGGGACCTCTGTGTTCAGCCAGCCAACAATTGGGGAAATGAAATAGGACGGCCAGAAAATAGCGGAAAATGTATACATTTTCATGCACATTCTGCTGGCCAGACCCAGTCCCATGAACCCTCCCTGCCTCCAGGGAAGACTGGGAACTTTGGTCTTCCTGTGAGTCCAAGAAGAAGAAAAGCATTAGTGCCATTCTGGCCAGTGTCCGCCATACCTCTCTACCCACTAAACAACATTCTCTGCTCCATATATCATGGACCATCTTCCGTCTCAAAGCAGTTATGTTTTCTGAGGTCCATAGGAAGATGTTCTTTCTTGAAATTCTTATTTGACTGATAGAATATTTTTCCTTAGTAGACTTAATCATAGAGGTTTTCATATGTGTGTAAAAGGTATAAAGTGTTATTGTAAGACATAGCATAGAAAGAATAGAGGCAATGGTGTCAGGGCAACATTCCTGCATGGAAAAATAAATATAAGTTCTAAAAGGAAGTAGAAATAATTTGGGATGACAAGACCCAGGATTAGAGTCTTCTTGGAACCATGAGAAGGAATGAGTTCAGGGAGGGAGGGACAAGATGACTTAAAAGCACCAATGGAACTCTAGTAAGGCTTGACAAGGCTCACATACACTGTGGATTGTCTAATTAATTTCTCATTCCAGTCTTTCTTGGGTCCTCCTCAAATTGCAGAGGCTGAAAGCTGAAAGAAAATTTACATTTCCCAAACTCCCTTACATTTAGGGTTCCAGATGTGATTTAGGTTTTGTCCAAGACAAGAGAACAGATATAAGGAAAGAGAACACAATGTGATCTCCGAGTCACACACTGAGAACTTGGGTTGTGAGCCCCGCACCAGAGGCCACCGGACCGTCGGAGGCAGCTGTGAAGATAGAGTGTTAAGTAGCACCGGTACCAGATCCTGCTCAGTCCCTCTACTGCCCATGTTTCTTCCACTGCTCCACCTTATTCTCAATTGTTAAAAGCAAAAATGTTAAAAATCGCAGGTTATTGATGGACAGGCCTCATTTAGTTTTCAAAAGTCACTATCATTTTGTACACAAACTAGACCGTAGGAAGAAAGTTCCACAAAAAAATTTTTTAAGATTTATTTATTTAGAGAAAGAGAGCTGAAGCAGGAGGCGCAGAGGGAGAGGGAGAGAGAGAATCTTAAGCCGACTCCACGCTGAGCACAGAGCCCCCGACGCAGGGCTTGACGTGGGGCTCAGTCCCACGACCTGGAGATCACGACCTGAGCCCAAACCAAGAGCTGGACGCTTAACTGACTGCAGCACTCAAGGCACCACTGGAAGTGCCACAGAGTTTTGACCCTAACCCCTGACCCCAGTCCTCAAGCCTGCTCCCTGGCTCTCAAGCTCAAGTTGCTTTAAAACATTTATCGGCACAATCAATACACTCATGGGGTGGGAGAGAGGGAAAGATGCATGTTGCTGGCAATTTGAAGAAAGAACTTCTAGAGGGATGGGGCCTCTGACCTAGCAGTTCAAGAGCAGAAGAGGAGGATATAACCGATCAGAAGCAGAGCCAATTAGTGTAGTTTTGCTAAGTGCTGAAAACATCAAGCATATATCCATAAACCATAAAATTGTAAGGCTCTCAAGATGTTAATTAGCTGTGTTTCTGTTAGTGAAGAAAAAAAAAGTCTTCTTGGTCAATTAGGATTGGGAAACACTGGGTCAAACAAAATAAAACAGATTTCCAATACTGCAGATCTTTAACAAAGTGGGTATATTGATAATATTTGAGAGCGATAGGACACCGTATTTTCCAATCAGATCGTCTCTCCAGGGCTAAAAGACCACACATGTCTCCATGGTGCCCGAGCAGAGCTGTGATCCCAGGTTCTACAGATGAGTGAGGAAAAACCCAGAGATTTTGCCCTGGTTGAACCAGCAATGCAGAAATGAGAAGATCTCAGGTTTAACCACTGGAAAATATAAGCCAAGAAAACCTGTAAATTCTTAACGATTTTCAGATAAATTGTAATACAATATGGTCCCTACACTGATTAGATTTGCACAAATTCCAAACTTGAAATCCTTTGAGCAGTCTGTGCTCTGCATTTCCTTGAAGCAACTTACTGATACTTCAGTGAGGTATACTCATCACAATAAATTCAGCTAATTAGTCACTAAACTAATTACTCCATGCATTTTTTAAGATCTGCTTATTTCTCTCTCTTTTATTAGAGAGAGAAAAAGATAGAACCCAGTTACCAAGCATTGTTGCATCTGTTATAATTAAAAGGTAAATTGACGTGAAAATATTATGATAAGATACTGCAAATTTGAAGCTATGAATTTTCGCTATCAAATAAAAAATACAGTCTTCGTGAACCTACATAGTTTGCCAACTCTGGAATGGTAGCCCCTGCCCTGTGGCAACTTCTACCTTCTATGAATGCCAGATTTTCATCATGGCCTGGAGTTGAATCTTATATGTATAATTTGTTATATGGACTCGGTATTTTATCCAGTTGTCTAATATACACAACTCACTACCGCATCCCCTCAAATAGGCTCTAAAGGTGAAAACAAACAGATAAGACTATGTCCCCCTAAGAAGGGAGGGCCACAGTGAAATGGAGAAATGCAATTGATTTCTGGGTTTTCCTCATACAGGCCATGAGAGGTGTGCAAAACTGGTTTGTCAATACCCATCAAAGACCTTAGAGTCATGAGTCCCATTCCACGATGACTAGATTTCAGAAACTGGTGGTTCTTCTCTGCTCAGGTTTCCTGGAAGCCTCTGTTCTGGGCAGTAAATTCTGTAAATTCTGCATATTCCAAACAGCTAGACCCCTTCGAATGTTTAATTATGTGGGTGCTATCGGGTAAGCTGCATCCTGCTGGTACTCCCTTCTTTGAAGACCAATTAAAGCTAGAAAATTGTAAACTGAGCTTCCTGACCATGTTGCAGCAAGAGAACATTTGGAAATGATTTGTAAACCACACCCCACAGAACGAGGATTTCTAAAGAGAGTTGGTAAATCCTACAGATGGGTCTATGTGCGGGAGTCCCTCCAGGGTGCAATGATAGAAGGCACAGAGGCCAGGGGAGGTGAGGGGAAGTGAGATGTCACCCTGGTCTTGCAGTACTTACTATCTAGTTGTGGGAACAGGACTCCGCATAAGAAATAATGGGAGCTCAACACAGACTCCGTAAAAGCAAATGCTTGAGAGTGTGGGCCAGACCAATGCTAAGTGGAGAGGGAGGAGGAGTCCAGGTCCCTAGGTATGAGGAGACTTCATGGAGGGCAAAGCTTGGCAGAAATGAGGAGCAAGAGTGTTCCACAGTGAGAGCTAGCAGACAGGCATGGAGAACATGAGGTAAACCTACCCTACCACTGACCGCTTCTGGGCCGACATCCTTAATCCCCACTATACGCAAAAATGCCACAAGATACCCTGTCAACCCTCAAGTGGGCAGCTAGAGCCATATCGGTGGAGGCTGAAATAAAAAGGAGTGTATTCCCCAGGTTCCTAAGGAATAATGTTTGTGGGCATTCTGTAAAATATGAGTGGAATGAGATGCGAATCCATCCAGCGGTCTCTGCTTTTAGTGATTCCCATAGCACCATTTTACCTAGATCATGACCCCTCAGGGAAGGTGTTCCCAGCAAACAGGCAGAATTGCCTCCTCAGATGGAAAGGCAGGGCTTCTTGGGTTAACAGGCGAAGACTATCCCCGGGGAACCTCCCTCCCACCTGACAATGTGCCAAAGCTAGAGGGCCAACCCGCATCTGCTGGCCATGACTGATAATTGAGCTTGTGCCTGAGTGAATGAACCAGTGAACAAACAAACGAACACAAAATGGCTGCACCCTCCCCTGAGAGTGAGGGCAATTTGCAGAACGCTGCCTCGCCCTGCAGCCTGACACGCAGGCTAGAATCTGGTCAGGGAGGTAAGCTTCCTTCACACATGATTTCCCCAAACGCTTTGCCCTGAATATTCTTCCTCTCATCCCTCCTTCACACAAGCTCCTTGTTAAGGGAGCAAACCCAAAGAACTCCACATATTCTAAGGCCTCCACGTGTGGTTTCAGCCCCGTTCCGCAAAGGGCTGGCCCTGAGAAACTCCGACCAGGTTCTTCTCGAAGAAGAATTTGCTTCCTCTGGTCTCCAGAGATTGATGGTTGGTTTCCACTTGGAAAGGAGTAGTGAAAAAACCCTCAGATGGTCAGGCAGGCTTCTGACTTTCAGCTGGTGTGAGGAAAGCAGAAGATTACTGAGTCGTCTCATTGGGGTGGCCAAGGAAAGGGGCAAGGATAGAAACTCAGGAAGGCCTTGTGTCTTGTCTCAGCCTCCTCTCTCTCCCTCATTCTCTCTCATTCTGTCTCTCCCCCTCCCACAGCCTGGCCATGCAGCAGGGGTCACTGTATACCAGCCGAGGAAGCCAGGTCCGCAGCCCCACAGGACAGGACACACAACAGGTGGGGCTCCCTGTCCCTGGGTCTTCAGGAAGACACCAGGCCAGGCCACATTGTGTCTTGCCTCCCCATCTTGTCAAAAAACAGCAAAAAGAATGTGGGAGAGATCATGAGAGGACAAGGTAAGATGGAGTGCCCGTCAGCCTGAGGGGGACCCCGACCTCAGGTGTAAACTAACCAGCGAGAAATAAAAACATGTCCTCAGCCCTAACCTGGCATCCTCTCATTCCTGCTGGGCACTTTAACTACTGTGTCCTAACCACCCACTCCTGCGTTGTTTCTTCCTGGTCTGGTGAGCTGCGTCTGAGAGGGTGATCCCCTTGGATGAGGCCCCAGTTTTGCGAGTAAGGTACGGCAAAGCTGGGAGGGCAGCAAGGCTGGGAGGGCCCTCAGAGACCGTCATCTGTGGGTGATCTGGACCCTGGGCCCCTGAGGGTCTCAGGAACTTCCAAGATAGGAGAAGGCAGTCCAGCGAGTGGGCCGTTTCCACCAGAGAGCCCTATTTATCTGAATTTGGGAGCTCTTGAGATTTTATATTGTTAAGCTTCCTTCTGTTTCAACAAAACAGAAAATGTGTCAAAAGCACTACAGCTCTGGCCCAACTATTTGTACATGCAGGTAGAAGTTTCAGAGGGACCACATGGTCCTGCCCACGGCCACCCAGCCCTTGTGGGCCAGCTGGTCAGTCACGCGGCGCTATCTCAGGAGAGGAAAATCGTAAAGGAAGGTAGCCCGGGAAAAGCACAGAGCAGCAGAGAGCCAGGCTAGTGGCTGAGAGACGCTTCTCGGTCCCTCTGTGCCTGCCCCCAGCCTCTGCTCTCAGAGCGTCCCCCACTTCCTCTGCTCGCACAGTGAACACAGCCATGTTTGCCCTCTCTGTGTCAGGGAAGAGCCCAGCAGGTTCTGCACAAAAGCAAACCAAAACGCCGGCAGGGAATCACTGTGGACATGGTGCTAAATGTTGATGGAAAGTTTTAAGAGAACCAATAACTGCTTTTGCCTAACCAGGAGCTTGGCTGCTGGAAACCCCAGTGAAATGGGTTCCAATGGGCAAGGTGAATTATTTTCTACTGAAGCACAATTTTCTATCCATTTCCTTCTTTTTATGTATAAAGTAGAATAAAAAGAAGGGAGGAGGGCAAGGAGAAACAGGGGGCGGGAGGAGAAGGGAAAAGAAAATACTTAAACTTGTAATGCAGGCTCATTCTGGTAAAGCACCCCAGCATCCCCAAGGGCCTGGAGAATTAGATACTGTCACTCAGGTCTGAAAGCAGAGTCATCCAGTTTGCAGACACCTGTCATAATTAAACTAATGGCTCTGAAAATGTGCCTTGATATTAAATCTATCTTCCACTGAGGAGCAGAGCTGATTAAACTGCCGTTTGTCAGTTAATGATGAACCTCTTGCTTGCTGAGCTCTGTGACTGAAACTGGCCAGTTTAGGCTGGCTTCTCTCCCCTTCCCTCCTTCTCCCTCCGCTCAGCCCCAGCACAATTCCTGGGCCCTTCCCACCCACTCTCCTACATCCCCGATCCCTCTGCACTCTCACCTCCCACCACCCTCACTGCTAATGAGAGAATTGCCCTCCTCATCAGGGAGGGACCACCTCCCCAGTCAACACCAAGTCATTTTCTGGTCACCAGGAAGCATCGTTGGCCTGGTAAATTGGCGCTGGCAGGAGCAGAGGATAGAGGGCCCTGGCCAGCCTCTCTGTATCTTCGCCGGAAGACTGAATTTCCAGTCACATCTTGGGAGAGATTAAAGTCTGCCCTGTTGTGAAGTCTAAGAAACTCTGAAGTTGCAAGACTGCTGAGTTGACTATGTTCTCTCCAATCAGGTTCTGGGGCTGATGTTCAGACAGACTGGTCTGCAAATAGAACCGTCCTTTGGGAAAGCAGCATACTCTCAACTGATTATTGGGAAATCTAAAGATGCTCACCATTTACACACAGCTACTCACACAGTGTGATGCCTTAGCACCAGAGTCCTCGGAGAGAGAAGTCAGGTGGCTGCGGATCAAAGTCCCGCCCTCTGGGCTGCAGCTTCTCCAAAACTGAGGGGTCACCAAAGGGCTCTTCTGCATCCGATAGTCCAGAATTTTGCCCCAAAAGGAAGCTGACGTTATTTCTTGACTTTCATAGTCCAGATGATTTACCATCCCTGAGGGCACTCACTTTATAGCCTTCCTCCTCTCAGCACACGGCAGAGATTCACAAGAACCACTGGTCGACCTCAGGATTTCTTTCCTTATGGGACTGCCCACTGCTGTGACCAAGTCAAAATTAGCAAGATACAATGTGTGGAATGACAAGACACTCTATGTCCCAGCCTTCTCCTGTCATGACATTCAAGATCCCTTTGGAAGTGATTCAGGCTCTCTCGTCCTTGTCTCTATTCCACACTGCCATCATCAAAATCCACGTCTATCCTCCAACGCCCTCCCTCCTCAAGCTAAGGGTGTTCCTACCTGAGGCCCAGCAAGTGCTTTTACATCTCTGGGTCCCCTGAGATCCCAAGGGTGACTGGAGGAATAGCAAGGAAGGCAGAGAGTTCCATCCCCTCCAGGCCACTCTGTTCAAAGGAGTAGCAAGCCTAACAAGCAATGCTTTCTGCCTAAGCCAGCGGCAACTATGATCTCAGTAATTATAGCAAGTTGTGAGCCCCCCAATTATCTGTGCATTGCACATTCATCTCTGTTGATGGCTTGCTTAATTGTTTGATTGACTGATTTATAGTGTTTTATTCTTTTCAGAGCACTCTCACACATTTCCTTTGATTCTTACAGCACCCTTGTCAGCGATGTACTCCCCCATTTTACAAAGGAGTAAAATGGCTCCTCCAAAGTCACAGGACTAGTGGGTGATAGAGCTGGGACTGGACCTCACATTGGCTGACCCTCTATCAAGGGCCACTCACAGGTCCCTGGAGCTTCCAGTGAATCCGGAACTGGGTTCCAAGTTCTTTATTAGGAATTTATGTGACCAAAATATTTCCTGGGGGCTCCACTGGTGTCCGCAGATGTGCACGTCACAGATGTCTTGTCTTCCAGTTTGTTTCTATGTGAATTCAATTGTTGTGTTCTTTTAAATTCCCATTTTTCTCCACCGTCTTCAGGCAGAGTTTGGGGTTCTTACTGGGGGCCTTATTTTCTTCTGCATTTGCTTCACCATTATTTTCTGCTTCTGTGAAAAGTGATGATTGGGAGGTAGATGCCGGTTAAATAGATCAGCCAGAGAGAGATTCAGAAAGAGAGAAAATTGGGCCAAAGAGAGAGAATCAGAGAAAAAGGAGAGACTGAATGACACAAAGATAGACAAAGATGGGAAAATCAGGAAGAAAGCTCTCTGTCTGTCTGTCTTGCCCCTAACACCCCGAGGTCAGACCCCCCCTTCAGGCCATGTGACAGTGTGTGCACACGCTCATGCATGCACACACACACGGCTGTCACATTTCAGAACCCCATTAAGAAAGTGACACCCAGCTGAAGGAGTCCCCTGTCCAGTGACCCAGGCTGACACTCCTGCCTGACCCCTCCCCTCCAAAGGCCAATCCTCCCGCTCTTAAGTGACAGAGGCCCCGTCTCTCACATGGACGTGGGGCCTCTAATTGTGCCGAGCAGCGGTGCCACGGACGCCCGGGCAGCCTCACGTCTCCCACCATCATTAGCTTTCCTCCCGGGCTCCGAAGCCTTCCGCTGCCACAACAGTAATTACCAAGAGATTAGGCAGGCATTAAGCACTCCTTAATTTGACACATTGCAATGATCTCCATTCAGCCTTTCTGCTCGAATAACTCTCAACAAATATTTCGGAGGCTACCAAAATAAACAGAAGCACAGTGTTTGCACAGCTGAGGTCCTGGTCCTGCTTCTCTAATGCCATCAATTCCAGGTAGGGGTGGGGCCGGGGGGCAGGGAGTGGGGGTGGGGGAGGTGGCACCACCCGCAGGGCCCTAAGACAGCCTGAGAACCCAAGTCCATACAGTGGGAAGATATCAGTAAAACACTAACATATGGCATGCTACTGCTGATGGTGATTTAATAGGGCCCATTACTTAAGCAAGTAGTTATACAAGAACCTAGTAAAGAGACATCAGTATTCATATAAAAACCACCACATTAGGAAAAAAATAATAATTACAGTGAATGGGAGTTATGTTGTTGTTGCTAGGGTTTTTTGGTGGGTTATTAGCTCAGACATTATTCATTAAGTAATGCAATGGGAAAACCACTGTTAATATGGCAATAAATCCCACCGGGACCCATCACAGGCGAGATAGGATCATTTGGTAATTACAATGCATTAGAAGTTCAATATTCCCTTTCATGCATTTATTTCATTTCCCCACTCCCACCCCGGCATTCATGCATACACCCCTCTCTCAACTAACCTGAGTCAGGGGTAGCTGGAGAGGCAGAGGAGAATGACCTCATGCCATGGAGGGCGTAACATCCAGGAGCTCTCATGGCAAGATCCAAGAAAGAGAAAAATAGGGATCCATGAAAAGGACAGATGAACTTTCAAAAAAAAATGAGCAAAAGTCAGAATGGCCAGAAATTGAGTCATGGATATAAATATTTATGGGAGGGGATCAGGTTGATTAACAATATTATTACATGAGAAATGAAGTCCAAGAAACAAATAATGAAATCATTGGAATCTTCCCTCATAGAAGATAGGAAAAGCCATTCTAGAGTCAGAAATCGAAATCAAAGTAATTTTAGTTGGGCTTTTTCCACCCCTGAGAGATATGCCTCCAACCACACAGCTTTCATAAGCGAAGGACCTCTTCCTGATCTCTTCTAGAGGTCCTGGTGAGCATCTGTGTCCAGGAGGCCGCCATGCCTGGGTGGAGTTCTTACCTACAACACCAGTAACTTGCTTGCTATAGAAAGAGAATTGTGCACCAGGGTGGCCTAGGGTCTCACTGGATGGACATCAGCCTTAAACTTCTTCACAGATGAAGAGGGGATCTATTAGGGTAGAAAGAGCAAGAAGCTCCATTTATGACTGTAATGAGTCATCTCAGCTCTTAGGCATGTCTCTTCTCCAGTGCCCTGTCATCCAAGGATGATGGCCGTTGAACACTCAAAGACGGCTACGGCGGGAAGAGTAATACATTAGACCAGGGATTGGCCAACTATGGCCTGCAGGCCAGAGCCAGCTCGCAGCCTGTTTCTTTTTAAATTAAGTTTTCTCAGGACACAGCCACGCCCGTCAGTTGATGTACTATCTATGGCCATTTTGCACTCCAGCAACAGAGCCTGGTGGTTGCAACAGAGACCAGATGGCCGGCAAAGCCTAAGATATTTACTATCTCACCTTTTACAGAAAAGGTCTGCTGATTGACAGATGAATGAGTGAATGAATTAATGAAAGAAAAAATGAACAAATACTAGATTGGGATGAATTCATAACTGGGGGAATGATTTTACCAAATAGTGCCGGGTGGCATCTGAAAGCTTCTAAGGCAACTCATAGGGCTCTGTTCTCAGTTCTGTCCTTTTTAGTACTTTTTCAATGACTTATACCAAGACACAGATGGGAAGTTTACCAGATTTTCAAGTGAAGGGAAGACAAGACGGATAATAAGTATATTGAATGACAGACCCAATATTCAAAACGATCTTGACAGGCTGGAACAAAGGACTGAGTCTAATTAAATGAAACATAAAGGGACACGTGTAAGGTCCTGTGATGGGGCCCAAAATACCAACTTCTCAAATGCAGAACTGGGCGAAGGTGGGAGGGAGAAAACTGTGCCCAAGAGCAGCAAGCATGAAAATGACTTGGGGGTTTGACAGACACATCACCTCCATAGTGATTAAGGCTGCCTCCAAAATAAAAGTTTTTTTTTTAAGATTTTATTTATTTATTTGAGAGAGAGACAGAAAGAGCACGAGCAGGGGGAGGGGCAAAGGGAGAGGGAGAAGCAGACTCCCCACTGAATGCAGAGCCCTATGCAGGGCTCAATCCCACGACTGAGATCATGACTTGAGCTGAAGTCAGATGTGTAACTGACTTAACCACCCAAGTACCCCCAAAATGAAGTTTATTCTCGAGCTAAGATGGTCATCACACGGAACAGGGAAGATAAACATTCCATCCTACTCTGTGTCCTCAGCCCAAGCCGAAGTGTCTATTCCTATAACAACAATGATAATAAAATCGTTTAAAGTTGCTGAGTATTCACCTCAAGTGCAGTAGCATGTTTAACTTAGTATCCTTTTAAATTTTGAATGTTTTAAGTTTATACTATGAACGGGACTACCATTGCCCCAGTTTCTTAGCTGAGGAAATGTAGAGACGCCAGGTCACGTACCTGGCAGTAGGGAAACCAAGAATCAAATCTAGACAAGGCAGGTCCAGAGCCCAAACTCTCGACCACCAGCATGCTACACCACAGCTTCACTCTGTAGCTGCATTTTCGGTGGTCTTTGGAAAACAGACATGTCTCCAGAAGTGAGCTACCAGCATGGGAAGGAAAGCTGAGAATTTTCATATCTGGAAAGGTAGGAAGAGGTGAGCATTTAGCTTAGAGGAAGCTTGGGTTGTCCTTCAGGAGAAAAGCACCGTTGAGTTTAACTTTTGGCCCACCCCCAACAGAGCCACATCTGCCTTTGCCCTCCCGCTACTCACACACAGCCACACGCCATTGCTGGGGTGACTGGTCAGTGCATCGGTGTAGGCTAGCTGCTTTCTAAGCCACATCAAATTTTCTGGACTTCACACTATAAGAGTTTATGTCTCCCATAGTTCAGAGCCACGGTGAGGTGATGGTGGAGGCATGGAGCACTTCAGAGGCCCAGGTGCTTTTTATTCTGCCACTTTACTTCTCTGTTTAGAACCAACATGTTGAGGTCCTTGGACCTTTCTGCAGTCCATACAGAGAACAGAGGCTGTGAGAGGGGCAGACCTGGAAGTAGTGTTCTTCATGTCTGCTCACATCCTATTGGCCTATCCATAAGCACTAGGGTGTCTGGAACAATGGACTAGCTGCATGTGCCCCTGAAGAAGAGGAGGGTATGGATGTAGCTGAGCGCTAGACTCTTTCTTACTGTCAGAGCCCAGGGTATTGGTTGGCCACAATCAGCACCAATACCTACCCATCACGTTCTAATCATTGATACCTACTATGTGGGCCGCCCTCTCTTGGGACCCCCCAGATATAAAATGTCCAAAGAGTTACAGTCTTCGCTTTCAGTGATCTAGCAAAGATATGCAAAAATAATCACCATACTCATCAGAGTGAATTAAATGTTCTAGGAAGTATATCCACAGAGTAGGAGTGCGAAAGGCAGAGTTCATTCTCATGAGAGGAATCAGAAAAGGTTTCCGGGCAGAGTCTCAGCTAATGAATAGGAATTCAACAGGGCAAAAAGCAAGGAGAAGAGCTGGTCAAGGAGAGAAAATAGCAGAAAGGAAGGCACAAAGGCATGGGAGTGCTTGGCATGTTCAGGGCCAAGCAACTGCTCTAGTGTGACTTTATCACAGGGTGTCTGAGTCACGTGGTGGGACATGAAGTTGGGGTAGACCATGCTGAATCTTGAATGCCGTAGTGGAGAACTTTGACCTTATTCTCAATGCAATAGAGAGTGGAGGAGAGTGACATAATCCAACCCTGCAGGTGTGTGACAGTCAGATGGCAAGTCAAAAAGCTGAAGGACAGGAAGACGAACGCGGTGTTAGAATAGTTCCGATGGACAGTGGTGATGGTCTAGCCTGAGGCAGGGAACATTAGTCTTTGCCTTTGTCCAGCCCCTTTATGGCATCCCAATATGTAAGCAGATCATCTGCAGTCTGTGGCATCCTTTAACTCGCAGTACGTTTAGAAGACAATATGTCCATATATCTGCATGTTCAAAACGAGCATTAAAACCATGGCTTACTAACCCTGAAAAGGGTGCCTCCACAGACCATTCATAGGCAGCTTCCACTCAGCCCTCACCTGGGAATAATTTCCCCTCAAAACCTGCTTCTCTACCACTTCTACTCATTATTTCTGGTCCCAGTCATTGCCTCTCAATTGTCCCAGTGGGATTCATAAAAGCCCAAAGTATCCAAGGATAGAAGTGTTGGCAGCAACTTTCAAAATCCCCTGGGTAGCCGGGTGTTGCCACGATCCTCTTCCATCTAGAGACTGCAGGTAATCTAGGGCTTTTCTACCCCCGCCCCAGACCTCAAAGGCACAGGTGTCCAGCAAAGAGGGTCACATCAAATTTCCAGCCAAGCAGCTGGACTCCGCTTTATGTTCTGTTCCCGCCAGCTTCCATTCCTTCATAATGGAGACTGGACAGGCCAATGCAAAGCACTTGCCTTTGTCTCCCCACGCACATCCCAAACTGCAATCCTACCCTATCCCCAACATAGGAACATGCCCTCAATCTCCAGGACTTAGCAGAGACCTTGACTGGTCCAGCTATAACCCTCCTCTGCCTTTGTCTTTGTCTTAGTCTTGGCCCTATGATGGTTAATGTGAGCAAGCTGCACCCACTTTCCCCTATGGGCAAGGAAGTAGAAGGGAGAGAGAATTGATAGAGCTTGGTCACAGCTGGAAGGAGCTTGGTGCTAGGGGTACTAGTGCTGCATAGGGAGGCAGCTGAGTCAAAGATTTTTGTTGAGAGAGTTGGAAAATAGTGATCCAGAGGCAATTCAAGGGACAAAGTAAAATAATTGCTTCTTGAGAACCAGAGTCATCAAATTACAGAAGTGGTGTGTTACTCTTTGGAAACGAATTACACTGTTTAGGGAGATAAAAAGGGAAAGAAAATCAGGCCAGCTCTTCTGCATGACAGGAGACAAGACAGGGCTGCAGAAAGAACAGGGAATCCAGCACACCCAGATTCCAGTTCTGTGTCCTTGAGCGAAGTACTTAAGTTCTCAAGCTTGAGGCTTCCCATCTGGAAAATAGGAATGGGGGTGGAAGTAAGAGGATGACTTTGTGAAGACTTATTGACAGGATCAGCGATGATGACAGCTAAATGACAAGTTAGTATCTCTAACGTATGGATGGAGCTACAGGAAGTCCATGTAAGGGTGAGAAGCAGAAGCTACAGGCAGACAGGTTTCAGCCCTGGAGAAGGAAGACCTTCCCCACTACTGCAGCCACAATGATGACATGGACTATTTCTCGAGTTGGCGAGTTCCATGTCACTGAAGGGGACCAACAAACTGCAGGGTGGCCATATTAAGGGGATGCCGGCATAGGGACTCCCACGGTGAATAGGAAATGGGGGCAGATAAATTCTAAAATCCCGAACCCCTTCCTGCCCTGAGAGCCTGTGATTGTTCATTTTGCCTTTGCTCAAGGAGAGCACAGGATGCCACACCCTCTTAGACAGATACCCTGACACTCATTGGTGAGCGGGAACTGAAGTTTTGATGAACCAAAGGCCTAACTAAATGCCATGGTCGAGGCCTCCCATTGTTGAATCCTGTGTCCACCCCCTTGCTTACATTCAATTCCATCCTATGGTTCTTTTTATGCGGGTGAGGGAGTAGACAAATCACTCAGGGTGTATTTTGCCAGGCTCTGGAAGTGAGAAGGCTTGATATAAGCAAGCCCCGTGGGCTGCCAGAAAAGCCTCTGCCCTTAAATAGTAATGAGATCTATCGGTCTCCTTAACAAATGCATCTTCCCTGAGCGCTAAGTAAACTGTCTCCATTTACAGTGTCAATATCAACGCGGGGCCTTCCCTGCCTCTCAAGAAGCCTGAACGGATTGCAATTGGCTGCCATTCCTGATTCCTGCGCTCGGTGAGAGCTGTCAATAGGCATGTCAATAAGATACCGGCACTATTGATCAGCATAGGCATTTAGGGGTCACTGGTCGATGAGAACTCTTGCCAAGAGATGTAGAAAATGATAGCTTTCAGATAAAGGCAGCAAAGTAAGGCTCCCGAAGGAGAAATAATATAGCTCAATTTCCCCTGTCCTGCTGCTTGTCAATTTCCCTTGGTTTTCTTGAGGGGGGAAGGAGCAAGGTGGGAGAGACAAGGAGGGAGAGAAGTGGAAAAAGCAAGTGAGCAACTCAAGGGTTTGACTGGAAACATCCCAGAGAACAGAAAACCAACAGCCAATAAAACCACACAGCAGCCCCAAGGCCACTGTCTGTGTCAAAAGAACAAAGGGAAAGACCAAAAGAGGGAACATTCCTGAGAGATGTGGGCTCAGAGGACAAAGACCAGGATGATAGGCATTCTTCAAGAATGAATTTTGATAGAATCAACAGCTGTTTGCTGGCCCCACCTGTTAAGTGTTCAACTGGAGTGTACCAATTTTTCAGTCAAGTTATTTGCTGTCCCAGACTGAACATCACTCTGAGTGGAGGGGGAAGGAAGGTCCCCTTTGAAGCAATGCGACTTGTAATCATTCATCACAGACATAGGATGTGTTAAAGTAAAATTTTATGTGGGTGTGGACACAGGTGGCAGAGAGGCTGATTATCATTTTCACCACCCTGTGCCTCCAGAAGTTTCATGCTATAAAAGGATTGCCCATTTTGTCAGCTTCAATAGTGAATTGCCTTAATGCAAATTAAATTATTCAATTTACGGATAATTGATTACATGGAAATACCCAGTGCTCATGAGCACAAAACTTTTAAAACTGTTCTCTGGTTTATTGAGTCCTAGGTTTCACAGATAATTCTGGATGCAGAAACATTTCTTTCAAGTAAACAATCAGCAAAATGACAAAAATTGCCTTAAAGGCCAACTGGTGTGTGGTCAGAGCCCTGTTACGAAGTCTTCCAACTTTTTGAATGGCATACACCCACACAAGAATAACGACCGTGCACATATTAGCTTCCATTTTCCCCCCTCCCTCCTTCCTTTCTGAAACAAGCTCTTTTGTTTCATTTACTACCTCTTTGGGATTGTTTTATTCCCTTAATTTGAAGCCACATCTCAGCTTGCCTCTGAGACAGTGAAATTCATCTCAAGTCCTGCCAGTCAGACCTTGTACTTTAATTAAACCCTGAAAGTTGCTTAAAGCGATAATTCAGCATCTGACGTCTGAAACTTGAGGAGATGTTTATATGAACAAGATGGAGATACAGCTCAGTGAGGCTTAGCGGTGTCACGCTTCATCCCTCATGACTGTATTCCTCACTGCCTGTCAAAGTTCATTCATTCATCATTGCAAAAGATTATTTATTACCAGGTGAGAGTTGATGGCGGCTTAGAAGTAAGGTAGAGGGAGGGCTGATTGAGTACATGTATTTCATTCTGCTCGGTTCTAATGACACTGAGAAGACAACAAAAAGGGGGGAAAAAAGGAAAAAAAAAACAAAAGTTCAACAAATTCATAAAGAAAACAAATGAAGTCACAGCCAACAAGACATGTAAACAAAATTTTGGAAGAAGGGAAGCACGTAGATAAATGATTGCTTAACTACCAGACAAGAGAAAGCTAAAATCTCTACTGGCAGTAAGAATGAAGACTCAAGAGCCAGGCCACTTCACATTGTGGCCCCAAACAGCTCAGGAATTAAAGACACCAAATACCTCTGAAGCAGGGGTGCAGGACAAGAGTAAACATATAAGTGTTGGTTAAAAGTCCTTAAAAGAAGTAGTCAGGCTTGTAGATGTCCTATTCCACCCATGTAGCCAGGTGGCTCCTTCTTTGCTACGGTCACTTTATAGCAATGCTTCTTAGTATGTGGCCCTGGGACCAGCAGCATCAGCATCACCTAAGAACTTATTAAAAAAAGCAAATTCTCAGACCTTCTGAATCAGAAGCTGCGGGATGATGTTCAGCAATCTGTGTTTCAATAAGCCCTTTAGATGATTCTGATGCAGGCTGAAGTCTGAGAACTACTGTTGTTCTATGTGGAGACTGAGCCAGACGGGTCTGACATCAAGGACAACAGCAGTAGCTGAAAATAGTAGTCAACTACTAAAGGCTTAGGTGAAGTTGACATACAGAACATTGACCTCCCCCCTCAACTCACATCCCAGCTGCCCAAAAGTTGTCAGCCAAGCTGTTATATCCTAGGCAGGATGTTTAAGTATTCTTCCTTGGTAAATGGATGGGCCAAAGAGAAAATATCTGTACTTAGCAACACTAACGGTGGGGGGAATCCCAGATGAAATGGCTGGGTCACAGCCCGATCAGCTTACAGGAAAACCGTCCAGCCCATAAGCCCCATGCACGCTTCCCATGGGGAAAGTTTCCCATCAGCCTCACCCCTTAATGATAAACAGACATTCAGTGATTACCAGACATGTGAGGAAATCCTCAACAAGAAAGAAGAAGGCCCAAAACTAAAACAAGCAAACAAAACAGAAATAAGAAACTTGGAATAAGTGAAGACAATTAAGGAAGTAAGAAAGAAGATAAAACTTTAAGAAGAAAATAAAAATAACAAATCATTTCAAAAGGGGAAGTGAAGATATTACATTTATGAAAGAGGAACAGGGAATATTAAAAAGTGGGAATGTTGAAATAAGTTTCCAGTTCTTGCCAAGGCAGAAAAGTAGCTCAGACTATTGGCTCTCTCCCACAGAATTAACCTGGAGAATTACATAGAAGGTTTGTCAGGACAAAGATTGCTGGGCTCCACCTCCAGGAGGTCTGTCAGCAGAATAATGTCAAGATGGTGCCAAAGAACTCTGGGGATGAGGACTGAGGAAAGTAGATACAGCCGGAACAACTTTCTGTGGGCATTTACTCTCCCCTCATGCATGCTTCATTCTATGAATTTAAAGGCAAAATACTGAATAGAGAAGTTACTTGATAAACCTGGAGGCAATTGGGAGCAATCAGCGATAATTCTGTGGGGCTTGAGTTCCTTCACCTTGGTGTTCATCCCCTACTTTCTCCTCAAGTTCAATGAGCAAGACCCCTCTTCCCCAAAGGAGCTTGAGCCTGCAGGCCAAGACACCCAAGCAGCACAACCATTTACAAAAAAAAGACAGCAAAATGAGCAACATATACCATCCAAAGCAAAATGATTAGGCAGAACAAGAAGTTCAAATAGGCATTAAAGATATACAGTTGACCCTTGAACGACATGGAAGTTAGGGGTATTGACCCCCTAAACAATAAAAAATCCACATACAACTTTTGACTCCCCCCAAATTTAACTACTTATAGCCTCCTGTCAACTAGAAGTCTTACTGATAACATAGTCACTTAACACATATTTTGTGTTATATGTTTTATATACTGTATTCTTATAATAAAGTAAGCTGGAGAAAAGAACATGTTATTAAGAAAATCCACAAGGGGTTAGTATCCAAAATATATAAAGAACTGATATAACTCAATACTCCCAAAACAAACAATCCAATTTAAAAATGGACAGAAGACATGAACAGACATTTCTTCAAAGACGTACAGATGGCCAACAGACACATGGAAAGATACTCAACATCACCCATAGTCAGGGAAATGCAAATCAATACCTACAATATCATCTCACACCTGTCAGAATGGCTAGTATCAAAAACACAAGAAACAACAAGTATCGGGGAGGATGTGGAGAAAAAGGAGCCCCCTTGCACTGTTGAAGGGAATGTAAACACGCAGCCATTGTGGAAAGCAGAATGGAGGTTCCTCAAAAAAATTAAAAATAGAATTACCCTACAATCCAGGAATTGCACTACTGGGTATTTCCCAAAAACATACAAAAACACTAATTCAAAGGGATACATGTGCCTGTATGTTTATTGCACCATTATTTATAATAGCCAAACTATGGAAGCAGCCAAAGTGTCCACCAATAGATGAATGGATAAAGAAGGTGTGGTTATAAAATATATACAGTGGGGGGGTAATCAGAAGGGGGAATGAAACATGAGAGACTATGGACTATGAGAAACAAACTGAGGGCTACAGAGGGGAGGGGGGTGGGGGAATGGGATAGGCCGGTGATGGGTAGTAAGGAGGGCACATATTGCATGGTGCACTGGGTGTTATACACAACTAATGAATCATCGAGCCTTACATCGAAAACCGGGGATGTACTGTATGGTGACTAACATAATATAATAAAAAATCATTATAAAATTAAAAAAATAAATAAATAAAATATATACAGTGGAATATTATTCAGCCATAAGAAGAATGAAATCTTGCCATTTACAACAGCATGGATAAAGCCAGAGAGTATAATGCTGAGTGAAATACAAACACCAGAGAAAGACAAACACCATATTATCTCACTTATGTGTGGAATTGAAGAAACAAAACAAATGAGCAAAGGAAAAAAAAGAGAGAGAGATAAACTAAGAAACAGATTCTTAACTATAGAGAAGAAACCAATGCTTACAGAAGGGGAGGTGGGTGGGGGTGGGGGGAATAGGGGATGGAGTTTAAAGACTACACTTATTATGATGAAAAAGAAAAGAAAATAATGATTGATAATGATTAAAAAAGAAAATCACAAGGAAGAGAAAATACATTTACAGTACTGTACTGTATTTATTTTTAAAAATCTGCAGAGAAGTGGACCTGCACAGTTCCAACTCATATTGTTCAAGGGTCAACTGTACTTGAGGATATAAGAGAAGCTATATGAATTGTAAAAAAGAACAAGAAATCATTAAAAAACAAACCAAGTAGAAATATTATATAGGAAAAATGATAGTAGAAATAAAAGTAGAAATGGCATAATGTCTATGATGGATACATCTATAAATGAATTAAGGAATTGAGAGGCCCAAGTGAGGAAATTTTCCAGAAAGGGGCAAGAGATGGAAACACAATTTTTTTAAGCAAACATATACATCTTAAGGAAGTATTAATAATGGCAAATAGGAGTGGGGGATGGTACAGGAAGAAAAAAATTGAAGCAGTAATGAAGATATGAACCAATTAAAAATTCTGAAAGTTTTGTTAGGGATATGGAACAACAGGCACTCACACCTATTGCTAGCGGGATACAAATGGGTACAACCATTTTGGAAAATACATTGGATCAGACAGGGCGACATAAAGTTAAACATGCATATAATTTACATCCTGGCAATTCCACCGCTAGACATAGATCTTAGAAAAATTCTCAAACACATGTACCAGGAAATAATGTAAAACAGTGTTTATGGTAGTGTTATCCTTCATAGAAAAAACCTGGGGAAAAATCAAATATCCACCAAGAGCATAATGAATAAATAGATTGTGGTGTGTCCGTACAATGGAATATAGAACAGTGAATGGGGCACCTGGGTGGCTCAGCCGGCTAAGCATCTGCCTTCGGCTCAGGTCATGATCCCAGAGTCCCAGGATAGAGCCCCACATCGGGCTCCCTGCTCAGCGGACAGTCTGCCTTTACCTCTCCCTCTGTTCCTCCCCGCCGCTTGTGCTCTCTCTCTCTCTCAAATAAATAAATAAAATATAAAAAAAAAAAAACAGTGAAAAGGAATGAACTACAGCTTTAATTATTAGCATGTACAGATGTCAAAAACATAATATTAACCAAAATAAGTACATAATTTAAAGAAAATAATACAGTATTATTCCATTTATATCAAGGTAAAAATCAGGGAAAACTAAATAATACATTGTGGAGAAATACACATTGGGTGGTAAAAAAATAATTAAAACAAAATTGAGAATTGTGGTCATTTCTAGGAGGAGGGGGAGGAGATATAATGGGAAAATACACTCAGGGTGCTTCTGGGTAGTTGGTGATATTCTATTTCTTGATCTTGTAGTGAGAACCTGGGTGGGTTTTTAAAACTGTATTCTGACTCTACATATATGTTTTCCATAAACTCATATGCTGTGTCTTGCAATAAGAAAACAAATAATTAAGATATATCTTCCAGAATTAAAGGAAGATAAAAGGCATTGAACTGGAAACAGGAAAGGGGATGGGGGGGTAGGTATAGCAGAGCAAATGGAAAATATGAAACAAGATGTAATAAATCCTAATATAATAGTCATTACTATAAATAAACATGGATGCATCTCATGGACTGAATTGTGTTCTCTCAAAATGCATACGCTGGAGTTCCAACCCCAAGTACCCCAGAATGTGACTGTATTTGGAGATAGGGCCTTTAAAAAGGTAATTAAGTTAAAATGAGGCTGTTAGGTGGGCCCTAATCCAATCTGATTGCTGTTCTTATAAAAGGAGGAGATGAGGACCCAAGAGAGACACCAGGGCTGCCCAAGCACAGAAGAAAGACCCTGTGAGGGAGAAGGCAGCCATCTGCAAGCCAAGGCGAATGGCCTCAGAAGAAAGCAGACCTGCCAACACCTCGACCTTGGACTTCCAGCCTCCAGATGGTGAGAAAATAGATATCTGTTGTTTAAACCACCCAGTGCGTGGTGTTTCTTTATGGCAACCCGAGCAAACTAATATACTCACTGACCAAAAGAAAAGTTTTCAGATTAGGTATTTAAAATGACCTAACAATACGATGTCTGTGAGAAGCACGCTTAGAACAACAACAAAAACCAAAACCAGAAAAGTTGAAAATGTAGAAACTGAGAAAACAAAATATCTCGAAGACATTAACAAAAATAAATCGGGGTTAGCTCTTTTAATACTGGGCAAAATAGACTTCCAAGCAGATGCAAAAAAAATCCTAAGGGGCTGAAAAAGGGATCATATGCTGCTGAAGGGACTCTCCAGAAAAAGATATGAGCATTTTGAACGTGAACACAAGAACAATACAGGCTCAAAATATTAAAAGTAACAACTGACCTAAATTAGAGGGAAAAGGGACAAATCAACAATCGCCATGGAAGATTTCAACAAGCCTCTCCCCAAAACAGACAGACCAAGCAGAGAAAAGGAATGAATAGAGATGTAAGAGAGCTGAACAACAGAAATAATGAGTTTCAGCACTTACAGAATTCTACCCAAAATGAATAGACAATCTGGGCTATTTTGAGTATGTACAGAGCATTTATAAATCTAAATTGAATATTGGACCACAAAGGCAACCCAATAAATCCCCCCAAATTAGATACCAGAACTAAGTTCTTAGACCATAACACAATTCAATGTGACATCAATAACAAAGCAATTTAAAAAAATATCCCACATGTTTGGAAACTAAATATGTATTACTAAATAGTCATTGAATTAAAAATAGATATCTTGGGGCACCTGGGTGGCTCAGTTGGTTAAGCCTCTGCCTTCAGCTCAGATCATGATCCTGGGGTCCTAGGATTGAGCCCCACATCGGGCTCCCTGCTCAGCGGGGAGCCTGCTTCTCCCCTGCCTGCCACCCCCCCTGCTTGTGCTCTCTTTCTCTTCCTCTCTCTCTCTGTGTCAAATAAATAAAATCTTTTTTTAAAAAAAGGTAATCAAGAAAGGTCAAAAACAAATAAGCTGAGGATGCAACAAAAGATACTAGAAACAAGGCTCAGTTTAAGTCCAAAGAAATAAGAGAGGAAACATTAAAAATAAGTATATTAATCATGATCCAGTCAGAAAAACAGAAACAGTAATTTGAACAGGAAATGCTTAATGTAAGTAATTATTAACTATTTGCAAGGAATTACCTCCTACAGTGGGGATAAAAAGAGAACTCTAAAGAATGCCTAAAGTCTGAGAAGGAGTCCCCAAGGAAGCCATAAAATGGGAGGGGGGTCCCTCCTCAAGGCTAGAATTCAGACATCATTAGAGAAAGAGTGGTCGCTATCCATTGGATGCCAGAGAAGTTCTCTGGTCTTCCTTGGACCAGAGTATGTCCCCATCTGGCAGGAACCACAGGCCTAGGTTGACAAACAGGAAAGCCCCAGTGAGGGTGCAAAGAGCTGAGACTGGCTGGCAGAAAACTGGCCAACGAGATAACGACAAAACTCACAAAGCAACTTCCCCTAGGGGTGCTGCGAAAGCAACTCTAGTTTGCATATGTCTTGCTCAGGCATCTAAAATGCTGCTACTTTTCTGCTCATCATCCAATCAGTGTAATGCCATCCATGAAGTGTGATGTTCGCGGAATGTCAACATAGCCCAGATCCCTGTGGACTATATCATGACAGAGAACAGGAGAACTGACATCGCCCTGGGGCAGCACTGTGAAGATACACTGTTGGCACTGCCGGGTAAAAGCAAACCACTTCTGGTGGTCCTTTCAAATTGGTATGGAGAAAAAAGTATTAGCTACATCAATAATTACATATCAAATGGCAGGAATTACGCTGATTCGCTCCAGAGGTCGGACAACACTGACAACAGCTGCATTCCAAATTACCACCTCATTCCATTTTTGACAGTCCACGGTTATTTTTCAATAGCCACCCAATGTCTGCCCAGGCCAAACAGGTGAGTTCAATGGGCATCGCTGTCACCACTCCTTCTTCTTTCAATGCTTGGACGATGGCATATGTCTCTGAAATTTCCCCAGAGATGCTATATTGCTTCTGATTTATTACCTTGGTGTGGAGAAGAAGTTTCAAGGGTTTCTACTAAGCCCTTCCTATCTCATGGGTCCAGGAGTCAATGTGGTAGACACTTTCCAAGTACATGTATTAGAGTTACATTCAAACCTGGGGACATACACCACAGGATGGGTCTGTGGATAAATTAGGCCCACTGTGAGTCAAACTTCAGCTGAGTCTCCATTTATTCCTTGATTACTACAGCCCCCAGTTGGGTGGGTCAGACTCACATTTTGGTTGCCCAGGAATTAGTGTTAATTCATGGCCAGTGTCTAATAATGTCCAAAAGCTTTGGGTATTACACAGTCACCCCAGTAAATGGCCCTGGCTCCTTTTGGGTTAGACTTGGACTTACAGTGACTGCTTGGGAAAATATATCAGGTTCCTTCCTCTGGGGGATCCAATGTCCCCTTCCGTCAAGAGGTTCTGGGTCTGTTCATTGATTTAGGTTTGGAAACTGGTGACTCGTCAAGTTTTTGGCCAGAGTAACAGATTTTTCTATTACATAGATCAAGAAATACTTTAGTAGGCTGCCCAGCCATTTTGTTCCAAGGAACACTGTAATTAACTAGCTATCACCAAAGATCTCAGATATGAGTTTCAGGCTTTGTTGAAGAGGTTGTGATTATAAACCACTCGATGGTAAGATGTTTGCTGGGGTGTTGCCCCAAGCCAGAGCTGATCCACAGGTACTGGGCAGAGCTAATGGTCAGGGAAATACAGGACAGGACCAGCAAGCAGGAAAACCTCCACCAGAGTGCCAGTGGGCCAAGCCTGGTGAATAAGAATCTGCCCACTGGAATGTTGACAACAGTCTTCTGGAAGCTGCCTGTGATGGTTGCTGTTGAATTCATCACCTAGACGCCAGCAGGAGCACACATAGAACTCACACGGTAAGTGCCTGCAGAAGTACCCCCAAAACTCGCTAGGGGTGAGTTCCACTGTGTGTCCTGTGCAACACAGGAGCCAGGCGAAGAAATATATACTGCAACCAGGAAGAGAAGCCCCTTCCTCCTGCAATGTCCCTCTAGCGCCCTCTACTGACAAAGCTTAATTTTGTATCAGCAGATGGGGAAGACCTGTCCCAGAATTGCAAGCAGGGCAATCAAAGGTAGATTTGGAGCTAAGATGTAATGAAGTTGAACTGCCCCATAAGAAAAGTAATAAACAAAATCGAGAAAATTAACAAACCAAAATATGGTTGTTTGAGAGATTAATAGCTATAGAAGTCTTAGGCAAGATTAATTAAGACAAAAGAGAGAAGATATATTTAGAAAATTATAATCTAAGAATAAAGAGATCTTATGCATTTTAAATATAATAGCAGAGACTTTAAAAATTAACTGAAGTGTTGAATCTAAACTCCAGGAAATTTCCCAGAAAATAGAACGATAACAACAACAACCAAAAATACTCCCAAACACATGGAAATGACTGAGGGGGGATATAAATTATTCCTAGCTCTGTTTGGGCCCAGGAATTGTTCTGCCTACCCTTTCTGGTGCTTCCCCTCTGCATCAAATGTGCACATGTGCAGAGCGGTACTCAACCAGACATCTCTAATGGTTCACACCAGAACCTTCCTCTAGGGCATTTCCTGTGCTTTTCAGGAGGAATGGCCTGTGGCCAGTGATGAACTCTAAGGGAAATAAATGCCCAGTCTTCCTGCCTCTGTATGGAACAACTTCTTTGGTGCAATTTATGCTCCAGAGCTCCCTGTGCAATTAGGCTGAGGCTAGATATCAGCCCATCTTCTTCCTCTGTGCTGGTTTTTTTTGTTGTCTTTGCTTCTTGTTTTTTGTTTCCCTTATTCCCTAAGAAGTTTTGCTTGAGGGCATTCCTTCAGTAAATCACTTGGACAAGAATTCCTGTCTCTACCCCTGCATCTGGAAAATCCATCCTAAGGCAGAAGGGTGATGACGAAAGCCACACAACAGGGAAATGAATCCAACAATGCTGTGTAGGATAGATCAGAGTAGGGAGAACTTGGATTAAGAGAAGTCAGTTAGGGGGTGCCTGGGTGGCACAGCGGTTAAGCGTCTGCCTTCGGCTCAGGGCGTGATCCCGGCGTTGTGGGATCGAGTCCCACATCAGGCTCCTCTGCTATGAGCCTGCTTCTTCCTCTCCCACTCCCCCTGCTTGTGTTCCCTCTCTTGCTGGCTGTCTCTATCTCTGTCGAATAAATAAAAAAATAAAATATTTTAAAAAAAAGAGAGAAGTCAGTTAGGAGCTAAGTTTTAGGGAAGAGATGAGAGGTAAGAAGGAGCTGAAACTGAGGAAAAGAAGAGAAAATAGAAAAGAAGAGGCAGACAAGTGATTATCTCTGGATAGACTCCTCGATAGTGATGCAAAATGGCAGATGTGGGGAAGGAAGGAGTGAAATAGGATGACAACGTCTCAGCTTGGGTGGCTAAGAGGATGGCAGCCCCACCCACATACAAACATCAGGTAACCAGAGAACAATCATATTGGGAGAAAGCACCCCCATGTAGAACTGTCACAGAAGACTTAACATCTGCATGGCACTCTACAATTTACAGAGTTCTCAAATACATCTGCTCCTTTTCTCAAAAGGTCTCTGTGAGCTACAGTAGGAGGTATTCCCAATTCTTTACCCTTTCCTTCTTTCTTGTGACCCTGACGTGCCTCCCAGTAAAGAAGGGGGGAGAATACATCTTCATGCTCATTGACTTTGGGCTTGGCTGTGTGGCTTACATTTTGGCCAATGTAATGTAAGGAAACATGACATGAGCAGAACATTTCTATGTGCTCCTGTGATTCACTTTGGTTCTTGTATTGTTACCTTCAGGAAAACATGTCCCAGGCAGCTGCTGATCCAAGGAGAATTAGAAGACATTTTAAGCATGATTCAAATTCAAGCCACAGCCTGGAACTACACGCAGTTGATCCTATCCAATTCCAGCAGAGCCACATGTACCCACAGACCTGTAAATGAGAAATAAATGCTTGCAGTTGTAAGCCACTGCATTTTAGGAGTGTTTGTTAGGCAGCACTATTGCAACAACTGACTGATAGAGTTAGGTAAACAGGTATTCTAAAGATGCCCATTGAGCAGATGGAACAACTGGGATTGCAGAGAGGTTAAGAAGTTGTCCAAGCTCACATCTCAAGAGAGTGTTACCTATTCCTTATCTACCTACTCAACAGAAAGACTCTGTAAATGGTGACACATTTCACAGCTTAGAAGCCCAGCGTCCAAAAGAATAATTTTTAAATGCTTTTAAAAAAATAAAGTACTGAGTTTGCTAATAACCTCAGAAATGCATGTTTTCATATATGCTGCCTATTAAGTCTGTTCATATCGTATCAGCAAACATCATGTCGTCTTGGAGAGGTTCCTAGTTTTTCCTGTGAAATGTTTTTCAACGCCTGAGTGAATCAAAATGAATGTAAATGAGGTTTATTAAGTCAACCCCACATGGTGCTGTATTGTCAGCATTTGTAGGGCTGTGACAGGTTAGTTATTGCAGTTTGAAGGAAATGTCACCAACACAGCAGTCTGCAGAATTAACTTAAAATATTTTGAGAGTCGTCTCCTCAGAAGGTGATGGGAGCTGAGAGAGGCTAAGGTTTGCTCATTCTTTTTCATCAAGAATCACTCTTGGGCTATATGATACCTGAGGCCAAGGGTCAGGGGCTGCAGGTAAGCACCCAGGCTTCTGAGAGCTGCTGTTAATGGACTGTAGAGAAGGAACAAAATGAGGGTGATTGGAGTTGACAAGCAGTGACAGGAATCAGTGGCAGCAGCACCAGGTGCCCTCTGCACCTCAAATAAGTGTCAGACTGGTTGGGGGTGGAGTGGGAGCAAAAGCAAGAAAATAAAGAAGGCAAGTGAAGCCCCGGATTCTGGGCTGTCGAACAATGAGCCTTATTAACTCCAAGGAGGCTGGGGAGACAGCAGTGATGATGTCATCCCCTCATGAGCATGTTTCTTACGCTCACCCAGAGCCAGCCGTAGGTATACGCCAGCCAGGTAGTCAGTTCCTCGGGTGACTTGATTTGAGAAGTGTCAAGAGGGCTCTTCCCTCCAAATCATCACGCTCATTATTCCTGACTTAGGGATAACTCTTTCTTCACGTCCAGGAGCCTTCTCCTTTATAAGAGGTCTCCTCTTATGAGGAAAGACAAGCGCATTAAACATTCATCTGTCAGGACCTTAGGAAAAAATATCTTTTAATCAAAACCTCAAATTCCTCATTTCAAGGACAACACTTGTCACTTAGAACCTGAGTGGAGTCATCCAGGGGAAGGAAAAGGCACTGAAGGAAAACATACAACTAGACCAAAAGTACATGTTCTGCCTTCTCAGTTTTCTAAACTAACATTGTTTAAACCTTGTGCCCATGCTATACGATCAATCCCAGTTGGGAGTTACACAGAGCCCTTCTCCTAACCACACGCAGGACAGCTACTCTCCTTCCTCCACCCTCCTTTATATACAGTGTAAGAACCACTGAGTTTGGGGGATCCTCTCATTGAACCCCCTTCTTTTGTTGTAGGGAAATAAAAGGTCAGAAAAAAAGTAGGGGTGGGGGATGGCTAACCTCACCTAGCTGAGCAGAGTATAAACAAGTCTTCTTTTTAAAAATTCTATTTTCCAAAAAACCACCCTACACTATGTTCTTTGTATAGGCTCCTGAATCCAAGGCCTAAATTTATCTAGAGCACTATTGAAATCAGGAACATTCATTAAATGATATTGATGGGTGTCATGGGGGTGTGTGCTTCTCTGTGCAAAATGAGTTGAAAAGAGTCATCCATTCAGCAACGATTTGTTGATTGCCTATTGTCCCCGACCTCTGGGAACTTCACAGGCTAAGAAGCCCAAATTGGGCAAAATCCCTGAAGGTTTAAATATTAATAACATCACAGAAGTAAAAGGAACAAGAATTCACATTCAGGATTCATTTTATTATGTAGGGAGTGAAGGGAACATAGAGGACTTCCGTGGACATTGCAGAGTTGGGGAGGAACCGTCCCTCTCCTCAACAGACTGATGAAACCCAAATAACCCGCTTTTGCTTTGCTAAGTCCTCTAGCAAAATCCTCTATTCCACCCTTATATATAAAAAACCAACAACCACTTCAGAACTCTGGAAGGCCAAGAGTCTATAAAGCTGTCAGTTGTTGACGTTCACTAGAGTTGACAGAATATGAACAGCCCTTGCACCAAAGAGAGAATCAGAGGAGTGTTTCTGCAAAGACTAACTTCTGGCCACGGAGCATGCATATTCAGTGACTTGGGATTATTGTGCTCAAGGACAGAGTAGCTCCCTCTAAGAGTGGGATTCCAAACAAAGATGCCCAGCAAGGAGGAAGCCTTGGGGACCGAACTCAAGAGAGACCTTGAGGCTGCAAGCAGATTTGAACTCTTCTGAAAGTCAAAAAGGAAGTCCACTTTCTGGGAAAGAAAGTTCATGAGAAAAACGGATCCAGCCAAGGGCTGAGAAGCATCCGACATAAGCAGCTACTAGAGGAGGAGGCAGCAGAGGAGTCCAAGAGAAGTGGGGTGATCCAGGAGACTTTCCTATCATGAAGCCAAGGAAACCACAGATGGTGCGGAAAAACCTCACTTAAGCCATTCGCTTCAACTCCTTCCCCACCAGACATTTTTAGCAGATTTCCTAATGGTGGAAAATGATTGATTTGAATTTCACTCCTTTTTCAACAAAGACAGCCGTGTTGTGGAAAAAGCCATGAACCTGGGTCAGAAACCTCAGGGCTGAATCCTGCTGTGATTGTGTGTCAGAAATTCACTGCGTGACCTTGAGAAAGTGTCCTGATATATAGGGGTCAAGTTTCTCTCATCTAAACTCACAGGTTGCTGTGAGTTTTGATGAGGTAATGGATATAAAAGCATATGTAAAGTACTATATAAATGACATGAATTTTTTTACCATAATTCTTAAAGAACTGACAAATGTGGACACAAATGACAAAAAGTCTGGTGCCCATAGTCTTGAACACAGTTTCCTAGCAAAACGGGGGGAGCTGATTTGTCACTCACTACCATAAACACTTCTTTGCTAGTATTTACTATAAATGCTCTGCTTATTTAGTGTATTTAATCCATTATTGACACTTGAAAGGCATGATGTCGTGGATGAAATGAAACTCCATAGGTGGAAAGCCCATCAGAACAGCAGGGACTTTGGCACCGTAACTTTTACTCCTAGCTCCGTCCCCACAGTTCTGCATGTGCCTTGAAAACCACCTGCCTCCCACCTACCAGACAGGGTTTGGAGACCAGGTTAAAGCCCTAAAAAAGTCCCATCCCCAGAACATTGTCCGCTTCTTGAAAAAGCCCCATAGTATTATTTGTGATAACTTGGAACTGCTTTGAAGAAAAGCCCTATTCTCCAGAGTTTTCTTTTTATCCAAAATGATAATAAGAATTATTATTATTATTGTAATCAACAGCAGTAACACTTTAAAATTGCAGCTGTTTGAGGATGTAATAGCAGATGGGGAAAACAAGAGCCTGGTAAAAAACTTAAAAAGAAGATTTAGGGGATGAGATGTCCAAGGAGTTATTTGACATATTCCTGGGAATCTAGAAGTGCATGAGCATATGCAGGGCTGTGCATATACCCAGGAAAGACAAGAGAGGTTTATAATCTTCCCCCCCTGGGTGTCCTTGAGACCCTGTTAAAGGAGAAAGTTATGGCTAAGACAGAGTTGTAAGCTTCCTGAACATTTAAGGCAACCTCAAAGCACACAAAGCCACTCATCAAAGGATGAAAAACTTATTAGTTCAAGGTACTTAAAGAAATATGTGACCAACATTAACCAACCACTAAAATAACCTTGCAAAGATTTCAGTGACTACATGCTACAGGGAATACATGCTTTACAGAATTTGTCTAGGAAAGTTATTAAGCCAAAAAACAGCAACAACCACAAAAACAACATAAAAAAATCACCAACAAAAATAAACTCTCATGGAGGGAGATCTGATTTCCAGAACTATCATATTATAATATCTAAAATGTCTAGTTTATGAAAAAAAATATAAAATTATAAAACATGCAAAGAAACAGGAAAGCGTGACCTCCAGATAGGTTTAAAAAAAAAAGGGAGTCATTAGAAACTTCCCTGGTGAGGAGGGTGAGGAGGACACTCAGATGTTGGACTTAGCAGACAAATATTTTAAATATTACAGCTTTTATATATATGCTCAAAAGACTAAAGGAAACCATCTAAAGAATTAAAGTTTGACAACAATGCTTCATGAAATAAGGAATATCAAAAAGGGATTAAAAAACAAAAAGGAGAAGAAGGAGAAAGAAAAAGGAGGAGGAGGAGAAGGAAGGAAGGAAGGAAGGAAGGAAGGAAGGAAGGAAGGAAGGAAGGAAGGAAGGAAGGAAAAGAAAGGAAAGGAAAGGAAAGGAAAGGAAAGGAAAGGAAAGGAAAGGAAAGGAAGGGAGGGAAGGGAAGGAAGAAAAGGAGAAGGGAGGGAAGAGGAGGGGAAGGGAGGGAAGGAAGAATTCTGTAATTGAAAAGAATAATAACTGAAATGAAAATTCACTTCAAGAGCTCAAAAGCAGATCTGAACTGACAGAAAGGGGACACAACAATCTTAAAGATAGGTGAAATGAAATTATCCAATCTGAGAAATAGAAAGAAAAGAGGATGGGAGAAAAATGAACAGTGCCTCCAACTCCTGTGAGACCCCACAAAGGACATCAGTATCCATATAATGGGAATCTCAGAAGGAGAGAAGAGAAAAAGAGGACAAAAAAAGTTTGATGTAATAATCGCTGAATACTTCACAAATCTGATGTAAAACAAAATATACATTCAAGAATCTCAATGAACTTCATACAGTATAAACTCAAAGGGACACACATCTAGACGCATAGTCAAACTGCTATTAGCCAAAGACAAAAAGAGAATCAGGAAAGCACCCAGAGAAAAATGACTCATCAAATACAAAGGACCCTCAATAATAATAACAGTTGACGTCTCATTGTATATCATAAAGGCCAAAAGGCAATGGGAGGACATATTTAAAGTGTTGAAAGAAAGAGCTGTCAACCAAGAATTCTATTTCCAGCAAAACTATTAACTCAAAATCAACGGAGAAATTAAGATATCCGTAGATAAAAACTGAGAAAATAGATTACTAGCACACAATCCCTACAGGAATTGCTAAAGGGACTCCTTCAGGCTACAGGAAGGACATTAGATCATAATTTTAGTCCACACAAAGAAATAAAATGCACTGGTAAAGGCAACTACGGGCAAAAAAGAAAGACGGCATAAACGTACCTTTGTAATACTTCCGTTTTCCTATCTAATTTAAAAAACAACTAACTACCTAAAGCAATTATTACAAAACTGTGTTGAGGGGCAGATAATGTATAAAGATTTAATTTATATGTAAATAACAGCACAAAGTAGGAGACAAGGAGTGGAGCAGAAGAATATTGGAGCAAAGTGTCTGTATAATATTGAACGTAAGTTTGTATGAACTCAAACTAGATTATTGGAAGTTTTGATGCTAATTGTAATCCCCCAAACAACTACTAAAAAAAAAAAATCCAAAAAAATATAGTAAATAAGATAACAAGAAACTAAAATAGGATGCTAGAAAACATTTATTTCCCACAAAGAAGGAGCCAAAGAGAACAAAAGCATGTGGTAAGCAATACCAAGATGCCAGTCATAGTTCTACCTCATCAGTGATGACATTGAATGAAGTAAGCCCTAATAAAGATAAAAGGATTGAAATCACACAAAGTATATTCTCTGCCCATAATGGAATTAAATTAGAAATCAGTAACAGAAGGAAATTTGGGAAATTCAAAAATATGCGGAAATTAAACAACACACTTGCAAATAACTAATGGATTAAAAAAAGAAATCACAAAGGAAATTAGAAAATATACCTTGAAATAAATCAAAACAGAAACAAAAACACACCAAAATGTATCAAATGCTGCTAAAGCAATGTGTAGAAGATATTTTGTACTTGTAAATACCTAATTAAAAAAATGATTGATAACCTAATTGCAACTTAACAGATTGAAAAATCAGAAAAAAATAAACTAAATACAAACAGAAGATAGAAAAAAATTTAAGATTAGAATGGAAATAAATAAAATAGAGAATAGGAAACAATTTAGAAAGTCAAGAAACCAAGAACTAATTCTTTGGAAAAAATCAACAAAATCAACAAACCTCTAGCTAGACTGATTAAAAAAAAAGAGAGAGAGATGTTAGAATTAGTCAAAATCATGACTAAAAGAGGGGACATCAATACCGACCTGACAAAAATAAAAGGATTATAAGGGAACACTATGAACAACTGCATGCCAACAAATTAGATACTTTAGATGAAATGGACAAATTCCTACAAAAACATAAACTACTGAAACTAACTGAAGAAAAAATAGAAAATCTGAATAGACCTATGGTAAGTAATTGAATTAATAGTTATAAAACTTCCCACGAAGAAAATCCCAGATGTCGATGCCTTCTCTGGTGAGTTCTACAAAATATTTAAAGCATTGATACCAATTCTTCACAAATTCTTCCCTAAAACAGAAGAGAATATTTCCCACCTCATTTTAGGAGACCCACATGACCCTGCTACCAAAACCAAAGACCGCAAGAAAATTGTTGGCCAGTATTCCCTATGAATACAGATACAGAAATCCTCAACAAAATCCAGCAACGTAATAAGGATTATACACCACGGTCCATGCCAGTTATCTCAGGAATGCAATGTTGGTTTAACACCCCAAAATTAATCAATGTAATGTACCATATAATGGAATAAAAAACAAAACCACACGATCATTACAATCCACATGATCAATAGACACAGAAAAAGCATTGACAAAGTCCAACACCATTTCATGATTTAAAAAAATACTCAGCAAACTAGGACCAACGGAGAACTCTCTCAACCTCAAAAAAAACCTACAAAAACCCCACAGCTACTATCACGCTTGATGGCAAAAGACTGACTACTTTCTCCCTAAAAACAGAAACAAGATAAGCATGTCAGCTGTTGCCACTTCTACTCAACATTGTACTGGAGGTCTCAGCCAGGGCAATTAGCAAGAAAACAAAATAAAAGTAATTCAGATTGGAAAGGAAGAAATGAAATTATTTCTTTTTTTTTTCTTTTTTTTTTTAAGATTTTATTTATTTGACAGAGAGAGACACAGCGAGAGAGGGAACACAAGCAGGGGGAGTAGGAGAGGGAGAAGCAGGCTTCCCGCTAAGCAGGGAGCCCGATGCGGGGCTCGATCCCAGGACCCTGGGATCATGACCTGAGCCGAAGGCAGACGCTTAACAGACTGAGCCACCCAGGCGCCCCTGTTTAAAGTAATAAAATTATTTCTAATGCAGATGACATGCTCTTATATAGAGAGAATTCCATAGAATTCAATGAAAAACTATTAGAATAAATAAATTCAGCAAGATTACAAAAACAACATCATATTTAAAATCATATTTCTATGCGCTAACAATGAACCTGAGAACGAAATTAAGAAAACAATTTCATCTATAGTAACAACAAAAAGAATAAAATACCTAGGAATGAATTTAACAGAATCTCAGGACTTGTATAATAAAAATTACAAAACACTTTTTAAATAAATTAAAGGTCTAAATAAATGGAAAGACATTCCATTTTCACAGATTGGAAGGCTCGTATTATTAAAATGGCATTATTCTCTGAATTGATCTACAGTTTCAATGTAATCGCTCTGAAAACCTCAGCTTACTTTTGGGGAGAAATTGACAAGTTGATCTTAAAATTCACATGATAGTCCAAGAGACATAAAATAGCCAAAACGATCTTGAAAATGAAGAATGAAGTTGAAGGTCTGGAACTTCTTGATTTCAAAACTCACTACGTAGCTAAACTAATCCAGATAATGCGGTACAATCGTTAAGGACAGACATACAGATAAATGGCCTAGAATTGAAAATCTAGAAATAAGCCCTTACCTTTAGGGTCAATTGATTTTCAACAAGGGTGTAAAGGTATTTCACTGGAGAAAGAATAGTGTTTTAGCGTCCTATTTGATGCCAGGACAACTGGATGTGTATATCCAAAACAGTGAAGTTGGAACCCTACCTCACCTGATATACAAAAACCAACTCAAAATGAATTACAGACTTTAATGTAGGGGTTAAAATCATAAAACTTTTTTTTTTAAGATTTTATTTATTTATTTGACAGAGATAGAGACAGCCAGCGAGAGAGGGAACACAAGCAGGGTGAGTGGGAGAGGAAGAAGCAGGCTCCTAGCAGAGGAGCCTGATGTGGGGCTGGATCCCATAACGCCGGGATCACGCCCTGAGCCGATGGCAGACGCCTAACCGCTGTGCCACCCAGGTGCCCCAAAACCATAAAACTTTTTAAAGAAAACATAGAAGTCAATCTTCATGACTTTGAATTAGGCTCTGATTTCTCAGATTTGACACCAAAATACAAGCAATGAAAACAAAATTTGTGCTACAAATGATACCATCGAGAAAGTAAAAAAGAGTTCACACAGCAAAAGAAAATATTCACAGATCAGGTGTCTGATAAGAGACCTGTATCCTCCCACCACCTAAACGAAAAAGACAAAAAATCCAGTTTCAAAATGAATAAAGCATTTGAATAAGCATCCTTCAAAAGAAGATAAACAAATGGCCAATAAGCACACCAAAAGATACTCAAGGTCTAGTCATTAGGGAGATGCATCACAAAAACACAGTGAGATACCACCTCACACCACTAGGACGGCTATAATCAAAAGGGAGATCATAACAAGTGTTGGTGAGCATGGGGAGAAATTGGAACCCTCATAGGTTACTAGTAGGAATGCAAAACAAGCATTCCAGCATTATGGAAAAGCGTTTGGTACTTCTTGGAAATATTAAATATACTTAGTATAGAACTGAGCAATTCTGCTCTTAGGTATATACCCAGGAGCAACTGAAACATGTCTACACAAAGACTTGTACGTGAAGTTGACAGCAGCATTACTCATAATAGCCCAAAATAGCAACAACCGAAATGCCCGTCAAATGACGAATAGATTAAAAAAATGATATATCCATATAATGGAGCATTATTCAGCAGTAAAAAGAAATGAAGCACTGATCCATTCTATAACCTTGGCTATATTAGGCTAAGCCAAAGAAGTCAGTAACGAATGGCCACATATGATTCTATTTCTTTGTTTTTTTAAGATTTTATTTATTTGACAGAGAGAGAGACAGCAAGAGAGGGAACATAAGCAGAGGGAGTGGGAAAGGGAGAAGCAGGCTTCCCGCTGAGCGGGGAGCCTGATGCAGGGCTCAATCCCAGGACCCTGGGATCATGACCTGAGCCGAAGGCAGACGCTTAACGACTGAGCCACCCAGGCGCCCCATCTATTTCTATGAAATATCAGAATAGGCAAATCTACAGAGAAGGAAAATAGACTGGTTGGCTGCCGAGGGCTGGTGGGCCAGGGAGGATGGAATGGGAAGTGACTGCTAATGGGTTTTAGACTTCTTTTTGAGGTGATGAAAGTGCCCTAAAATTGTTGTGATGGTTTTGCAACTTTTGAATACACTGAAAATTTTAAATGGGTACGATATATATAGCATGTGAATTACATTTCAGTAAAACTGTTACCAAATGGATACCTACCAAGACAACACATCAGAGCGTCTGTGAATTGAGAAAGACAAAGGGATACTTGCGGTGCCCATGCTTTAAGAGAATCTGGGTCCCAAAGGGGCTTACAAGGGTGCGATTTTTTCCTATGAAAAAGAATTTGGGCTTTGCAGAATTATTGTCAATAAGGTAGCATTCTCTACTTTTGCACACCTGTATGCGGCCAAACACCAGGTAGGATGCCCTCTTCTAGCCCAGCCCTTGAACTCACCCATGACTGCTTCTGACGCTTTTGGAATTCTTTCTACTCTACCACCAGAGCCGCATGTTAAACAGTCCAACCTCTTGGTCTAGAACTTTTCCCAAACCTCAGATTGGGATCTAGAGAGGATCCAAGGGTAGGTAGAGTAATAAAGGCATGGGGCGGGGGTGGGCTGTGATTTGGGCGTTCCTAAGTATAAATGTATACATAACACACGGCCCTGCGTAAGGTGAGCTAGATGCGAGGGCTGGCTGAGGAGAGACCAGTCAGGAGCTCTAACAGGTGCAGGTGCGAGGGAGTGGTAATGAACCTGGAGAAGAGCACTCCGAAGGGAAAGAAGGTGGACCCCCACTGGCAACTATCAGGCAGGTAACCAGAGAGGAGGAGCACTCAGCAGTGAATTCCAAATTGCCGCGTATTTTAATTTCACTAAGGAAAATGTCTTTTTCAAGCATCACTTTCCAGAATGAATGATCCATTTGTAAAGTAGGTAATCAATTTCCAATCTGGTTTGTTTTGAATCTGGTAGGGTTACTTAAAGAAAGTCTTATCTGCAGTTAAGAGAGGACTGTATTTTCTCTGTTTCTGAAGGAAGAAATCAAAGCCCTAAGGGCACAGGCAGGACTCAGCCAGAGCACCTACCCGCGGGAGAAACTCGGCTCCCTGAGGCCACAGGGTATTGTGTCTGAGCTGCGTGTGGGCCCTCGGAAGCTGATATCTCAGAAAATCAGGCTGGGAACTGGTCTGTCTCCCTTGGGACAACAGAGGTAAGAGTAACAGAGAAAGTCACTTACTCAGAGCCCTAAAACAGAAAGGGCCCTAAGAGGTCATCAGGTTCAACCCCTCATTTTGCAGCTGAAGAACTCGGCCCAGAGAGGATAAGGGACACGGCCAGGGTCATTCAGCCAGATGGTGGCATATTTGGAACGAACAGCCTAGCTTCTGTCTCCCCGAAGATGCATGGCCCCAGGCAGGCCAGCCTGTCACTATTAGACACAGAAGCATGCTTGCACCTGCCCCGGCATGCTTCACACTCAAATCAGAAAACCTTCTGCCGCAACCCTGATGAGGAAATTAAATTAGCTACTAATTGGTTAATTGGCAGCAAGCTCTGTAAGGCAGCAAGGAACAAATTAAGTTGGAGCAAGACCCACACATTTGTTAGATGCGATCATCTTCATTATCACCTCTGTGGCCCACCAGCAACGCTGTGCGCCTCTCCCCTAGGAGAGCTCTTAGAAGGATCCTATAACCTTTTGGCTGCCAGATTAATTGTTCCTTTCTCTTCCTTTTCCTCTCCCACTGCCACTACCCTCTCTTCTGGGTCCCTCTAATCCAGCATTTCCCAAGTTGTTCTCTGCAGGACTCGTGTCGGTAGCGTGCTGATAAATGTTTAATGACGGGCTCCCTGGGGGTAAAGAGCCTTGATTTGTAGCATTTAGCAATTTCCGTGGTGTAAATATCCCCGCTATGGGCCAATTTCGAGGTACCGATATGACATCTACCGGCTTGAAAAATTCCTGGAGATTCAACAATTGGTTCTTGCAAGCTGATATAAGCTGATTTCCAACAGAGGTTAATAGGTCCATGGGAAGGGCCCCACGGTCAAGTAAATAAGTAGGAAATTCTGCGTATCATACAGATTCTGAGAAGTTCTGCAGAAAGGAAACATATTTAATTTAACTTAGCACTTGCCAAACATATTTGACCAGAGAACCCGTGTTTCACAAGGCGTGTGTGAATAACTCCTAGAATACTAAGGAGCTACTTGGAAACACTACTATCAGCATATCATTATTGTGCAATTTCTGGGTGCAGGCACTGTGCTAAGTCCTTCAGATAAAACATTGAAGATATGCATCTTGCCCACAGAGTAATTAAACCAAGGTAGCAAATTATTGAGGATGAGGTGACCGGTACTGACTGCGAGGTCCACAAGATTTCAGAAAACAAACTCCATCATCAGGTCAGGACTCAAACAAAAGGTCTTGACAAAGACCTTCTGAGGCAGGGGGACTGCTTTGGCAAAGAGGAAGAGGGGCAGATGTGTATTGGGTGTTCCCCAGTATTCAGAAGACTAGCGTGACGAGGACAGAGGCGTCCGGGACCCCTGAGGGGCAGACGAGGTAGGAAAGGTGAGTGGAGGACTGATCGGGAAGGAAGGTTGAAAGATCAGCAGGAGGAGTTTGGGTGCCGGCCTGGCGGGGAAGCAGAGGGCATACGATTGTTGGACAACACGATTTCCTGAGGCCTGGAAGTCATTCCATTTCTTCTTAGTTACCAGCTAGAAATAGACGGTGTTTCTAGATATGGAGGTTGAGGCATGCCAGAGAAGCCCGCTTAGCTCTCTCAGCAGGGACTGGTGACTCTACCTTCTGACACGGACGTGTGCCATCACGGGGTGCTTTCTTCCTACCGGGCCCATGTGTGGGGCACTGTGCCGGAGCGCACATAGGATCCCTTCTGTCCTTGGTGCGAATGTGTATCTGGGGCACAATGTTTAATACTGAACAAATTACTTCGTGCCAGGGGCTCCTGAGTACTGGCAGATTTCTCGAGGTTTTGAATAGCTGGTGACTGGTCCAGGAAACGGGAGGCTACGCGAGATGACATGGTCATGATTAGTGTTTACGGCTCCCGAATCCCCGACGTAGTGCTTGGCTCCCAACCCTGCACCCCTCACGGTGTCTTCTGAGCTGCGGGCAGGACGTGCCAAGGGCATACTTTCCGGGGTAGCTTCTGATCACTAAGCTCAGCATTGTCCCCCAAACGAGTCCTGATAAAGCTGCGAGGGGACGCACTTGATCCTAGTGCCCCCAGCCTGTTCCTCTGTGCCCTTTTCCACCCCTCCGTGGGTTAATCTGAACACATATGGCTCACGCTTTCCACATGCCCCCTTTCCAAGAAAAATTGCCTCTCCAGAAAAAATGTGAAACTTATTTTTCCAAAGTTACAAATAAGTGGTAACAGCTTAAAGGCATACCTTTCCAGAGTTATTTATATCTTTGCATCATGGGGGGGAAAAAAGGCTTAACGCTAAAGGATGCAAACTGCACTTTGGGGATTTCAGGCAGCCCAGAGGACATGCGCAGTAGTGATCGTAAAGCAGGAGGGCTGTGTCAGCGCCCTGGAACACCTGGCCTTGATCTCTGCCTTCCCGGGCCTGCCGTCATCCCACCAAGCTCCCAATTCCCTCTCCTTGTGCTACCAGACAAAAAGAATGTGCGGTCATATTGTTGTACGGCTATCATCACCATCCTTCTCCAGAGCTCTTTTTATTTTATTAATAATATTTTTTTATTATATTATGTTAGTCACCATACAATACATCCCTAGTTTTTGATGTAAAGTTCCATGATTCATTACTTTCGTGTAACACCCAGTGCACCATGCCATACGTGCCCTCCTTACTACCCATCACCAGCCTATCCCATTCCCCCACCGCCTCCCCTCTGAAGCACTCAGTTTGTTTCCCAGAGTCCATAGTCTCTCATGGTTCATTCTCCCTTCTGTTTACCCCCCGCCCTTTCTTCTTCCCTTTCTTCTCCTACCAATATGTATGTGCTTGATGCCCCTGAACCGTATGCTGAAAAATAGTTAAAATGGTAAATTTTATGTATGTGTTACTGAATTTTGTTAAAGTGGTTTTTAAAAAAAAAAAAAAACATGAATAGGGCACATATTATCTCTGCAGATGGCAGATAACATGTCATGGTCACTTCTAACTTTTTCCGAATTCAGTTCCATTCCAGCCCCTAGAGAAATGCCTTAGCTTCTTTTACCAAGAATGCAGAGGTGACCTCATTTAATTCTGTTTGTTCCCTAGGGTTCCACCTTTTCCTAAACTACAGAGAGGCATGAGTGAAGGCAGGGAGTGGGGGGTTTTACCAACAGGGAGGACTAAGCAATTAGGTTGAGGGAAGAGTTGAACCAAAGGCAAGAAAGGAGCTCAAAGGCCAGGTCAACAAGAGAAGGGCATCGAACCTCCCTGAATCTTTGATTTCTTCTTGCTCTGTGCCTGCAATACTGATCTAAGCTTAGGCTAAAATGAGGGTGGTGTTTAATTCTCTAGGTGTAAAAAATAATTAAATGCCTGCTACTTGAACATTCCTTTATATAAAAAAAAAAAAAAGAAGAAGAAGAAGAATGTGCGGCCAGGGCCTCTAAGTAGACTGAGGATACAGGGAAGAGCAGCCAGGCCCAGTGACAAGAGAGGAAGCAAACGTCATGAGTTTGACCAGCAGACCCAAGTTCTCATCTCAGCTCCACCACTTTCCAGCTGCCTGTTTCTGATCTTTAAAGCAGGACTTAACGGTGCCCACCTTGTAGGATGGCTGGAGGGTAGTGCCCGCATGTGGCCATGATGGTTGGCTCCCAATGATGGTGGTGATCGTGGAGGAAGTACTCAAGCCCCCATCTTTACTGGAAAACTCAGAACACCCAGAGCGGAAATTTCTAAACCCCAGACTCTTCCCTGTGGATGATCCCAGTCTCAGACTATTATTTCTCGCTGGCATCACACCCAGACTGCCAGCCCAAATGAGGTAACTCTGTAAGACACCAAAATGCCAGCGAGGGCAACGCTCCTCTCTGGAGGAAGCTGGACCAGTGGTTGATTAGTGCTGACAGCAGGTGTGGGGGAGACATTTTTGCCAACCATCCAATATCCATGGTCCTCTGGTAATTCAAATTACTTTCCGAATGTCACTGCATCTGTCTGAGTCTGACAGCTCTTCAAACTGGGGCCCTTTCTCTGAGCCTGAAGACCTGGACATATTCCTGAAGGGACTTTTGATCTTCATTTCTTTCCAGATGGGAGGGTCCTTTGTCAGACAAAGTCCAGACTCGTGAAACCTGCAGACAAAAAACCTAGTGACAGGTCGTCTGGCAGGTGAAGGCAATAACACATCCAGTGTAGGGACCTGGCTAGTTGGATAAGACACATGACATTCCTGAAAATGAACAGTCAGGGGAAAATACTTATACTGTTCTTCAAACCCACTACAGCATCACCCCCACTTATCTTGAAGTCTGACTTCTAGTAACTTCCAATGTGTGCAAGCAGAGAAAGCCTGGACACCTAAAATAACTATTGCACAGTCTTATCCCAAATTCATGGACTGCATTGCTTAGAAGGACCAAGGCGCTCAAAGCCTCTTCACTCTTGCTTAACATAAAAGTCTAACAATCTCAGATATTCGGTTTCCCGGTCCCTGCAAATTGGATGTAGCATAGATAAGATGTCCTAGGGAAGAAGGAGGGAGGCTTTAGAGACAGCTCAATAGCAGCAATGAGAATTGACAGCTGACAGCCTGGTGACAGAGAGCTAAAAGTGAGCACATCGGCGTGTGTTGGACGGTCAAAGAAATTAGGCAGGGTCATCAAGAAGAGGTTAAACTCTCTTGTGTTTCTCAAAAGGGAAGAAGGTGTAGAATACGTTTTAGAAAGCCTTCCATCCAGAATACCTAAAGTAAATTAAATTGGGGGTTGAGAAAGAACAAGCTTGGAAATTCAGGAAAATTCACTTAAGTGGAACGCTGTCCTCCCGTGACAGCACAAGATAAATGAGACAGTACTGTACCTGCAAAGGCTGCCGTCACGGGGCTGGGGAAGGAAAACAGCCTCCCGTAACCTTTCCAGCAGCTCATCACGTTCTGACACCCCCCCGTCTTCCCAACACCAGCCTGCTGCCCGCTGCCCACTGCCTGCCCCGCTGTGGGGACTGCTGGGGGCCCGCTGCAGCACAGGGTAGAGCCCCTCTCCCATAACGCCCACCTGGCGCACGGCGCGTGCCAGCCCTCCTGGGAATGAGTGTCACCAAGAGATCCGGCCAGACACATGGCTCGTCTTCTCGCCTTCTCCTCTGCTGTCCCTTCCACTGCACACCTCCCACTCCACAGGGCGCCCGGAGCCGGGCTGTGGATGTAGCCGGCAGCTATCGACGATCAACGGGCCTTCAGCTTCCATTCCCGAGATAAGCATCTCTCTAAAGTCTGAGAGGTTTAACCAACCTCTACTTGCCCCCTGCTTGCACCACTTCCCTATGCCCGCGGCCTCCCATGGAAGGTCTAGATGCCCAGTGCCACGCCCCGCCTCCAAACCCTGCCCCCGAGCGTGGGTTCCAGGTGATCTGGGGTGGCAGGGGCATGAGTATTTGTTCCAAGGCTCCCCCAACCCCTGCCCCATGATGCTCATGTGAAGCCGGAGCGCTGGACCACTGACTGACTCCGGAGCAAAAAACCGGCAGAGATGCCATCTGGGAGCTCCAAGAAGGTCTGAGGCTGAGACTGACTTTGTTGAGCTAAATAAAGCCCAGAGGCTGCTTTTAATGTTCAGATACTGAGAAGAAGATAAAGAGGGAAAGGAACCCGTGCCTGGTGACCCAGGCAGGAAAGGGAATGAGAGGGGGCAGGAACCGACCTGCCAGGAAATAGAAGACTCTGGAAGACTTGGAGGCAGAAGGGGTTTGGTTTGCCCACCAAGAATCACCAAGAGCAGCCGAGTTGGTAAGCATGACACACAGCTGGGCAGTATCACAGGGACCATGAGGCAGGGGGCAGGCAAGCGTGGGTGATACTGCCCTGCATGCCCAGGGGTCACCTAGCCTGAAGCAGCCGGGGGGCCCTCTAGGTGGGCTCGCTGCTCCTCCCGGGCAAGAGACAGAGGGAGTGTGAACCACCTCCATAAAGCTTTCCCTTTTCTGTTACCAGGGGCCAGCTTCAACCCTAACAGGCCAGCCCTCGAGTGTGAGGAAGATGGTGGCGGGAGGCTCTCAGCGGCTCCCTCTCCTGGCCTTGGCCTGCTGGGTGCCGACTAGTCTAAGCTCCTGGCCTCGCCAGAACCAGTCGCCTCTTACTGAACAGGGACTTTGGGCGCAAGAAGTGACCCTTTCCTCATATATCAGAAAGCTGTGCTTGCATTCTCGCTGCCACTGAAGACCCCTGTGCTCACCCCACCTGTCCCAGCACGTGGGCGAGAAGTCCAGAAACATTGTCTCAGCCTGGGGCAGTGTCTCGATTTACTTACAACCCCTGCCTAGTACCAACACATGATAGGAGGCAGCTTAGAAAACCCCCCACATCATTCCACAAAATAAAATACATTTAAAACCGAGAGAATTGAGGCTATATTGAGACACATATCAAAGCAGAGACACTCTGTGGAATTCAACACACTGGTGAGAGGCCGCTAATTCGGCTCTGCATCTTCTCGTCCCCAACACAAAAGAAAACGGGATCATTCACACAATTCAGAGTTCATAGCATAAAATCTAAACAGTTGTTCAAGATAAACATAACAGTTCCTGGAACTGAAACCAAACAGAAATGCCTCCCCTCGGCCCACGTGGAAAGGGTCCTGTGATTCAGTGAATAACATCCTCGGAGCAGCCCTTCTGTAAACACGGCAGCGAGCTTCAAGGGTCTGTTTTTTAAAACATCCCTCAGTGCAGGCCGATGTCACAAAGCCACATTGTTATCCGATCAGAAAAATAATAATTTACAGGAGACCAGTACAAATGTTCTGAGTACCCAAGTCTGGCTTAATTAAAAAGTCGCTTTTTGCGAAAGGGGAAGAAAGCGTAGACTGGATTATCGTCATCTGACACGTAAGAAGACCGAGGCTCCCCAGATTGCCCAGCTGACTCAGATGTCGGAGTCTCCCATCTATTAAGCAAAAGGGCAGGAACTCAAACAAAGAGTTTGGATTTGTTTGCATTTTTGTTTGTTCACCAAGCCTAGTTTGTTCGAATCTAGACAATACAAGCAGGAACGGCCTCGGAAGATTGAAAGTCCCCACTAAAGGTTGCTACGAGGCAAGACGAAGCCCAAAAGTTGATACCCAGGCCAGGCCCCACCTGGGATCCTGAACCTCAGCTTGCCCCGTGGGTATGCAGTGTGTGCCCTGCCCCCTGCCCAGCCCCAGACGGCCATCCCATAGCACGTGCCCAGGACGCAGCTCCCAGCTCCGGCCTCGGCTGCATCCGGCTCCCCCACTTTGGTTCCTCCGGTGGGCCCAGGAGCTCAGAACGCGTAATGGACTCGGGTGTGGGAGGGGAGCTGCAGCAGGGAATCTGTCCGGGGTAGAGGAAGAAAGAGAAGAAAAACGGCCCCCTCTGAAAGCTTTCCAATCACTCCAGCCACCACCATCTCTAATTCTTTTCTTAAAGTATAAAATCATTCTTCCACTGATCTCACTCGTGGTCAGAGCTCAGTACAGGCCCATCCGTCACGGAGCTGATTTGGTTCAGCAGGTGTTGGCTGGGCAATCGCTCATTTCAGGCTAATCTGCTAGCGGCTGTCAGGGGTTATGGAGTATTTATTGAGTTTGTGTCAGGTCCGGATGACCAATAGCCAACAGCCGGTGGATACGCACTGACATTGATGATATTGCTGAATTAAACGAGGTGATGTATACTCAACTTGCTTAGAGCCAGGAATGGACCCTGGGATCATTTCATAACCTGATGCAGACGATCCCTGGGCTTTCCTTTTCAAAGAAAACATCACACACATGGCATTTCTATTTAAAGAAGAAAAAAAAAATACGTGGTCCTCAACAAACGTGGTCATGTCTGTATTTAAATGAACAAGAGCACTGCCTGGGGAGACCGGAGGGAACAAATAAAATCCAGACGTTTGGCAAACGGCCTCCCACGCACTGCCAAGGCCCACTGGATTCACATTTAGATGCTGGGCCTCACCAGGAAGAGACATTAATTGGTGACCTAGACTCCGGATTATGAATGTAAATCCAGCCCGAATCTGCCTTTGGTGGCAGTGAGGTGTCACAGGAGGGAGCACTGGAGCCGGAGTCAGACGGCAGCAAGGATAGGGACAATATCGGAAGGGCTCGGGGAGGTCATGCCAGGAGCTGTCTGTGCTGATACCTGGAGCCGACTTCTTATTCTTGTCCTCTCTCTCCTTCTCTTCTTCTAGAACCAACCTTCTCCCCCAACTTCACCCGACTGGATGCAATTTTCCACTATGGCACCTCGGTCCACAGTGATGAAGGGACTGTCACAAAAATTGCAGGAGTATCACATTCAAATGAGCAGAATTTGGCCTAAAGGCTCCGGGTTAACCCTCCTCCGAAAGAAACGTAGCCAATCCCATTTTCAGTCTTGTGGCCTGGGCCTAAGGTCAAATCTCCAACCCTCTCACAGCGAGGGAGCAGGGACGATGGCTCTGCACTGTGAATGAGAGCAAACAGAACATGCTGGGGATATGGGGTCTACAGCCATGTGACATTAAGCAGGTCACTTGCACTGGCTAAGTCTCAGGGTCTCTTTCTGGCAAATACCCCCATGCGAGGGCTTGACCTCCAGTCCTAATGCCCATGATTTGGTGACTGCTTTGGAAGGGTTTACTCTCTAACCCCACCACTTCTTCCCTTCAGACAAGCACCAGTTTCCAGGGACTTGAAGGTGCCATCTGCCCTTTGGAGGATAAATCAGCAGGGGGAGCCCCTCCAAAGGGACGAGGGCATAGGGGGCGGCGTACCCAAAAATGTTCTGTTTTCTGACCGCAGACAGCTTTTTTTGCCAAACACCTACTCTGGACCAACTGCCGGAAGAATGATTTTCCCCATGTTTCCCCAAACAGAGAAACTGAGGCTTCGGGGATGAAGGGAGCCCAGGAGGTCACACATCTGGGAAGAGACTCAGCCGAGATTCTACTCCCGACCAACCACCTCGGCTGGCCCTGTACCACTCACTGTACTACCCTGCCCCAGGGTGGGGATCACACAGAAGCCATCAGTGAGGCCCGAACTTCACGTTAGAGCTACATCTCCCTTCATCCCAAGGCTTTTTTGAGAACTGCTAAGGAGCATAATGGCGTGTTTTACACTTCCCCTCCCTCTCCAACACCCCTTCCCTGCCCGTCTGCCCCTCACCACAGGGAAAGGAGAGAATTAAACACAGACAGTAAAGGAGGCAAGAAAGGACAGGGCCCAGATAACCGTTCCCAAATAATCAATGACTGCCCCTGCAAATACATCATGGACGTATGACTCTCGCACATACGAGGAGCGATGACGGGTGCGCAGCACAGACACCCAGGCGCGCGGACTCCTGGATTGCTAGGTGCTCTTGGCAAGCGGGTGACTAGCTCTGCGATGCTTCCCGGTGATGGAAATTGAATTTAGGTTACAGAACATCATCTGGCCCAATTGCCACTGAATTATTCCACACAAAATATCAAAGTTAATTTTTGGGCCTGTCAGCCCGGTTGATGAGTTGGGCGGCTGTCAGCCCGGCTGCTCCTGACTTCAGTGCCAGAGAAGAGTCTGAAAGTCACGCAATCCAAACAGCGACCTTGGCGGGGGGACGGGGGTTAGATTACCGGGATGATTAAATGCCAAGGCGAAGGTTCCGGAGTCCGGATTTGAATACCTGTTTACATGTAGGATGACAGATAGCCGCCCACTGCCTGCAAGGCTGTAACTCACTCCCCGGAGTGCCGCCGACACCGTAAACCACGAAGGCCCTGCTGGGGAAGTCTGCGAGGCGGCAGCCAGGCCCGGGGAGTGATTTAGAGCCTGGAGATCCATTCGGAGACGGTCTCATCTATTGTCTTTTATTACATGCACTACTCAGTCTCTCCCTCTTGCAACTTCTTTTTTTTTTTCCTCCAAGAAGCACCAGCAATCCAATCTCCCTTAAAGGAACGCTATTTGGAAGTGGTAGTTTGATTCAAAGATAGTGAGGGTTCTTTATGCCATCGTACGATAAAAAAAAAATGCTAACCGTGCCACTGTGTGTATATATATATATACATATATATATGTGTATATATATATATTTTTTTCCTCCTTAGATCAGATGAGCCCCGTGTCCCCCTTTTTCCATCCCAGTGGGCAAATATATCCTGGCTTCCACCTTTAACTCCTCTGAAAACCTCCCCCTCCCCAAAAGCCAGCAGGACCACTTCTTTGCTTCTCCCCTGGCTAATTGTCTTGGGCCATTTGATGTTGAAATAATCCATAATTGCTTAATCTATCTGCGTCTGTGTGGCAAGAGGCGGAAAAGCACTTTAGAAAGATCAATCATCTAAAATCATTGAGCAGCATATTGGAAGCAGGGTCGTCGCCTGCTCCCAGCTGGGAAAATGATGGTGGAAGGAGATAAAGGCTTGGAGAGGAGGCTGTCTCTGTCTCCATAGCTTTTTGATTCCGAGATAGATTACCAGGAGCGCTAACTGCTCTCCGTTTGTGCTAAACAAAGATAATAGCATTGGAAGTCACAGCCACATAAATGATACGACAATCAAATAAACGGCCCCCCGTACCCCGCCTCCTGCCAGCTCTAGCTCGCTAATAGATTAGGCTGCACAGTGAGGTGGGGTGGGGAGTGTCTTCACTGCTGGGACCTTGGTCACCAGGGACCAAGCAGCAAAGATGAATGTGAGTTCCTAAACAGCTGGAAAACATGTAAAAGGCTCCATATACTCTCTGGAAGTAAGAGATACACAGGCTGGCGAGAGCTTGGTGGAGTAGGGACAGATCTCTCCTATGAATCAAATTAGTAGCCATTGGACTAGTATAGCGTAGGAGGCCACGGGGACCGGGCAAATGCCACTGTTTTCAAGATTATGTGTCTCACTTCACCCTCCTCATTCTCACAGGTTCTAGGGGCTGCTTTTTTTCTGTTAGCTACTTCCTGGAGAGCCCCGGCCTATCTGGACATCTGCCTCTAACGACCCCTGGGACTCCCCTTCCTCTGAAGGGGCAAAGTGGCTGGAAGGGGGACAGCTGTCAAGGTGAAAAAGAGGTAGGTCTCCTCTGACTCCTTGCCTGCTGCTGGCCTCATGGAGATGTTCAGAGAGGTGGCTTCAGGCACAGTGGACTGGGAAGCACTCCCAGAGGGTGAGAAATGTGTCAACAGGGGCGCCTGGGTGGCACAGCGGTTAAGCGTCTGCCTTCGGCTCAGGGCGTGATCCCGGCATTACGGGATCGAGCCCCACATCAGGCTCTTCCACTATGAGCCTGCTTCTCCCTCTCCCACTCCCCCTGCTTGTGTTCCCTCTCTCGCTGGCTGTCTCTCTCTGTCGAATAAATAAATAAAAAATAAAGAAAATAAAAAAAAAAGAAATGTGTCAACATTCACCAGAAGTCCCCAGAATCACACAGTCTAGATGTGTGGCAAAGTTGAAAGAGCTGAGGCCTAGAACCTGAGCCTACGTCTTACTACTCACTGGCTGGGTGAGTCATTTCGCCCCTCTGTACCTCAAATTTTTTTTAAAGATTTTTATTTATTTTATTCGACAGAGATAGAGACAGCCAGTGAGAGAGGGAACAGAAGCAGGGTGAGTGGGAGAGGAAGAAGCAGGCTCATAGCAGAGGAGCCTGATGTGGGGCTCGATCCCATAACGCCGGGATCACGCCCTGAGCCGAAGGCCGACGCTTTACAGCTGTGCCACCCAGGCGCCCCTCAATTTTTTTTAACATTTTATTTATTTATTTGTCAGAGAGAGAGAGAGACAGAGAGAGAGAGCACACAAGCAGGGGGAGAGGCAGGCCGAGGGAGAAGCTGGCTCCCTGCTGAGCAAGGAGCCTGATACAGGACTTGATCCCAGGACCCTGAGATCATGACCTGAGCCGAAGGCAGCCGCTTACCTGACTGAGCCATACAGGCGTCCCTGAACCTCAATCTTAAAGAAACTTCACAATGATGTTGTCAAGTTCAGACCTAGTATTTCATTAGATTTTTATTGAAGTATAATTAACCCACAGGGTTATGTAAGTTCCAGGTGTGCAATATAGTGATTCAGCAATCTATACCTTTCTCAGTGCTCATGGAGATCAATGCACCCTTAATCCCCTTTATCTATTCCATCCATCCCCCCACCACCCACCTGCCCTCTGGCAGTTGCTCTCTGCATTTCAGTGTCTGGGTTTTTTTGTCTGTCTCCTTTTTCTTTGCTCATTTGCTTTGTTTCTTAAATCTGGTTTCTTAGCTCTAGTATTTTAAACAACCAACAATTTCAGACACTTCTGTTAGTAGTTACTCTTGTAATTGAATTATTTTATCCTCAAAATAACCATATGGAGCGAATATTATTGTTCTTTAAAGGTACAGATGAGAAGAACACTGAGGCACAAAGAGGTTAAGTAACTTGTCCAAGGACACGCAAGTTTGCTTTTGTGATATAATTTATCATAATCGTGACTACTAAGTGCTCGCTGCCACTTCTCTTGTAAAGTGAGACTGACTTGTACTCTTTGTTGGTGGCTCCTCAAGCCACATAAAGCATTGCACTACATTCCAGAGAATGTTGGAGAATATTCTCTGCTTTTCACAGGGCTCTGAGCCACAAGTCACGATGGGCATGCTCAGAGCCCAGCTGTTTTACACTGACCACTTCTACCCATTCCCAAGCCCACAAGCCCAGGTAGGTAGAATATGTTTGGCAGCCTGAGTCCCTGTCTAAGGGAGAATGTTTGAACTATCCTAGAACCTTCAGGGTACTAAGAGTTGCCAGTGACTAAGCTGGTTTAAGGCACCCTCTTCCTGCCTGACCTCCACCCTCTACCTAGGGTGAATAAGGACTACATGAAGCAAAAAGGGTTACAAACATATCCCAAGAACTTGCTGACCCCCCTCCTGGCAAAGGGGAGGGACAGGCATGAAAAGGAATGGCAGAACATGCTAGAACTCCATGTTTGGACTGAAAGGCAGATCTGTGGCCACACTCTCCACCCAGTACTTTGGCACTAGGTAGAATCTAAACAACTAGGTAGAATCTAAACAGTTAACTCAAGTCATCGGTTCACAGTATTCATGGCCTTTCCCCTCAATGCCACATCCCCCCACCCACATCATGCTGTCCCTGCTGGACTCAAACCCGACAAACCCAGAATGCAGCCCAACTTGGCGTATGTCGACTGGATGGGTGGGGAGCTCTTTACCTAGTACTTCCTGAAATTTCCCTTCTCTCATGAAACCAGTAAGTCAAGGTAAGGCAGGACCTGAGTTCACAGGTATATAGTGCGTGCAAGGCGTCTGACACCTACTAGGTACTCAGTAAGTATGCTATGAAGGAAATGAATTAATGGGTGTCCATAACAAGGATGCAGAAAGGAAAAAAGAGGCTGAGTGAATGAGTGAATGAGTCCATGAGTGAATGAACCTCATGGGGTCAAGAAAAGGATGATGGCAAAATGGATCCCAGAATCACAGTGACCCATATATGTACAAGGGCCCAGGCTGGGATTAGGGAGCTGACCAAAGACTTGTTCACCAGGAATTTCAGTACCAAGGGGATGTATCCTGGGAAAAGACATAAAGACATGTAAAGACTGAAGCCCAAGGGATGAGGAAATGGGGTGGGGGTGGAGGAGTTTGTTTTCCAGACCTGGGGAACTACAGCAGAGTGGGGAAAGAGACGGTGGCAGTGGTCCCCACACCCCACTTGGCTCTAGCCAAAGAAAAGAACTGGTAACAACAGAAAACCATTGTAGAGTCAAAGTGACTCTTGACAAGTTATGACCTCTTCTCAAATTATTTAAATATGAGAAAAGCTAAAAAAAATTAGAGCCCAACCCATTTTGTTATCAAGGGAATGAGAATTCTAGTTTTTCTCTTACCATTTTTTTATTGTTCAGATAAGGAGATCTGAAAGCTTGAATTTAAATTAATGTTGTTTTCCAGACTAATCCAAAGTGGCTAGGTGGGAGGAAACCCTCCCTTGTCCTTGCTCTGGAAATTCCATCTGACTTGTTTTGATTTGGTTAGCAATGAATGATGTACCTTCTTTGAAGAGAAAACTAATCCTTGCCCTTTGAGCCTATCAATTTCTCTCTTACTTGCATAGACTGGCCACAGCACTGTTAAATTTCAAATAGGAACTATGACAGTAATGGAAATAATCAAATATCTAAGAATTGCATTAACAAAGACCACACAAGATCTCAGAGGAAAAACTTAAAACTCCATTAAAGGAGATAAAGGATAATTTTGAAAATGAGAAAAATAGAGAGGGATACCATTTTTCATGGATAAAGTGATTTAATATTACAAAGATGCCAATTTTAACCCAATTAATATATATACTCAAAGCAATTTTAAATAATATCTCAGCAGGATTTTAAGGAAATGGACAAACATTTTAATACTCTATAGGAAAATAAGGGTTCATAGGTGGCTAAGTCAATTTTGAGAACAAAAGAAATAATTACAGTAAGTGGTACGGTAGAAGGAACAGCAAAATAGAATTCTGGAAAAAACACTAAGAAGTTCAAAATATATTCGTGTACAAATGGAAACATGATATATGAGATAATGCCACCACAAACCAGTGAGAAAACAGTGGATTTTTAAATAGAATAGTTGTTATTTGGAAATTGCATCGCTATATCAGGGAAAAAAGCTTTTAGATCTCTGACTTGATTATATGCCACAAAAATCTCTGGACGAATCAAAGACCCAAATATGGAAGGTGAAGCTACAAATATAATTTTTGAATATAGGAGAATAAATTTGTGATAGAGGATGAAGGAGAACTTCTTAAATAAAGCAGACACACACAAATTATAATATAAAAATATTTTGGGGGGGTGCCCAGGTGGTGCAATCGGTTAAGTGCCTGACTCTTGGTTTTGGCTCAGGTTGTGACCTCACCGTCGTGAGATCGAGCCCCAGAGCAGGATGCATGCTCAGTGCAGAGTCCGCTTGGGTTTTGTGCTCTCTCACTCTCTCCCTCTTCCTCCCTCTAAAATAAATAAATCTTTTTTAAAAAGATTTTTAAAATATTTTTTGGATGCAAGGGCAGTATTTCTATTCCATGAATGACACTGTAGACAAAATAACAAATGGGTGGGAGAGAGGATAAAGTTGTTTTTGATGTTTTTTTTTTAAGATTTTATTTATTTATTTGACAGAGAGAGAGACAGCCAGCGAGAGAGGGAACACAAGCAGGGGGAGCGGAAGAGGAAGAAGCAGGCTCCCAGCAGAGCAGGGAGCCCAATGCGGGGCTCCATCCCAGGACCCTGGGATCACGCCCTGAGCTGAAGACAGACGTTTAACAACTGAGCCATCTAGGCGCCCCTGTTTTTGATGTTTAAAACTAATAAATGGATTATTGTCTGGAATATATAAGCAATTTTCACAAATAAACACAAGAAGATGGGAACTCAATATAAAAATGGAAAAGGGCTCTAAGTAGGCAGTTCACAGAAGGGAAAATCTGAACATACATACATAAAGAGATATTCAACTGTATTAGCAATTAAATAACTGTAAATTTCAATATTAGTAAGATCATACTTTTTGACCATGCCAATAACCAAAATTTGAAAATCAGATAACAACTTTTTTGGGACACCTGGGTGCCTCAGTTGGTTCAGCGGCCAACTCTTGGTTTCAGTGCAGGTCCTGATTTCAGGGTTGTGGGATTGAGCCCCAAGTCGGGCTCCGTGCTCAGCGGGAAGTCTGCTTGAGTTTCTCTCTCCCTCTCCCTCTGCCCCTCCCCCTGCTTGCACTCTCTCTTGCTCTAAAACACATAAAGAAGTTGTTAAAAAAATAAAAAGTATATAATAAGTTTTGGAAAGATGTGGAGAAACATGAACCCTTATGCATTATTGGTGGGCGTGCACACTGGCGTTTCATTATGGAGAACGGCATGGCAGTACCTGGTAAAAGGGAGAATGTGCATGAGCTAGAATCCAGCAAATGTGAAGTATTTTGATCTCATAATTGACTGGTGGCACAGGGAATTGGAGACACTTAAACAGTCTACCACTAAGGAAATAGAGCAAATTAACATAGGTACATCCAGTAATAGAGATAGATTTTCAAAACAAAGTGTTGACACCCCCTTCTGAGGGGAATGGATTAACTAGGGGCCCAGGGCACTCCCACAGGGGTCAAGTAGGAAAACCAAAATGATAAAGAGTGACAATGCCAAGTACCAGCAAGGAACCTGAGCTCTCCACGCAGCCACTCTGAAAACAGCTTGGCAATATTTCCTAAAACTGAACACATTCAAAGACCCAATAATTCCACTCCTAGGTATGTACTCCATAGATAAGCACATATATATATATATATATATATATATTCATCACAAGAATTTATAAAATTTCATAGAAGCACCACTTGTAATAGTAAACTAGACTATCCTAAACGAGAAACAACCCAAATACCTATTCAGAGTAAAATGAATAGAAACATTTTAAGTATTCACACGATGGAATACTACTTTGCAATGAGAATAAATGAACAACACAGATTAATCTCACAAACATAATATTCAGGGAAAGAAGTCAAACAGAAAAGATAAGAAGTAAAATTCCATTTATGTACAATTCAAAAAGAGCCAAATTTGCCATCTGGTATCGAAACCCAGAATAGTGGTTACCGTTTGACAGGGGAAGGATTGGGACGGAGTGGGTACGAGGGGAGTCCTCCTGGGTTCAGAGCACGCTGCTCCGTGCCTTTATCTGGATGCTCGTGAACTTTGCTAACTTTGTGCAAATTCATTAAGCTCGACCCATACAATTTGTGCAATTTTCTGTATGTGGATTATATTTCAATAAAAATTTACATAATAAAAATCAGAGTGTTGTGTAGCCCAGGAAGATATAGTTACAGATGGTGACTACATTTATTGTGGTGAACATTTCATTATATATATATATATATATATATATATATATATAA